>NC_057729.1:33333701-33340597 GCF_004010195.1 Chiloscyllium plagiosum
AAGAAGAGGAGGAACACCTATACAAGTATTCGCCAAAAATGGATACCCGCGCAACTTCATCAGCAGATGCCTAAGAGAAAGACCACGGAACGAGGACATACCACAACCAAAAGGACTAGCCACACTACCATACATCAGGAGGATCTCGGAACTGACTGCCAGATTACTGAGACCCCTAGGACTCATAACGGCACACAAACTCCATCAACAAACACATCGACCTGGACCCAATATACCAACCACTGCAGCGAACAGCTGAAACTGACAACCGGAAGCGGCAGGGACAGACCACTATAAACACCGGAGGAAACATCAAAGAAGCGCTTCGCAGGAGGCTGTCAAGAACTCATAATTTTGAATACCTCCATCAAATCTCATATAAATGTTCTGTTCCTTGAGATCAACTTCAGCTTTTCTAATCTATCCATTGGAACAGCCCCAACCTATTCAGCCTCTCCCTATAGCTCAAATTCTCCAATCCTGGCAACATCTTTGTAAATCCTCCAGACATGTTTTAGAATAGAACTTTAAATTTAGAAATTAAAATGTTAATTTTAAGCTAAATGCAAACATTTGATTAAGAAATTAGAATGCATCTCAAGTGAATGTGATTCAAACAAGCTTAAAGTTCAGTAACTGGTGTTTTCTTTCAAGGCCAGAGGTAGAGGTATGAAAAAAAAACAAGAGGTCTTCTATCCGAGATTATTGTAAGTTTTAGTTCAATGAATAACTCAAGTCATATATGTAGTTGCTAGATCGATCGAAGGTGACGCTACCTTAAAAGGAAAGAGTATTTCTCAATTGTGTTAGCAGAGAAATCTTGGAATGCTCCAAATGAACAAGGAGTTGAAGCATCCACTTTGTGAAGTCTTAAACAAAAGTTGAAGGATTGCTTAGCTAAAAGAACAATTGGAAGGATACCTGTAAACTCTTATCTCAGAGAATAGCTGGAAATTGAGGAGGATTACAGTTACCCCTGGAGGACTATGGCATACTTTTATGTTTGTCCCAGAAAAATGAATGAAACATGAAGAATCTTGTAATATGTAAGAGAATCTCTGGAGGTATTGGCAAGAAGTACTACAATTAAAGTATAATGCTTTGTAAACTGTAGTTGCAAGGTAGTTATGCTTACACTGTCTAATATATAATAAAGTTTGTTACTGTTTAAAAATATGAAACCTTTTTGTGCTGTTCTGTCAGTTATTTATTGGGTATTTATTTTTCACTTTAAACATTAACTGTTTCTAGGAAGATTGTAAAACTCAGGTTTCTGCAACACCTGGAGAATTGTTCCCTTTATTTTATATTTTACATTGTTAAGTGGAGCTGTGAGGATATTGAATAAATAATGATATATATTTGTAGGCCAAAAGAGTGGGTGACTTTGAGACAAAGACCCTAGATGTGATAGTGTCTACATTCACCTGCAGTCCATTTCCTTTTAGGTGTGAATTGATTCTGAACACACCTTGGTGAATTCGTACAGAGCATCGAAAAGTTAATGTACACTTCAACAATGGCATGCTGAGGATGTGGATGCTTAAATCTGAGAATGGGTTGCCAATCAAATGAACTGCCTTGTCCTGGATTGTGTCAAGATTCTTAATGAAACTGCACCTATTCAAGCAAGTTGACAGTTTTCCATTGCACACCTCACTTGTCCTTTGTCGGTGATATTCAAATGTCTGGTAACCAAAAGATGAACCACCCACTGTTGAATACTCATCCACTGATCTATTCTAGTAGTCACAATAATAATGTAGCTTGTCCAATTCAGTTTGAGTATCAAAGAGAGTTCGTTATTTGCTTCCTTATAGGACATATTTATTGCCTAACAGTTTTGAAGCACATATATCACCTACCACTTACCAAGCCAAATGTGGATGCTGTTGAGATAATGCTGCATGTAGCCTTGCAGCAGAATTGAATGCCCTCCCTATAACATTTATTTGGGTTGGAGGAAGGCAGGTGGAGTCTTCACTATCAATTAAGTTTGTGGTTAGGAAACTAATGGCTGGCTTGCCTGCTATGTGGTCAATTGAGGCCTTTAAGAAGACAATTAGCGTCTCATTCCACCACCACCACTGATATTGACCCACTGGAAGGTGGGGCACTTGCTAAGCAGGAAGCCTAGTCAGTTATGCTTATGACCTTTCCAGGTGAGGTCCCTGGAATAGACGAACGTGACATTGGGAATGGGGTGGTGTGTGTGGAGCCCACTGATATCTCGAATTGTGGGTGTATTTGCACCACATGGACTGCAGTGAATCAAGAAGGCATCTTACCAACACTTTCTCAAGGGCAATTTGGTGTGACCAACAAATACTGGCCCTAGCTATCTATACCTCATGAAAGATTTCTCATGAAAAGTCTCAGATTTTTTTTAAAACATTCAAATTTATTATTCTGTTCAAATATCAAAACAGCAAAGGCTGGAATTTTACCAGATTGTTCAGCAAATGCTGCTTGATAAAACTGTTGATGACACTTTCCATCACTTTATGGTTGAGTGAGAGAATATTGATGGGGCAGTAACTGTTTGGGTTGCATTTGTCCTGCTATTTGTGCACAGGACATATCTAGGCAGTTTTCCTCATTGTTGAATGGATGCCAGTGTTGAAGCTATACTGGAACAACTTGGCTAGGAGCACAGCAAGTACTGGAACACGTGTCTTCAGTATTATTGCCAGAATGTTGTCTGAGCCCATAGATTTTGAAGTATCCAAAGCCCCAGCTATTTTTTGATATTGTATGGAATTAACCAAATTGGTTGAATAAAGGTTTCTGTGGAGAGGAAGACTGGGGATCTCTGGAAGAGGCTGTGATGGATAATCTGCTCAGTTTTCTGACTGAAAATTGTTGCAAATGTTTCAGACTTAGATTTCATCCCGATATGCAGGGTTCCCCTATCATTTAGGATGGGGACATTTGTCTAGCCTACTCCTCGGGTGAGTTCAGTTGTCCACTACCATTTACAATTGACTGGACTGCAGAACTTAGATTTTAACTCTTGGTTGTGGAATGACTTAGCTCTGTCTATCACTTGCTTTTTGGCCCATAAGTAGTCCTGCTTTGTAGCTCCCCAGACTGACACCTGATTTTAAGGTCTGCCTGGTGCTGTTCCTGAAATACTCTCCTGCACTCTACATTGAATCAGGATTGATCCCCTGGCTTAATGGTAATGGCAGACTGGAGAATATGCCTGGGTGTGCAGATTGTGCTAGAGCACTATTCTGATTCTGAGGATGGACACAGGAATACCAGTCTTGAATAGATAGATCTGTTTGAAGCCTATACCATTTAACATGTTGGCAATCCCACATAACACAATGGAAGTATATTCAATGTGAAGTCTGGACTTCATCTCCCCAAGGAACTAGTGGACCATCAGTGAAAATAACAAAATAAAAGAAACAGTAATATTTTACTTATGTTCTTAATTAACAACCTGATGCCCAGAGCCACATAAAATAAACTAACAACATAATGAATATAGGCCCTTTTATGTATATTTTTAGCATTGGGAGCAATATTTTTCACAGACAAATCTCTTGACAACAGTAAGCTTTACCTTATACCTTGAAATTAGCCATTGTCTTGATTTATAGACCACAACCCAATCATGCACATGGATTTCAAGAACTACATTATTATCCATAAGTCATTTTTAACAAGATCAGTTGGGTCAGGAAGACTTTGAAATGTTGGAAATGGGAGGGAATTACTAAATGCCAGCTTTACTTATATCGTTCAGTTGCAACACAATACCAGAATTCCATTACTATAGGTGCCTTCAGAGCTCTTTTTATCAGTGCTGCATTAAATTTCTCATTGAGGGAAAATGATTATGTAAATATAATACTGAGATGAAGAAAATATTTTTTTCACCCAGAGAATGTTGAGCCTGTGGAATTCTCTGCCACAGGAAGCAGTTGAGGCCAAAACATGAGAGTGTTTCAAGCAAAAGATAGATATAGTTCTTGGGGCCAAAGGGATCAAATGTATGGGACAAAAGCAGGAATAGGGTACTGAGGTGGATGTTCAGCCATGATCATATTGAAAAGCAGGGCTGAATGGCCTACTCTTGTTCTTATTTTCTATGTTTCTATGTTAGAAATTGGCAACAGTAACTTGTGGCATCCATGCAATGTTCATTCCAGTCAGAGCTTTTAAACTATTGTGTTCCTGTCATGGAAATTAAATCAACTTAACTCAAATGCTTGCAAGAGCAAAGAAAAAGTTTATTTCAGACCTCTGCAAAGGGACCCAATACATTGGCAAGATGCCTCATGTAAGGGGCGCTTGATAGCTTTCACATATTCCCTTTATACTATAATTCACTTCTTCTTATCAACACCTTCAAGGATAGGGGCCTGGAACATTCGAGTTCCTTTCCAAATATGGAGTTGTTTTTCTCATTCCTTGACTGTTGATATGGTAGTTTAACTGGCCTTGTAAGTCTGCTGTTAGGTTGGTTTGCCTTTACATTTTTCTGTTTGTTGCAATACTTGCCCCGAGTTTCAGTCAGGCCCTTACTACTTTGTTTCCCTATGCCTTCATAGATTTCACAATAAATGTTAATTTTCCATTACATTTCCCCCCTTTTTGTAATTTTATGACGATGTCATAAACAATATACAGAGCCAGATAGCTATACATCAAGCTGCTTAGGGAGCACCAGGCCTTTCCTCAGACACCATCTACCTGCAACACAGCTTTCTGGTGGTGTTGTCACTTGGTCTGGTGTGCCCTGCACATCGCCCATTTTCACTCGTCACATATTTCAACGTTACTGTATGGTGGGATCCATGCAATCGGTCTTCCTGCTGTGGAGCCTCTGATCATTTTACATTTGGTATTCCATTGCACTCGTAAGCAAATACCATAGGCAGGTACACAAGCTGGGTCCTATACAAAGCACTATCAGTATGACCAGCCCTACAACTAGTAGAGCGTGTAGGATCCAACATTGTGAGCTGGGGCAGCCTAGTATTTGTATGAGGTTTCTAGCCACTACTTGCACTTATTTGGTTCCAGTGTTGTCCGATGTCTCCTCAGGTCCAGCTACACATTTGTAAAGGCTGGCATGTATCCACATGGCTCTTTTGGCGATCTTATAGAGTCATAGAGATGTACAGCATGGATACAGACCCTTCAGTCCAACCATCCATGCTGACCAGATATCCCAACCAAATCTAATCACACCTATCAGCACCTGGCCCATATCCCTCCAAACCCTTCCTATTCATATACCCATCCAAAAGCCTTCTAAATGTTGCAATTGTACCAGCCTCCACCACTTCTCTGGCAGCTCATTCCATACACGCACCACCCTCTGCGTGAAAATGTTGCCCCTTAGGTCTCTTTTATATCTTTCCCCTCTTACCCTAAACCTATACTCTCTCTAGTTCTGGACTCCCTCGCCCCAGGGAAAAGACTTTGTCTATTTATCCTATACATGCCCCTCATAATTTTGTAAACCTCTATAAGGTCACCCCTCAGCCTCCAACGCTCTAGGGAAAACAGCCCCAGCCTGTTCAGCCTCTCCCTATGGCTCAAATCCTCCAACCCTGGCAACATCCTTGTAAATCTTTTCTGAACCCTTTCAAGTTTCACAACATCTTTCCGATAGGAAAGAGACCAGAATTGCGTGCAATAATCCAACAGTGGCCTATCCAATGTCCTGTACAGCTGCAACATGACCTCCCAACTCCTGTACTCAGTACTCTGAACAATAAAAGAAAGCATACCAAACATGTTCTTCACTATCCTATCTACCTGCAATTCCACTTTCAAGGAGCTATGAACCTGTACTCCAAGGTCTCTATGTTCAGCAACACTCTCTAGGACCTTACACTAAGTGTATAAGTCCTGCTAAGATTTGCTTTCCCAAAATGCAGCACCTCGCATTTATTTGAATTAAACTCTCAGCCCTTCTCAGCCCATTGGCCCATCTGATCAAGATCCTGTTGTAATCTGAGGTAACCTTCTTTGATGCCCGCTACACCTCCAATTTTGGTGTCATCTGCAAACTTACTAACTGTACCTTTTATGCTCACATCCAAATCATTTATGTAAATTACAAAAAGAAGTGGACCCAGCACTGATCCTTGTGGCACTCTTCTGGTCACAGGCCTCCAGTCACTACCCTCTGTCTTCTACCTTTGAGCCAGTTCTGTCTCCAAATGGCTAGTTCTCCCTTTATTGAGGAGCACTTGAAACAGCCCCAGCCACCTCTTCGTCTTCCAGCTTTTCCTCCTGAAGTCATTCATCACTATCCAGTCTCCAGGTTCTAGATCATGCAGCTTCCCTTCTGCTGGTTGGGGGTAGTGCTGCCTTCACTTGATTCTGTATTTGAGACAAAAGTGTAGAGAGTTTTAGACAGTAACATAACATCTCATCCTCACAGTGGCCTGTTATTTGTCTTACTTTAAGTCTTGGGCCAATTCCTGTATTAGGCGAGGTAAAGCAGAGTTCGGACCCGAACAGGAAAAAAATGCCATCCCGTATTCCCAATTCCTCCACCTCCGCCGTATCTGCTCCCAGGAGGACCAGTTCCGCCACAGAACACACCAGATGGCCTCCTTCTTTAGAGATCGCAATTTCCCTTCCCACATGGTTAAAGACGCCCTCCAACGCACCTCGTCCACATCTCGCACCTCTGCTCTCAGACCCCACCCATCCAACCGTAACAAGGATAGAACACCACTGGTGCTCACCTTCCATCCTACCAACCTAAACCAAATCATCCGCCGACATTTCCGCCACCTCCAAAAAGACCCCACCACCAGGGATATATTTCCCTCCCCACCCCTTTTCTGCCTTCCATAAAGACCGTTCCCTCTGTGACTACCTGGTCAGGTCCACACCCCTCTACAACCCACCCTCCCATC
>NC_057729.1:33340897-33344446 GCF_004010195.1 Chiloscyllium plagiosum
CTTCATCCCCTCCCCTACTCACCTATTGTACTCTATGCTACTTTCTCCCCACCCCCACCCTCTTCTAGCTTATCTCTCCACACTTCAGGCTCACTGCCTTTATTCCTGATAAAGGAAAACGTCGATTTCGCTGCTCGTTAGATGCTGCCTGAACTGCTGTGCTCTTCCAGTACCACTAATCCAGAATCTTGTATTGGGCGGCCTATCAAACAAAATCTCAAACAGGCTGATGAAGGGCTTTTGCCCAAAACGTCGATTTCACTGCTCGTTGGATGCTGCCTGAACTGCTGTGCTCTTCCAGCACCACTAATCCAGAATCCTGTATTGGGCGGCCTATCAAACAAAATCTCAAACAGGCTAAGATTGGCTATTCCTCTCCTTCTAGATCTCATTTACATCAGCACAATTGGAAGTGCCTTTGTCCTCGTCACCCCCATTTCCTCACAGCATTTTGTCAATTTATTTTTTAGGGTAGCATTCTCTCTTTCCACTGTCCCACCACTCACTGGGTATTAGGCATAGTGTTGTCTAATGTTTATTCCCAAGTAAACACTGATCTGCTATAGGGCATTATTGACAAATGGTGTCCCATTGTCGCTACTAAGCCTTTCAGGGATGCCACATCTCGGAATTATTTCAGTTAGCAAAGCCTTGGCTACTGCACTGGCATCCTGTGAAGACGTGGGGAAACATATCAACTATTACCAGACAATACCTTTTCCCTTCACTGGGCGTTGGTTCAATAAAATCCATCTGTAAATGTTCAAAGGGTCTTGGGGTTGGGGGTGTGCTGCCTGACTCTGTATTCCCCATCTACATTATTAGTGGCACAGATAACACATCGTTCACAATATTTCTGGGAATAATGAGTACCAGTATGCCGAAATACTGTCGTACATCCTCCCTTTTGACACATGGTCCTTACCGTGTGTCAGTTTGGCATAGAATGGAAATAAGGATCACGGTAGACAGGGTTTACCATTGGGGCCATACCACACCCCTTCCTTCACGCTGCACCCTACCCTTGTGCACTCACGCTTCTCCTCCAGCGTGGCCTGCGACTGTAACTCCTGTATGTCTGCTGTTGGGGTACAAATTTTTTGTCATACACATGTAAAACTGATCACTTGGTGGCTGCTGGACTGTTGTCCTTGCTGCTGAGTCTGCCTTTGCATTGCCTTGAGAAATTTAATTGTTATTTTTCATGTGAGCTTCACATTTACAGCGATTGATTTGGGCAATAGGACCGCTTCCAGGAGGTCAGGAATCAGGCCATGATGTGTGATGGGCTTTCCGGTGGAGGTCAAGAAGACCCTGTGTTTCCACAATCATGTACAACCCTGAATGCATTTCTGCTGTTGGCTAAGGGAAGGACAGTGAATATTTATACCAATTTACATACCTCAGGTAGAAGTGAGGGCTGCAGATGCTGGAAACCAGAATTTAGGCAGAATTTACACACCTCAGTCAAGGCAATCAGCTCCGCTGCTTGTGCTGACAGATGAGAAGGGAATGATCCCGTTTTGACTACCTCATGGGTAGTTACTACAGCATAACCAACACAATTCTGGCCTGTCTCCTTGCTCCTGAATGCTGACACATCCACAAAATACTCCATATCCAGATTCTGAAGTGGTGAATCTTGAAAGTCTGGTCTAGGGCTGCAAATTTTATTAGAGTTTGTCCAGCAGGCTAAGATAAAAGGTAGGGAGGAGGGACTTGGGAGAGGGGCGTCGGAAATGTGATAGGTGGAAAGAGGTCAAGGTGAGGGTGATAGGTCAGACTGGGGTGGGGGCGGAGAGGTCGGGAAGAAGATCTCAGGTTAGGAAGGCGGTGCTGAATTTGCTGGATTTGACTGAGACAGGGTGGGGGGGGAGAAAATGAGGAAACTGGTGAAATCCGAGTTCATCCCTTGTGGTTGGAGGGTTCCTAGCCGGTGTGATGATGTGTGATGGGCTTTCCGGTGGAGGTCAAGAAGCCCCTGTGTTTCCACAGTCATGTACAACCCCGAATGCATTTCTGCTGTTGGCTAAGGGAAGGACAGTGAATATTTATACCAATTTACACACCTCAGGTAGAAGTGAGGGCTGCAGATGCTGGAAACCAGATTTTAGGCAGAATTTACACACCTCTGTCAAGGCAATCAGCTCCGCTGCTTGTGCTGACAGATGAGAAGGGAATGATCCCATTTTGACTACCTCATGGGTAGTTACTACAGCATAACCAACACAATTCTGGCCTGTCTTCTTGCTCCTGAATGCTGACCCATCCACAAAATACTCCATATCCAGATTCTGAAGTGGTGAATCTTGAAAGTCTGGTCTAGGGCTGCAAATTTTATTAGTTACAGCAATACAGTCATGTGGGTCTCTGTCTCCTTCTATGTGGGGAGAAGGCTAGCAGGGTTAAGGACATTACATTGTTTTATTGTAATGTTAGGCATCTCCAATAACACAGTATTGTATCTTGAGCCAATGTACTGCTGACATGTGTAATGTCTTTTGCTCGGAAAGCAGTAAGGATACTGCATGTGGGACCAGTAGGGTTAATTCACCATAGCCGACTATGTCCCTGGATGCTACAACAGCCTTTTCAGCTGCAGTCACGGCTTGCAGGCATTTAGGCAATCCTGCCGCTACGGGATCTAGTTTAGCCGAAAAATAAGCTACTGGCCTCAATTTATTCCCCATGATCCTGCAACAGCACAGATGTCATGCAGCCATGCTTCCCATCTACTGTATGTACAAAAGGCTTGTTTGGATTTGGAATCCCCAGTGTAGGTGTAGTTTGGAGAGCCTTTTTCAATTCAACAAAGGCACTCTCGGCCTCTGGGGTCCACTACAATGGACTCTGGCTCTGCAACCCTTTGCCATGGGCTATGTCACTTAGGGGCACCTCAAGGATTGCGTAATGTGGGATAAACATCCCGCAGTAGGAGCACATGCCCAAAAAGGACAGTAATTGTTTCTTCGTGTGAGGCTTTGGAATTTGCTGGATTGCTTGAACTCTGTCTTGTTCAGATATCCCTTGTTCAGATATTAAGTGATCTAAGAACTTCACCTGTTGTTGTACAAATTGTAGTTTTAAAGACTAGCTTTGTGCCCTTCCCTTGCTAGATGGCAGAGCAACGCAAGGGTATCTTTCTCACATTGTTCCTTTTTTGGTACTGCTATTAAGCAATTGTCTACATACTGCAGAAGCGCTGAACCCGGGGTTAAAACAAGAGTCTCCAGACTCCTGCATAACGCCTTATTATATATGGTGGAGGACTTCACAGTAGCCTTAAGTTGCAGATTCTAGATTAGAGGATTCACAGTAGGATTAAAATTAATTAGGTAAAAACAAGGACTGCAGATGCTGGAAATCAGATTCTAGATTAGAGTGGTGCTGGAAAAGCACAGCAGTTCAGGCAGCATCCAAGGAGCAGGAAAATCCTCTGCAAGGATGCCTGCCTTGAAGAAGTTTTCCTCCTCTCTCTCTCTCCAAGAATCTCAGGGAGTCCCTCTCCCACTGCAACTCCCAGGTCATTCCCTCTGCCCTGAAGCTCTT
>NC_057729.1:33344829-33431768 GCF_004010195.1 Chiloscyllium plagiosum
ACCCCTGCTCATGACTCCACCCCCATTCCCCCTACCACCACACCCACTCCAGTTACAGGCTTCGCCCCCACTCCCAGCTCCACACCCACACCGGGTTCCAGCTCCCAACCCTGCCAAGTTTTCACCATTCCCCCAGATCTTCACCTCACTGAGGATGAACGATCAGTCCTCAGCAAAGGACTCACCTTCATCCCCCTTCGCCCACGTATCGATGAATTTAATATAGCTCTATTCCTGATGAAGGGCTTTTGCCCAAAACGTCGATTTTCCTGCTCCTCTGATGCTGCCTGAACTGCTGTGCTTTTTCAGCATCACTCTAATCTAGAATCTGGTTTCCAGCACCTGCAGTCCTTGACAAAGTTGCATGAAGGTATACGATTTCCCTTTGAATGAAAAAGCGAACCAGAATTGACTATCTGTGTACACCATTACACTAAAGAAGACATTTGCTAAATTCACAACAAAGAACCATTTACTGTCCGGTGGAATTTGAGCCAATATAGTATAGGGGTTGGGAACATTTGGGGCGTGCGGAACAACAGCATTATTGACTGCCTGCAGGTCTTGAGCAAACCTCCATTCCTCCAGTTCACCTGGAATGTTTTCCCTTTTGACCGGAAAAGCGGGGGTTCTCACTGGTGAGTTTTCACAGGGGATTATCACTCCAGCCTTTAGGAGACATTCAAAGACTGGAGTAATTCCTTCTATAGCCTCGAATTCTAATGGGTATTGTGCTCTGTAAGGACGATACTCCGACTTCGGGGTTATTCTTATGGGTTCGCAGCCTCGTATGAGGCCCACATCATGTTTGCCTTTTGCCTACAACTCAATGGGGACCTTTCTCAATCTTGGGTCCGAGACTTCTACCTTAGGAAAATGCCAGGCTACCCTCCTAGGCTCTTCAGAACTAGTGGGGGTTATCTGGACTGCCCTAGCTGCCTGAGTTAGCCAATTTAGTTTCTTCCTATATGTCCGCATATCTTCATTGAACCAGATACCCAAATCGTCCCTTAAGACCCAATCTTTCATTTTTTTTGTGCCTTTAGTACCCATGGTCCCAAATCCTGCCACCTGTCACTGGACACCTTTGCCAATGACACGTGAGGAAAAGAGCCTTTCACATCAAAAAGATAGGGTCTACTTGCTGATACTTTAGATAAGTTCACACTGACTAAACATCTGTGATCATTCCAATAAAATTCGCACAATAACAACTGATCTGATTTAACCAATCTCCTAAACCAGTCCCTCTCATATGATTCGTCAGGCCATCGCAGTGTATGTGTGCTGGACAGTGCAGCATATCCCCGGGAAGAAAATTGGTGTTAATTGGATAAACATGGTTACTTGCTTCTAGGGCGAGTGAATTGCTCACTGAACTTATCGCTCTTTGGCTTAATCGCCACTCATAACATACATCAGGGGTCATGAGTCGTATTTTACAGCCTGCACTGGTAAATCTTCTTTTCGTATTACCTGCAAGCCCATCGGGTTACTGAGTAAATCCAACCCTAGTCTCACTGAGATCCTGAGCCATCAGATTTAAAGGACAGAATTCCTATAACAAAAATGAGAATTGGGATGTTTCCCCATTACTGGTTATGCACAACAGGTGTGCAATAAATCTCTCTTGTATCACGACTCCTGATGCACCCATTGACTTCAGGAACCTTCCACTTATCTTTATTGGTGTTGACTCGTCTTTATTGATGGCGAGTCTCTGAACTGGCTTGATTTAAGGACTGAATATGTTGCCCCTGTATCTACCAAAAAGGTAGCTGGTGTACCTTCCACATATAACAGTGAGGTAGGCATTGACTTATACGTATCATCGTTGTACTGAATATATGGTCCATGCTCTACAATCTCAGCACTCAATATGGAGGTGGGATGTGTTTCAGTGCCCATATAGTTAGTAGAAGAGATTAGCGAGTCTTTGTAGCCAAGCATAAAGGAAAGAGGCTTACCTGTCCTTTGTGGGCTGCCCACCTCCACCTTAGCTTTCCCCTGTCAGTCATTCTGCTGTAGAGCCTCCAGTGCTGACTGAGGCTGTCTGTGCGAGCACTGCCTCGCCCAGTGGTCCATTGCTCCACAAACAAAACACCCACCAGATCTACCTCTGCCCGCGCCTCTTCCGCGACCACTTCCACAACCTCTTCCTCTTCTGCGACCTCCTCCTCTGCCTCTCTCTTTTCCTGCAGCACCTCCCTCCAACGGCTGGGCTACCATTTGCATCATAGTAAGCTGAGCTTTATGTGCTTGTTGTTCCATCTTTAGTTTCCGCTTATCCTTCTCTTGGGCCAACAATTTTTCAGCATGTTGTTCTATCAAATTCAGCTTTCCCGTGTCCCAAATAATACATGTGTCTTTGACCTTTTTTGATATTTCGTCCTTTGTTCCATTGATGAAGCTGTTCCTCAGGTGTGCCTCATACGGCATGATTTCTGCCGTCGTTATGTCCTCTGGTGGTGTCAGTCCACTATGGGCATTATGGACTTCAGTGAGGCGCGTAAGGTACTGGGACATTGTCTCACCTTCTCGTTGTTTACACATTGCAATTTTGGTCATATCCATTCGTACTGGGAATGCCTCTCTACAAGCGGTTGCCAGCACTGCGACAAAATCATTAAAGTCTCTGTGCCGCTCCGCTTGTGGGTTGGCTACTCTGGCATGGATTTTTGCGGCTGGTCAGTTATACCTGATTTTGGTGACACCGGCCCCCAAGTTTCGTCCCAGGAGACGTCTCATCTCATGTGACATGGAGCGGAACTCGGTACAGAACCTTGTCACTTCTTCGGCGAACTTATTACCTCCAACCTCACGTGGGTAAGGCAACTGCCCATAGGCACTTTCCAAATCTTTCATGGTCCATGGCTGGTGGACCAACCTCGGGTACCCTTCTGGACCTGCAACTTCAACCATTGGTGCTTGCAGAACCACCTGGTTAGGTGATTGTGCATCAGTACTCTCACCATCTGACTCATCGTCAGTCGTGGGTGATTGTGGACAGGCCGTGGATGCCTTTCCGTCTTGGAGTGGCTGTCCTCCGCTTGGCCTTCTTGCTTCGATCTGTTCCGGGTATGAAATGCTACCAATGATTCAGCAGACCCTGAGGCGGCGGCCGCTGGCTTGGAATCTTCGTCAGGCGGATCTCGTAGGGGGGCGTTGGTCTTGGAGGGCAGCCATCAATGTCAGGATCTGGAACAGACTTAAGACACTATACAGCCTCATTAGGTTGGTCTCCGTGCGTGTCTGCATGTGCGCTGGCGTTTGTACGCATATTTGATCAATCTTTTACTTAAGATTTCCTTTCTCTGATATCAGCCTCAGCCTTCCACATGTTATAAGCACTCCAATTCACCAGGTTCTATTTTTCCCTTCCGTGTCTCCCTCTCTCTCTCCTCCAACCATGACCTCAGTATTTCCAACTGCCTTTTACTAAAACTTACTCCCTCCAGAAAACCACATTCATTGATCCACAATTCTAACTGCTTTACAGACTCTGGGCCTTAATTATTTAGCACGTATTGTATTTTTGGTTGACCATTCCAAGTCCTCTGTGGACCCACTTTTTGGTTGCTCTTGCTGGAGCCCATTTTCAGCGTTACTGGAAAAGTGTTTATCCTCTCTCTCTCTTTCTCTCTCTCGGTACTGTTATCTTTTTTGCCAATATGACTTGCTTTTACCACCGGAGGTCCCCTCTCATTGGGCACGTCCACCTCAATACCTTGGTTTTCGTAAACCAAGAAACCACGTACCCGGTATGTCTTTGGCGACTCCAACTCAGCCAGTGGTGGCTCCAAGTCTAAAACTGTCCTTAAACTTGCTGTCTCTTACACACTCTAGAGATGGCAATACTTTCCCTTGAGTTTTGCTCGAATACCACGCAAGAGTTCACTGGACCCTCCTCCCGATTTATTTATTCTCTTAGAACGAGTCTCTATGTAGGATTACTTTAGCCACGACTCTTACCCCAACCCTATTTGATTCGGACCCTGGCGCTGGGGCGACCCACAGATTCCCAGCCCTCTCGCACAAAGGGGCCAATTCAGCACTTGAGACGAAGTGAAAGTCCTTCAAGGCACTGGTGCCTATGCCTCCTAGGAACCTTCAGAATCTTCCCCAGTCACGGGTTCCTGGGCGAGCCCCCAAGTTTACTGTCATGGAAATTAAATCAACTTAATTCAAATGCTTGCAAGAGCAAAGAAAAGGTTTATTTCAGACCTCTGCAAAGGGACCCAATACATTGGCAAGACGCCTCATGTAAGGGGCGCTTGATAGCTTTCACATATTCCCTTTATACTATAATTCGCTTCTTCTTATCAACACCTGCAAGGTTAGGGGCCTGGAACATTCGAGTTCCTTTCCATACATGGAGTTGTTTTTCTCATTCCTTGACTGTTGATATGGTAGTTTAACTGGCCTTGTAAGTCTGCTGTTAGGTTGGTTTGCCCTTACATTTTTCTGTTTGTTTGCAATACTTACCCCTAGTTTCCATCAGGTCCTTACCTCTTTGTTTCCCTATGCCTTTATAGATTTCACAATAAATGTTACTTTTCCATTACAGTTCCATTCTGAAATTTACATACTTAAATACATTTCTAAATTCAGAAGTTCTAGAAATGAAACAAAGTTTTGGCTCCATGGAAGCTTTCCTGCATTTTAGAAGATAAAAGTTTCATGCTCTAGTTCGACAACTCCAGTGACTGGAGATTCAAACCTGGTTTTTAAATACTAGGTGTTCATGTCTAGTGGATATACCCAGCAGCTCAGTGCTGTATTCCCTTTTTGTTTGTTATTATTCAATCATGGGATGTGGATGTTGCTCGCTGGCCCTGTATTTAGTGCCCATTTCAAGTTGCCCTTCAGAAAGTTGTGATGGGCTGAGGGTCATAATTTGGTTACATGTTCATTAGGTTTGCATTTGGCAGGGTGGATTATATTGGTGGGCGCAGGTGTCCTGCACTCTGATTAAAGTTACAACCTTCCTTGAAAAAGTTATTTATGAAATCAAATCCTTGAAGAAGGCAATGACCAAACCGTAGTAAGTAACAGAAGACTCATCTTAGACTGCTCCAAGATCAAAACACAATAGTTAAGAAAGAATCTAGCCATCTGTGCAGTTTTAACTTTGTATTTACAAAATTATGTTTCTGTCGAAAAGAAGGACTGACCTGGGAATCAATCAATAGAAAAGGATATAATATAGATATTATTGAATCCTGACAATCGAGATGGCTGATTAGTTGTTCATTAACTGTCAGCAGGCCAGCTAAAATATGGGTTTTCAACATTCTTTATAGCATGTTCACTGTTAGATCGCATTGTATTATCCATCACCAAGTCCACAAAAGATCTATCTCTAGATTCTGGTTGATTAATTTTTTCACTCCTGGCTGAAGGGGTAAAAACAAAATTCATTTATGTAATTCTACAATGAATTTGAAGCAATGTTTCCTTCTGCCACTTCAAAGTATCATAGGTTGCAGAATTTCCTAAAAGATTACTAAAACTTAACAGAACAGCAATACTGCACAAGACATGAACAACAACAAAAGCAACTTTTATTTATACAGTACCTATTAATGTAGGAAGAGCTCCAAGGCATTTTCTAAGAGTGTTATTAAGCATAATCTGACACTGATTCAAATAAGAGTTAATTGTTGTGTTTTTAAACATTGGTTCCATGTTACAAAGGTAGTGTACATTTAAAACAGATGACACTATAAAATTTGACATTCATGTATAAAGATGCCACGTTATCTTCTTTCACAGTTTCAATGTAATGTAGTCAGTGTGCTCAGTCATTCAATTACGCATATACATGCACAGTAGCATCAGCAAGTACAGAAACAGCCTGTGATATCATAGCAATATGAATAGCATTGTTAGTAAACATCTATCTCAACAAGAATGTAATCCTCAAGGTGTATGTTATATGAAGAATATAGGACAGCACTCAGAGTATAACACATTAGCATTGAGAGTCCCAATAAACCAGTGATGTATTAGTTATTAAAACAGAAGTCAAAAAATTTCATTGGAAAGGTTTTAAGGAGCATTCTTACTGAAGCAAAAGGTAAAGCTACACAGAGGTGTCAGGAGAGAATTTCAGAGCTTCCAGATCAAACAGCTGGAAGCACAACTACAATTGGTGGAGTGATGCTCTAAAAGCTAGAATTGGAGAAGTGCAGTGGGTTGCAATTCTGGAAAATATTCCTGAGTTAGCAATGGATGATGGCAAGGTTGGATTTGAAAATGAAGATGAGAATTATTGTTTTGATGTCACCAAGGAGTAGCAGGTAAATGTAGCCAAGGAAGGATTTTTGGGGGATTTCAGATTTTTGTACAGAAGTAGGATGAGGAGACATTGCATATGATTCTCTGCCATACGGCTGAAACTGATGGTTTCTTTAGCTAAGTCGCAGCTTTGTCACGTATCATGGAGGGTTCTACTCCATGAGGCCTAACAAGGTTTCTTATCACATCTTACAAACTCACCTCATTAACTACTGACCCCAACCCTATAGTACCCTCTCCTCCAATTCCAGCCCCATTCTACTACTCGCCAGTGCTGGAATCTCCCAGAGTGGATCAGCATTCTTGGTACAGGCACCACTAGTAAAAGGCACCCGGACATGTACTGATTCCCTAATGGTGCTCTGCACAGTTTCCGACATTTACCTCTTACATGGCAGAAAAGGGAAAATTGGCACACTATTTTGTCAACAGGCACATTGAGGTCCTTGTGGACAGGATAATGCAAAGGAGGGATTCATCTTCCTCTAAGGCCACCAGAGGAGGCCACACACCAGACCATGCCGGCCTGGTCAGAGGTTACCCACCCAGGTCAGTGCAGCCTTAGCAATCTGGAGAAATGTTAGTAATGTGGGAAGAAGGTTAATGGCTGTCTCCACTTTTCCAGTGTACCTGTCACTATCTTCTCTCCAGTACTTCACATTCACTTTATCTCTTCTACAATATCCACCAACTACAAAGGCTCACACTCTACCACCCTCACCACTGGCTGCAACTCTCACTCACTCACTCTCATCCACCTCAACCCCCTACACCACAAACCCTGCACACTCTCTGGTGCCTATTCACTTGGGCCACCGCTCCACTTGCACCAAAATCAAATTTAGGCGAGGCAATGGCCTAGTGGTATTTTTACTGGACTATTACTCCAGAGATCCAGGTAAAGTTCTGGGGACCTGGGATCAAATCCCTCCATGACAGATAGTGGAATTTGAATTCAATAACAAAAAAGAACCTGGAATGAAGACTCTACTTATGATCTGGAATGCATTATCGATTGTCAGTTCACTAATGTTCTTTAGAGAAGGAAATATACCTGGCCTGGTCTACATGTGTCTTCAGATCCACAGCAATATGGCTGACTCCTAACTGGCCTCTGGCCAATGAGGGATGGACAATACATACTAGCGCAGCCAGTGGTGCCCTCATCCCATGAATGATTTTTTTTAAAATCTGTGCCATCCACTTGCATCTTCCTTAATAGCTGGCTGTTTTTCATTCCAGGAAGCAAATAAAGCACAATAGGGCAGAAAGAGTCAAGACACTGTTAAGCTGCCTAATATTCAGCTCTTTCCCCTCTACATGGAGAAGATTCTGACTCTGACTGTACCAAGTGGCTGACTGAATTTACCAAAGCCCCTGGACTGATACAGCTGGCTGATTTACTGACTGAAGGCTATCTCCTTTGATTTGATTGAGGACCTGCTGACAACCATGACAAGCTCCATCTCTTTATGTCTGCACTAAACAAGGCAATGCAGCAGCACGGTAAGCCTAGGATCTCCACATGAGGAGTAAAGTGTGAAAGACAAAGCAGGGTTGCTGCGAGTATCAGGGTAGGCTCAAAGCAAGTGAGCCCCATGAGAGCAGAATAGCCTGGAGATGCAGCTTGATCCAATCTATGAGCTGGGTGTGCCTCTAAGTTGAAAGTCCCCTTGTTGCAGCATTACAATGATAGTTGCTACTGCATCTCAATGTGCAGCACTGAAGAACAGAAGTGTACTGAAACTGGTTCAGTCTGTCCTTGGAGTCAGACATTTGTCAGATGCCAATATTTGTGGATGTGTAGTGTGTGTGTGTGGCTAAGGCCCATGAATGCCTTGAGTTGTTGGTACCTGATATCCTTTGGAGGAAGCTGCACACTGAAATCACCAGGTCCCCACTCTAATTTCAATGTTCAGAATCATTTTCAGCATCCAGTTTTTTTTACAGGGAGTGGTATGATAGAGAGTTACATATTAAAAGGTTTTTAACGAGCAATAATCCTCTTTACCAGGCAACTTACCACTGCCTAGACAGGATCTCCCCTTGATGACTGGATCTCAGTTAAAAGATGTAGCAAGTTTCATTGTACTTCTCATGTGATTCTGCCACATTTCCCACCATATCTCATTGTTCAAGTCCCCTCTAAGATTCCATCTATAACGATTAGGAAGGAATCAGTCAAGGGCAGTGCCATCCAGTTGGACAAAGGAGTTAAATAAAAAACGAAGGAACTGTGAATGCTGTAAGTCAGAAACCAAAACAGAAATTGCTGGAAAAGTTCAGCAGGTCTGACAGCATCTATGGAGACAGAATCTGATTGGCTCCTAGTTTCAGTAGATGCCCACTGGTGCAGAAGACCATCATGGATTGTAAAAGTCCAGATATCGTTTGCTTCGCATTGGGGTGTATTCATTTCCTTTATGATCACTTTTACTGGTTGAGTAAGAGCAACAAAACCTCATATTTGGATTTGTCCAAATGCTTGCCTGTAAGTAGCATTCCCCTCCTGCTGGACAATAATGAGATGACAGTGACCACCGGGCACTGGGGAAGAGTAGCAGACTCTGGGTCTTCAGACAGGATGCCACTTCAACAAGTAAAGGGTGTGGTGTGGTGTAGTAGGTAGGCAGTGACTAGCATGGGAGAATGGAGTTGCCAATGTGAGGGAGCATCAGCCATTGGTGTCACCTATGTGCTATGGAATGCATGCCTTCATTGCTGTTGTACTATTACTTGGCCAGTGATGGGCATCTTGGGACTGACAATAGTTATCTGGGTGTATAGCAGACCCTCAAAATAGTGCTGGGGCAAAGGGTGTCTGCATTTTCACAGATATCCTTTGAATGGCAAGTTGTTCTAGTAACAGTGCCTGGTAAAGTGGGATTGAATTGAATATGAGGGGAGCCATAGGTGTGGATTAACTAATTAAAAAGGCAAATTTGGTGAGATTCTTTGAGAAATGTCACTCAGCCCTGTGGCGAGAAACACTTGCAAAAACAAAATCCAATGCAAATTCCATGTAGCCAAAAAATGGAATCCTGATGAAGAGCTTTTGCCCAAAATGTCAATTCTCCCGCTCCTCAGATGCTGCCTGACCTGCTGTGCTATTCCAGCACCACACTCTTGACTCTGACCTCCAGCATCTGCAATCCTCACTTCCTCCTACACCTTTTTTATAACTCAAAACCTTCCATACCGGGTGATGTGGAAATCTTTCCTTTCTCACCTATGATCCTCCATCTAGGAGTCTGGATGATGGTGCTCATGCACCAATCACAGCCACTTCCAAATGCTGGAGGTCCCAGCAGCTCCAGGTAAGTCGAGGCATTTCAATGCCATGAAGTGATGCACCAGAGATGCCAGCAAATGACCATGTAGTTACCGGACAGTAGTTCATATCAGTGCCTTTCTCACTGATGGTGGTGGGGGAATGTCAGTCCCACACTTTAAGACAGATTAGAAAAAAATACCCTGGCCTTGGTGTTTGGCCCCTCTGGGATCTTCTCTCTGCAGCATTGTAAATTTATCCAAAATCAATACAGCTGCCTGTCTTTCCTGCACTGTCTTCCCTGAACATGGTGCACTATGTCTGTTATTACACTATGTTTCCGTTATTACCACCCCATCATATTCCCACACAACTGGAGAAATTTTCATTTAATTGCCCTTTATGTCTCTATTGAAGTCATATCATATTAAGGTCTCGCAGTCCCATCTGGAGTAAATACCTACAACTTCCGTGAATAAGATGGTAATTTTTTTGTTTGCATCACTCATTCTGAGAATTTTTAATATGTCCCCCATGCTTACAGAATGAGTTTTACCAACTGTGTCACATAGAATTAATCAACTCAGCACATTATTCATAACTTCCATTTATTGTTGGAGCCAAACATTGCAATTAACGTTCCACATTAGAATTTTAATGTGGCATAAAATATTGGCAATAGGAAGTATTTGGAACATTCAAGAATTACATATTACAAGCATTGCTTTAATTTAAAGATTTACATACAGCAAGTGAAAATTGTTTTTTCATTTAACTGAACTTTTCTTCAATTAACATAAATACAGTCAAATTGTAGATGAATAGACCAAACAATATTAAACAAATATTTTTACTTCAACAGTAACTGGACTCCAAATAGAATCCACTGTGTGACAACCTTTGAAGTATTACAATATAAACACAAATATTTTAAACATTTATGCAAGGTATCATACTTATTATAAGAAACAGCAAAGTTCCTTGATAAATTGCAGAAAAGAACTGTCAACCATGAGTATCTGAGTGACTATGAACTTAGAATTATGCTGTCCACTGTCAGAGTACAAATGCTTAACGTATTCAGACACCACCTTTTCTATCTGCTTTTCTAACATTGGAAAATGGGAAATAATAGAGATAAGTTGATGTTAATTTGTTCAGTATTAATATGCTAAGCTCACAGAATGATTTCAAATCCCATTTGTGCATTTGCCACACATTAGAAATTTTATGATGATAATTTACAACATATTGTTTTCAAAATTATCTGCTTCAGTTTACAAATGTGACAAAGTCAATATAAGTAAAGTAGCTCTCATAATGGGAGACTGTATTGTAAAGATTAAAAATCCTTACCAATCTTAAATGCAAAGACCCACATATAACAAAAGTTTAAGAGATTTTTTCATGTTGCTGCCAAAGTATGAGCCAATACGCAGTACTGTTTCAGCTTTTGCTCTGCAATAGTTTTATTACAATTACATGGATATTTTGGAACTTTGAGAAACTTGAAGAAAAAGAAGTACTTTGACCTTACCTCTTGGTTATTTAATCAGAGCAAAATGCATCCAAAAATATACATTTTTTTAAAGCTGACTCTGTGCTTCCAGTTAAATAACCCCTAACTGTAATACCATTAAATACAAAATCTTTAATGTTTTTAAGATTACTCAAACAGCCCCAAACTCAAATATTAAAAGTAACAAAGTGTTTTTGCATTCAGTCACAAAAAGCAGACATTATAATTAACTTTGTACTGAAACTATCACAGTTACTTGTATAATGAAGGAATTAACTATTTCATTAGCATGCAATAAGACTTTTATCACAATGTTCATTAATATAGCTGACATAAATGAATACTGCTGTTCATGTAGACAAACATTACTGTAACTTGAAGAGTTGCTTAACTCATCACAAGGGGAAAGCTAATCTTATTTGAAAAACTTTTGTTTTAACTTGCATGTGTTTGTTCAAAAATTCTTAATATGAATTATTTTAAGTTTCAGATGATTCCTCCTATTGGGTTTGATCATATTAAAACTTGATTTATTAAAACCAAAAATGTGACTCCCTCATTCAAGTTAAAATGCAGCAGAAAGTGCACGTTTGAAGATCTGCATAATTTGAGCTAGCTCCATGTTTCAGTTAATTTTGTTCTCATTGTGGCCAGTTAAGTGAACGAGTCATCATCTCCAGTCATGCAACATTTTCTGTGCCATCTGTATTTTTACATGAGTAAGCAACACCTTTTGTGATACTTCTCATCCCGTTTGACACCTTAGGTTCTTTTTTAAAAGTGGAGGGAAAGCAAAACTCTTTAAAGCACCTTTTGAAGTTTTCATCCAGAAAGGCATAAAGAACAGGATTCAGGCTGCTATTGGCATATCCAAGAGCAACACAAAAATACCAGCTTGGCATAATTGTCATGATTTCATGATTACAGACAACTTGTACTAACACTAGAATGTGGATTGGGGTCCAACAGATGACGAAGACTGCAACAACCACTAAGACCATTCTTGTGATTCTACGCAAGTTTCTGTCCTTCTCTTTTGATCCAGAAAGAACGCGTACACTTCTCAACCGCCTTAACATTAATGTGTAACAAACTGTTATGATAGCAACTGGAATAACAAAGGAGAAAAGGAAAACAGCTATTTCAATTGTGGGCTTCCAGTAATTGTGTGGTTGTGGATGAACCAGAAGACATTCAATTTCTGCAACACAAGAAAGAAAAGTTAAAGTCAATCAGGTTTGCTGCAGTGATTGTGCATATTCTAGACTGTTGATTGCTCTCCCATGGCAGATCAGATGAGGGTAAGATCTAACAGGACTCAACAAGTGTAGATTTCTATGTGCTTTATAAAAACATTGGGTCACATTACCAGAGTCTTTACTGTTAGGATGTAGTTTGGCATCCAAAATGGGACCCATGCTATACCTGCTTGCTAACTTCTGTTACAGCTTCCCACGCTGCTATTTTGGGTACATTGGTCACACAGACATTGGAAATGTACATCAGAAGAATGTAGTATAGGCAGGTTGTAGTGTCAGTCCTTGCAACTAATTGATTTGACTTGAGCAGTCATTTCTAACCTTAACACTGCAGATAACTAGTTCTTAATCAATCTGTTCAGAGGTATTATTATATACCTGTGGAGCAGATGAGACTTGAACCTGTGCCTCCTGGCTTAGAGATAGGGACACCATCCCCTACACCACATGAGCTCAGCATTGCAACTAATACCTTCTCTTAACCTTGTATCACTGAGCATGCATTAAGCAACAAGAAGGATCTCTCCCTACCCCAACTAGCTCTATCGAAAGGGATTATCAACTGCTCTCAAACTAATCACAGACTGATTTTTACTTGTTGCTGTTAGAAGTGTTTCATGGTTTGGACTGTCATTTAAAGTTGGTTAAATCCACAGGGAATGGCAATGACACATTACAAAGTCTTTGGTTCTGACTTCAATGGTCATGTTCGGATCTTTTGTTCCCAGTTGTGGGTACTTCATTCTCTAACCCTCTTGGCCTACAGAGTGAGAGAGTGAATGAGCATAAGTAACACTGAGGAGTAAGAAGAGAAGGGAAGTTAGTCAAGCTTTGAACAAGAGGCCATATCTACCAAGGTTTTCAGAAACCCATTCTTCTACTTCAAAGAGTGAGGAATAGATTTCTGTTCTGCATTTCTGTTATACATTTTCCATAAAAGAACCAAACCACCATTTCACGTATGAGTTGCCCATGGGCAGCTGCTGTATACTGGTACTTGAGATGCACGTGATCAAATGGACAGGTAAATGACAAAAAATGCTGTCAAAGCCAAACAATTCCCAGAGAGGAAAATATCAAATTTTGGACAATTTCAGTTTTCAGACAGCCAGATTTGGGGTATTGGTCACATACAACAGATTTGATAAAAGTATTTCATACACATTTTGCTGTGATTTACCATTGTTTTCTGTTTCAGCTGATCCCATGATCATTGCTGGTATTCCAATCATGGAAGCGAGTCCCCAGATACACACATTGACAACCTTTGCATTGAAAGGGGTTCTTATATCTAATGCTTTAACAGGGTGACAGACGGCTATGTACCGATCAACACTCATTATTGTCAGGGTAAAGATGCTGGTGAACATGTTGTAATAATCAATTGATATTGCTATTTTACAGAGTATATTTCCAAAGGGCCAGAATCCCAGGAGAGTGTCAGTTGCCTGGAAAGGTAGAGTGATTAATTCTAATGCATCTGCAAGTGCCAGGTTGAAAATATAGATGTTTGTTGCTGTCTTCATCTTTGTGTATCTGAAAGAAATGGAAGTTGAGGTTTTATAGGAATTTAAACAGCACACTTTTTCAAAAAAAAATCAGATTTGTACATCATGATTAAATGAACCTAAACTTTTCGTGTATACATATACAATGGAGAGAGGATAAATCATTAGTTTGATACAGTAGATTTACAAACCTTTGCAGAACTGATCCAATTTTTATCATGTTGTATTTGTGAAAATCACTTCCAAGTGTTACTTCACTTGTAATGCTGTCTGTTACTGGTATAATTTCTTGTAGATTTTATTGGGGCTTATTGAAACATGGTTCCTCACATTATAGCAGAGATAGAAAAGAATTATCCACCACTGAACCACAGCACATTGGTCAATCTTTCTGTAAACCCATTGATTGTCTGAAGTGAAGACCTTTATCAGCATTATGGATTCAAACTGAAAAATAGTTTAATACAGAAAGAAGGAAGCTATTCCTTCCATTGCATCTGTGCCAATACTAGCAATAAAGTGTACCTGTTCTTTGTCATATGTACTTTTTATGTTCTTTTTCAAATACTTATTTATTTCTTATGGTAGTAACCTTGAGTCTATGGAAAGATGTTTACAGTAGTAAAGGACATAAAATAGAAGACCTAACATGCCAACAGGTTCTAAGGTATCAAAAATATATATCTAAAAACTTAATTTAGCCTGGATTTACAGCAAACAAATCATCAAATACTAGTTTTCAGTGAAAGACCAAAAACAGCATGATAGGTTGTTGTGGTTCTGTTCGCCGAGCTGGGAATTTGTGTTGCAGACGTTTCGTCCCCTGTCTAGGTGACATCCTCAGTGCTTGGGAGCCTCCTCTGAAGCCTTCTACCATGAGTCCAGAGATGGGTGAGCCCATGAGTGTGCCGTTGATTTGTTCATATATTTGGTTGTTAAATGTGAAGTGTGTTGTGAGGCACAGGTCCAGTAGTTTGAGTATGCCATCTTTGTTGATAGGTTCAATATCCTGTTGTCTGTTCTGTATGTCCAGCAGGTTGGCTATTGTTTCTCTGGCTAGGGTTTTGTCGATAGAGGTGAACAGTGCCATTACATCGAATGAGACCATGGTTTCTTCCTTGTCAATGTGTATATTTCTGATGATGTCCAAGAATTCCTGTGTTGATTGTATAGAGTGTCTGGATCCGCTGATCAGGTGTTTCAATTTCTGCTGTAGTTCTTTAGCCAGTTTGTGTGATGGTGTCCCTGGTAGTGATACTATGGGTCTGAGTGGGATGTCTGGTTTGTGCACTTTAGGTAGTCCATAAAATCTGGGGGTGTTGTTGCTTTCAGGTTTCATTCTCTGTAGGTCAAACCTGATTATCTGTCCATTTTTTGATAGGTTTCATAAGGTGTTGTACAAACTGAAAGGGTCAAAATATACATAAATATGTAATAATGTGACGATACTATGGCTTTTAGAGGTGGATTTTGTCCTTTTTTTTTAATAAAGAAAGATTGCAACAGAGGTAAGAGCAGTCTGCTCAAAGCCAATAAACAGCTTGTGAGGCCTTGGGTTTATTTTTAAAGTAGGAACAGTAAGGGCAGCCTAAAATGGGTGGGATCAAGCTCCCACAGAACCAGGAATTTTAGTTTTAGCTTTCAGCAGTTGCTGGGGTCTTGAAACTGGATGTGGAAACTCTTATTCCTCTCTCTGTTACAGCTAAAAGCTGGGGATCTCTTCCTGCTGCTAGAATTGCATGTGAGACAATCTATTTTATTGAATTTGTTTTTGCCAAGGATGTGTTTATGGGATGTTATTATATTGAAACAGTTGCTTAGTAGTAGTTTACAATTTTGTTAAGCTTTTCTATACATTTACAGTGAAGCTAATTCTTCTATTTTTATTTTGTCTATACTTTAAGCAAAACAGTTAAAGTCGAGTAGCTTGACCAATTGCATCTGGAATGCAATGCCTTACACTTACCAGTAAATTAAGAAAATGTGAGGGTCTCGGCTGTCTTAATATATTTTGAGGGGGTTTGATCTGGTCCATAATAATAGATTGCTTTAGCATGGAAGACTTTGAACAGCAATCCTCTGTATTTTGTTCAAATATACAAAATGACATGCTATTCAATTCTTTTATTCCATAAAAACAGTATACAGCAATAGAATTGCAATCTATTACTGTATCTGTTAAAATTCAAATAGCTGCAGAAAATACATTATTAGTTCATGAATATAGAAAGATGAGACAAATGAGGCAAATTATGGTTTATCTAACTCCAATAGATTGTTAAAGATGAAAGCAAATTTATCTAAGTACCGTGCTGAAACTGGAATATGAATCCCACTAATTTGTTTGTTGTGATTGGTAATTGTTTTTCCATCCTATGTTATACAATGGCAATGTTAATCTGGAGTTAAAACCTTGCATAAAAAGTGTGTGAAATGGAATAAATTAATTAAATTTTGCAAAACATAAATCATTTTATCATGCAAAAAAGTATCCATTATATACAGAATGGAAAAAAAGTATTAATTCCATTGTTAAGTTCCATTATAGACCACTATTATGGCCAATGGAAAACTGCCAGGATGTTTTTTGAAAACTCTGTGCAAATAAGGAATGAACTTACAGACTCACATTGTGATTCCAGAATGTGTGTTCACATCGTGAAAACTAATGTATCTTGTTCATAATAAGAGCACTTGAGAAATTTTTTTAAAAAAGTTAATAATTAAATAACTGTCTCCTCCACAACTCATTTACACATTCATTGTTTGCATATACTGTACAGCTCAAAATTCCCTCTCTGCAACAAAATCAGTGGATTTTCATTCATTTACTGGGGTCAAAGGATTTAAATATTTTGCAGTGATGCAGGAGATCAGTCTTTTGAGTCAGGGGACTTGTAGGGACAACAATAAGTTGCAGGAATGATTCATTGGTTAAGTGACCCATATTCAGTCTGTAATCAATTTTATCAAAATAATGACCTTGTAATGAATACTGGACACAAGAGATGCATTCTCATTTTCATGTGTGAAAATACAATCAACTGTCTCTCAATTGTCCACTTAATGTCACTTCAGAAGATATTGCCAGAATTCCCAGCACAAGTCCTCAAGTTTCCTGCCTGCTTTTTGTCACAAAGCCAGTCCCTTGATTTTCTAAAAGCTGTTCCTTGGCTCAAGGAGACTCTGTCATTGATGTTTTCAGAGGGGCAATAATCTAGTTTGGTACAGAGATGAAAAGGACTTTGAGAGGCCTTTTGTTTTTATATAAACAAATGAGACTTCAGGCCAAAGTGGTCATGTTGTAGAAGTGACCTGTATAAAGAAAAGGGAGTGGTTAGCTCTCTAGCTAGCTGAGCAGAGCAGTTTTAGTTCAGTCTTGACCTGGTGGGAATTTCAACAGTGAGCTGTGTGGAATCTCTCTCTCCTTTTTCTGCCCTTCAACTTCAACCTGTAAGCATGCGTTCCATTTATACTGGTTTTTAAAGGGAGTTTGCTTACTGGTACTGTTGTGTGTATTTGGAAAACCATAATTAAGACTAGTTGGATAGGCTGAATTCTGTTGGAGTTCTTTATTATGTTCTTTGTGTTTCATTGTGCAATTTTGTGAATAAATTTTTATCTGTTTTAAAATCTAGTGGTCAACCTAGCTATCATACTCCAGGTAATTTTCATTGTACACTTACTGAAAACAATTGCAAATTTATGGTCTGGGGCTGCTTGCTTAAGAATGTTTTGAGTAGTCTGGCCTAGTCCATAACAGATTGAGGGCTTAATTTGGGATTTTAAACAGTGAGTGGTAGGTGCTAGTGTCTTTATTTCAGGCGTTGGTTTGGTTGGGTAGACAAAGTTTGGGATAGGAATGGCTCTTTCAGTCGCCAATAGTCTTCTGGATGTAGATGCAGTGACTTTGGAATGTTTGCAGAAAGTGAATAAGACCAAATTGCAAGAACTGGCAGAGAAGCTGGGATTGGAACTGCCTGCTTCTGTGAGGAAAGAAGAGATAATTACAGCAGTAGCTCAGCATTTAAACTTGCCGGAGAAACCATCAGAATCTATAGAGAATGGCAAGAATTCAATTGCAAATGAAGCAGCCTGAGTAAGAGGCGAGAGATAAGGAAAGGGCAGCAGAAATGAAACCGTTTTACTCACGATTAAAAGCAGAAGAGAGGGAAAAAGAGAGCAAGAGAGAAAAAGAAAGAGTGCTTGAACTGAAAAAATTGACACGTAAAAAGGGAAGTCAGCTTAAAAGGCTGGAGATAAAGACTGAAGGTAACCTTAGCGAGGAAGTAGTGTGAAGTCATGTGGAAGAGCAGAGTTAAAACAGCAAGGTTAGCAGCTGACGTGGCTGATGAGTATCAGCTGATCCATAAAACACAGTCTGGCTTCCAGAATCAATTTCAATTCATGAGGGATAAACATGGGGCAAAGAGAAATCCTCACTTGAAAAGGGAAAGTTACATCTCAGTGAAGATCATAAGAATAACTTATCACAGGATAAAAAAGAAACTCTTGAGGGGGACAAAGAAGTTAAAAAGCTCCCGTGTTTTCATTGTAATAAAGTGGGGCACACAAAATCACCGTGTTGGTGGACTAGGAGAAAGCCAGATGTCGGAAAACCAGACAAGCTTGGATGTTTTGTTGGACTAGTAACAAAAAGCACAAGGGAAGTTAGACAACTGCCTCAGAGTGTACAAGATGATCAGACATTGATTAAGCAGGAAGTGCCAGATCTGCTTAACAAATATACATGCAAAGGGTAAAGTTTATTCACATAGGCCAGGAGCAGTAGGTAATGAGGTTACAATATTAAAGGACACAGGATCTTCTCAGTTTGTAATGATGAAGAATGAGGAGATATGCACTCCTGAGGGACTATTGCCAGAAAAGGTACTGGTAAAAGGAATTCATGGTGAGACAAAAAGTGCTCAATTATGGCCAGTAGGGTGCTGAGAGTGGCGCATAAGCTACCACTTGGAGGTCGTTTAGGGGTGAGGAAAACACAGGCTAAAATACAGACATTTTTACTGGCCTGGACTACACAAAGATGCAGTTGAGTTTTGCCAGATGTGTCATAAAAGTCAGCTAATCGGAAAACCACAGGCAGTAATAAAACCTATACCATTAATACCTATTTCAGCATTTGAGGAACCTTTCACAAGAGTCTTGATTGATTGCATAGGTCTGAAAATGTATTGCTGGAAAAGCGCAGCAGGTCAGGCAGCATCCAAGGAGCAGGAGAATCGACGTTTCGGGCATGAGCCTTTCTTCAGGATTGCGTAGATCCCCTACCTCAAACAAAATTTGGGAATAAATACTTATTATCAATAATATGTGTCTCGACTAGATTTCCAGAGGCAATCTCATTAAGCAACATCACAGCTAAAAGGGTGTAGAAGAATTACTTAATTTTTTTTACTAGATATGGACTACCAATAGAGATCCAGTCAAATCAAAAATCAAACTTCACATCCAAACTATTCAAGGAGGCTATGGATAACTTGGGAATAAAGCAATTCAAATCTACTGTGTACCATTCAGAATCACAGGGAGCACTAGAGAGATGGCATCAAACACTGTAGACCATGTTGAGGGCTTATGGTCAGGATTATCCAGATGATTGGGATAAGGGAGTTCTATTTGTACTTTTTGTGATCAGAAATGCACCGAAGGAATCGAATAAATTCAATTCATTTTAATTAATTTTTGGGTATGAAGTAAGAAGACCGTTAAAATTGATTAAGGAGAGATTAATAAGTCAGAATTCAGAGACCACCTATTTGGACTATGTGTCAAATTTTAGGGAACAATTAAATAGAACTGGATGGTTGGCTAGACAGCATTTAAAAGTATCACAGCATACAATGAAACAGGAAGCAGATAAGAAATCATAAATTTGCAATTGGGAATAAGGTATTGGTGTTACTTCCAGTAACAGGTGAGCCTTTAAAAGCAAGATTTAGTGGGCCTTATCAAATCGAGAGGAAACTGAATGAGGTGAACTATTTGATAAGGACTCCAGACAAGAAGAAATCTCAGAGTATGTCATGTGAATATGCACAAAAGGTATTTTGGTAGAGATTGAAAGCAAGAGAAGAAGGTGTTAATGATGACAGCACAGAAGGAAGAACCATGTTCAGAGGATTCTGAATTGGACATTCCTCAAATCAACTTAGACAATGAGGAAGTTGTCAAAAATTGGGATAAATTATTGAATTACCTTCCACAAGAAAATCGAAATGACCTGAGAGAGTTATTACTATCACATGGGGAGATATGCGGAAATAAACTGGGAAATACTAACCTAATTGTGCATGATGTAGAGAAAGGAGATGCTGTTCCAATTAAGCAACATCCTTATAGGCATAACCCTCTAAAGTTGGCACAGGTTCAGAAGGATATAGAGCGCGTGCTCCAAGATGGCATAATCAAAGTGAGTTACCGTGACCCCGAAGCTCATCCATAGTCATGGTGCCAAAGCCAGATGGTACGTAATGGTTATGTGTGGACTATTGCAAAGTCACCGCCCTTACAAAGATTGATGCATATCCAATTCCACATTTGGAGGACTGTGTCATAAAAATGCGACAAGCAGCTTACATTTCTAAGTTGGACTTGCTCAGAGGCTACTGGCAAGTACCTGTCAGAGAGAGCAAAGGCAATTTTGGATTTCGTAACGCCAAATGACTACATCAGTTCAAATAGGAGAAAGTGAGGACTGCAGATGCTGGAGATCCGAGCTGAAAAATGTGGTGCTGGAAAAGCGCAGCAGGTCAGGCAGCATCCAAGGAGCAGGAGAATCGATGTTTTGGGCACATTCCTGAAGAAGGGCTTATGCCCGAAACGTCGATTCTCCTGCTCCTTGGATGCTGCCTGACCTGCTGCGCTTTTCCAGCACCACACTTTGCAGCTCTACATCAGTTCAAAGTCATGCCATTTGGTACGAAAAATGCTTCAGCCACATTTCAGAGACTGACTAATAAGGTCATTGCCGGATTACCCAACTGTGTGGTGGAAATTGATGACCTGGTGATTTTTAGTCACTCATGAAAGGAACACTTACAGCATTTATCGGACTTGTTTGATCGACTTCGGAAGGCAAGCTTGGTGGTAGACGTAGCTAAAAGTAAATTTGCCAAAGCCCAAGTCACCTTCCTTGGCGATGTTATTGGATATGGACAAATGGCCCCATGGGATGCGAAAACAAAAGTAATTAGGGAATTTCCCACACGGTCAACGAAGAAAGCAGGACTACGGTTCCTGGGATTGAGTGGATTTTACCGAAGGTTTGTGCCGAATGTAGCAGTGTGGCTGCTCCACTCACCAAATTGTTAAAAAAGGGCAAGAAGTTTCAGTAAACAGCAGACTGTCAAAAGATAATTGACAGCCTAAAAAACTGTGTTAATCACTGCTCCAGTATATTAGCCACACCGGATTACACAAAGCCTTTCAAGGTGGCTATTGATGCAGTGATGTGGGTGTCGGTGCAATGCTCCTGCAGGAGGATGTTGAGGGAATAGAAAGACCCATTGGGTATTTTTCCAGGAAGTTGAACATTCATCAACAGAAATATTCAACGATGGAGAAAGAGACTTTAAGCTTGGTGTTGGCATTACAACATTTCCGTATTTATATTACCATCCATGCATCTGAGACAATCGTACACACTGATCATAACCCATTGACATTTGTGGAAAAATTTAAGGACAAAAATGCCAGACTGTTTAGATGGAGCTTGTTGTTGCAGCCGTTCAATTTGACAATTATACATGGGGCAGGTCGTGGAAATGTAATTGCCGATGTGTTATTGAGACTCGAATGAGATACTGGGGGGTGTTCGATGATGGGTGTACTGCGGCCTGAATTCGCATGGGGTTGTGCATGTTTGCATGTGTATGGTTAGTATAGTATATATGTGTGTTTAGACTACTAACCAGGTTTTGAAGGGTTAAAAATGAAGCCATCTTTTGATATTGATGTTTAATTTTTTTAAGGGGGTAAGTGTCACAAAGCTAGACGCTTTTGTTTCTAAAAGCTGTTCCTTGGCTCAAGGAGACTCTGTCCTTGATTTTTTTTCAGAGGGGTAATAAACCAGGCCGGGTTCTGATCAGTCTGGTTTGGTACAGAGATTAAAAGGATTTTGAGAGGCCTTTTGCTTATATATAAACAGATGAGACTTCAGGCCAAAGTAGTCATGCTTTAGAAATGACCTGTTTAAAGAAAGGGGGTTGGTCAGCTCTCTAGCTAACTGAGCTGAGCAGTTTTAGTTCAGTCTTGGCCTGGTGAGAAGTTCAACAGAAAGCTATGTGGAAACTCTCTCTTCTCTCTCTTTTTTTCTGCCCTTCAACTTCAACCTGTAAACATGTGTTCCATTTATACTGGGTTTTAAAGGGAGTTTGCTTATTGGGACTGTTGTGTATATTTGAAACAGCATAATTAAGTCTAGTTGGATAGGCTCAGTTCTCTAGGGGTTCTTTATTCTGTTCTTTGTGTTACATTGTGTAATTTTGTGAATAAATTTTTGTCTATTTTGAAATCTAGTTGTCAACCTAGCTATCTTACTCCAAGTAACTTTCACTGTACACTTACTGAAACAAATTGCAAAGTTATGGTCTGGTGCTGCCTGCTTAAGAATGTTTTGAGTGGTCTGGCCTAGTCCATAACATTATGTAGATTTATAACTCACAAGCAATTAACTAAAATGAGCTTTATTTGCTTTCAATTGTAGTTAAATTTATAGAACAATATTCAGATTTAATGCATAGGCGATGTGTAGGGCTGGAATTGCCAAAGCATGGCTATCTCACACAGTTTGTCACTCAAGCCTGTCCCTTCAAAACAAAGGGAGCTTCACAATTCTAACAGAAGATCCTGCTTAGGTCCCTGAGAAATGCAGAGCCATTCTTAAATTCTGACTGTTCTTTCAAGAACGTAGAACTGTTAAAGGAAGACAAATATGTCCCCTTTTCATAGCAGGAAGCTGCTGTATTCTGAAATTTTAAAAGCTAAGTACATAAGGCAAGTATGATGTTTGCATACGTGGATGGTAGGATGATAGATGAATAGTTGGCTAGGTGCCAGGTAAGTGGATGCCAGCTGGAAACAGCACAGGGTGCCAGGTTGATAGGGCACCAAAATGGAAAGGGGCAAGGTGCCAAGTGGATATGTTTCCAGGGCACAAGGTGGCAAAGGAGCCATGTAAATAAATTAGTGCTCTGGGTAGATTAGAGTGGATTGCCCAACAGAATTTGTTGCACATTTGAGGTGGTGGGGGTGTTGTATCTGGCAGAGGGAGTGAGGTTTGAGGGCGGCTTGGTTCTGGGTCAGGATATAGGGGCTGCGAGATGTCTAGAGAAGGTGCATTTGGGTGTGTGAGTTAATTATGGGGCCTGTTGAATAGTTACTCAGGAGTTGTTATGTATTTAATAGTTTCACATTTTCTGAGTGGGATGCTCTTTCGAGAATTGATGTGGACTCGATGGGCTCAATGCCCTGCTTCCACACTCTGATTCTGAAGGGACAAGTAGGAAAAGAAAAGCCAAGAATGAGCTAAAAAGAGTTTCCTGTTGAAACAATGGCTTAAAAGGAGGATTTTCAAGATGGGAGAGGTTCAAGAAGACAGAGGAATATATGGTGACATCTTCATAACGAAGTAAGGTGTAGAAGCAAGTTGGTTCAAGCAATAATTGCAAATACAGAAAAGGGTGAATTTAACAGCAGACTTGCATTATACTGCTGGAGGTTCCAACCAAGGTTACAGAGCAAACAATACGCTGACATTGGTGAGTAGCCAAATTGGGTTAGTAAAGGCAGGGAGTTTGGAATTGTGGCCAATTGACAAGAATAATGCATATTGTGTAAATGAATTGTATACAGAATAGGACGTGGACAACTGTAAATTTCATAGCAATTGCATCTTCCTGCTCTTTGTGAACCCCTCTAATCTCATAGTACCACACAAACCCTTTGCTCCTCTATCACCAGACTATATTTCATTTCTTGCCCTTTTTCCCCATTTCTAGTCTTGCTTTAATTATTTTGCTCTTATTCTTCATAATTTGTGCCATGCCATACTGCCTTCAAAGATCTTCTTGAAGCATTTCTTTCCAATCGTCAACACTCACTCTAACACTTACGTTTCTTTCCTTTTCCTGACTGCTGAATATATTTTGGTTTTTTTTTGAAAAGCAGTCAGTCAGCTTTCTACATAAGCAGCACTGCAGAAATGCAACTTGTCAATGATTGGCAAACAAAAAAAAAGACTGATCCATTTTTCACTCACTCGCTTCTCACAAATTTCTATTACATTCAAGCATTCATTGTTAATAGTACTATGTGGATGTCCGTGCAATATAATTTTTCTATATTGAGAACTAGCAATTTGGATACAGAACTGGCTTGAAAGGTAAAAGACAGAAGGTGGTGGTGGAGGGTTGTTTTTCAGATTGGAGGCCTGTGACCAGTGGAGTGTCTCAATGACCGGTGCTGGTCCGCTACTTTTCATCATTGTATAAATGATTTGGATGTGAGCATAAGAGGTATAGTTAGTAAGCTTGCAGATGACACCAAAATTGGAGGTGTAGTGGACAGTGAAGAAGGTTACCTCAGATTACAACAGGATCTTGATCAGATGAGCCAATGGGCTGAGAAGTGGCAGATGGAGTTTAATTTAGATAAATTTGAGGTGCTACATTTTGGGAAGGAAATCTTAGCAGGACTTATACACTTAATGGTAAGGTCCTTGGGAGTGCAGGTTCATAGCTCCTTGAAAGTGGAGTCACAGGTAGATAGGATAGTGAAGAACATGTTTGGTATGCTTTCCTTCATTGGTCAGAGTACTGAGTACGGGAGTTGGAAGGTCATGTTGCGGTTGTACAGGACACTGGTTAGGCCACTGTTGGAATATTGTGTGCAATTCTGGTCTCCTTCCTATCGGAAAGATGTTCTGAAACTTGAAAGGGTCCAGAAAAGATTTACAAGAATGTTGCCAGGGTTGCAGGATTTGACCTTTAGGGAAAGGTTGAATAGGCTAGGGCTGTTTTCCCTGGAGCATCGAAGGCTGAGGGGTGACCTTACAGAGGTTTATAAATTTATTGCTGGAACAGCACAGCAGGTCAGGCAGCATCCAGGGAACAGGAGATTCGACGTTTCGGGCACAGGCCCTTCTTCAGGCCCTTGGGAGTGCAGATTCATAGCTCCTTGAAAGTGGAGTCACAGGTAGATAGGATAGTGAAGAACATGTTTGGTATGCTTTCCTTAATTGGTCAGAGTACTGAGTATGGGAGTTGGAAGGTCATGTTGCGGTTGTACAGGACACTGGTTAGGCCACTGTTGGAATATTGTGTGCAATTCTGGTCTCCTTCCTATCGGAAAGATGTTCTGAAACTTGAAAGGGTCCAGAAAAGATTTACAAGAATGTTGCCAGGGTTGCAGGATTTGACCTTTAGGGAAAGGTTGAATAGGCTAGGGCTGTTTTCCCTGGAGCATCGAAGGCTGAGGGGTGACCTTACAGAGGTTTATAAAATCATGAGATGCATGGATAAGATAAATAGACAAGGTATTTTCCCTGGGGTGAAGGAGTCTAGAACTAGAGGGCATAGGTTTAGGGTGAGAGGGGAAAGATATAAAAGAGATCTACGGGGCAACATTTTCACGCAGAGGGTGGTACATGTATGGAATAAGCTGCCAGAGGAAGTGGTGGAGGCAGGTACAATTGCAACATTTAAAAGGCATTTTATGGGTATATGAATAGGAAGGGTTTGGAGGGATTTGGGCAAGGTGCTGGTAGGTGGAACTAGATTGGGTTGGAATATCTGGTCGGCATGGACGGGTTGGACTGAAGTACTGTACATCTCTATCACTCTATGACAGAATCAAGGCCTTTGTAAAATCCCTTTTGAGATCAAGGCTAGTTACCTTTATAGAATATGTCTTCTCATAAGAATTAAAATTAGAATGATAACTATGGGAACCACTTACAGAATTGTAATGACCAATCAGTTCCAGTTTGTATTGACACAATAAGTTTGGGAAGGTGTCTATTTCCTTATGATATGTTCATCTTTCTATCACCAATTCATAGCACAATATGATGCTTTGTTCCATAGATAGATAGTGTGTGTGTGTATATAATATATATAAAAAGGATACTGAAAATCAAGAGGTACATAACATTTTTTGGCTCACACCCATTTCTGTTCAATAGGTAGCATGCAAATTTAATGCTTCATCCTCATTTACAGTGAATGATTGTTGCTTGCAGCCAAGCATGACCCAGATTGCTGGCTTACCAAACACTCAGTAGGGGACAAAAGACCGTGCATGGCTAGAACATGTTTCAGTCGGGCCTTAGAAAGGCTGCACTGATTTCTTAGAGGAGCAATGCTCCCATTATATAGATGTTGATGTTGACTGCCTAGAGTGCAACTGCCTTCAGGTTAAAGCCATAAAATTGAACAGTAGCCAGGATAGAGTACTGCCGGTCCTTGGATATGGTGCTGCAAGCTCCAGTCTACGAGGTTGACAAGAGCGAAGTGGTCACCTTTCTATTGTGATCCTCAATGAAAGCTCATGGAAGTTAAAGGAACATTTTTCTAGGGTGGTTAATTCTTGCAGTTTGGATCAGAGGAAATAGCTGAGCCATCAGAAGAAATTCAGTGGTCTCCCAAGGGTAGTTATGGCCAGTGAATGAGTCTGCAAAGATTATGTCCGACCCTCCGTATCACCAAATGCTCTCATGTTGCTCAGTAGACCAGATTCACACCATTCACTTATCAGCAGCACTGAGCAGTCAAGACTTGGATCTAACATTCAGGCAATTTATCTCACCATCAAACATCCATCTATGATGAAAATCTTACATTAGAATCTGTACACCTTCTGGAAATCAACTATAGCAGGCACAAACCTAATTGGTTTTGGTAATTGTTATGAATTGCTGAATTTACCAGTCACGGTTTCACTGGGGGATTGTGGTTTCCAAAGATAAGTTTTGAATTCAATTTTCTTTCTCAAACAACCAGAAAACTTATGATTGCCTCAGAGGAAATGACTGCCATCTCTGATTGACACAAAGTTTCCAAAATCAAATCAACAACGTGCACTTTTACAGCACAGTTCTTAGAATTTTAAACATTAAGAGGAAATAATCAACTCTGGTGAAGGATATGGGTTAGACTAGATTATGGTGATGGGTTGGTGGTACATATGCTCTGTACCAGCAAAATTCCAGGTTTGGTCATTAATTGATGTTGAAGTAGATATGAACAAAGTGTGTATTTGAGAAGCGTTACTGTTTGCAAAAATATTCCTGGTTTGGTGGTCTCACTGAGACTGTAGTTTTCAATAATCAATCTATATTGGCTCCTGCCTCAATACCTTCTGCTAGTACACATGTGGAATTTGGATGAAGCTGGGCATGTCCTAAAGGTACAGCTTTCAGTGGATAGTCTGTGCACATCTTAAGATGATTTTGCGTCGTCATAGCTCACGGTTCAAAAATAATGACCTGGAAAGATACCATAGAATCTTCCAGAACAGAAGCAGACCACTCTGCCCAATAAATCCATGATTGTTCTTTGGGAAGAGTAAGCTGATTAGTTCCATTTCCCTGCTCTTTGCCTATAACCCTGCAAAGCTTTCCTTTTCAAGCATATTTCTAATTCCTTCTTGAAAGTCACTGCTTCAGGCAGTGCATTGCAGATCCTAATAACTTGTTACATAAAAACATTTTTCCATGTCTCCCTCTAACAGTGGGTTGTTAATACCCAAGGGACATGTGTCCTGACTTGAATTAAGTTTCATTTATCATATTTGAGGTCCATTTTCGATCTTCCTGTATATTAATGGCCCAATTGCCATATGAATCATCTGCAATGGAATGGTAACTGAAATGCGCTGGTAGTTTATTCCCCCTATGCAGAAAGTGAAGAGCAGACATTTAATTAAGTTAAGTCCTCCGTTTCACAGAGGAGGTAGGTTTCACAAGTGACCCAATCCTGCTGTGTCAGGTGCCTGACAATACAACAGAGGGCAGCTTAACATGAGAAGCCTGAATTGTGTAGCACACTAACCCCATCCTTGCAGCCTAGCAGCTCACTAGCCCAAGTTTCAGTGTTCAACATCACTTGCGGTTTCGGCCCCCATATCTTTAAAAAACCCTCTTTAATTTCGTGGCAACAAGTATTGCCTCCAGGTTGGGACATTGTGACATTTATCTGAAAACCTCTGGTGTTTTCCTTGTCCTGCTCCTCCAGTTGTGGCTCCTGAGCTTGACTCTCTGGCACAATTTCTGGTGTAAGGGCTAACCTCACAATGTACTGGATTGTAGAGAAACAATTCACCAGAAATCTAAGACTTTTGAGATTGCACCTGACTTTTAAAAACAGCAAAATATTAATTTGGAGGCCTGAATGCTCAATGATGTTGCAGGTGAGTGAGTGGCTGTAATTGTATGGAGTGTCGTCAATGTCTGGGAACTTTATAGGATCCATGGTGTCAGAGGGTCTCCCTTGTCACTCAGTTGTACATATTGCACTGAAGCACAAAGATCTTTAGATGTAAGACATTTGCATTACAAATACATTGTGGCAGCTCCCTAGGTAGCAGGCATTATTCACTTGTGTAATGTCTGGCTACAAATCACACACAACTGCATATTGAGAGAATGGAAACCCTTCCAGCTTCTAAACTTCAGAGTCATGCGTGTAGTCAATGTGTCAGTGAATGATGGGGAATCTTATGAGCCTATCAAATTAAGAGTTCTCTGGCAATCAGGAATGATATACAGTCTTTCCTCAGTGTATGGAACCAAAGGGATTTTGATTATTCTGAAGTTCTGATTGTGAGATGATATCGGGACTGATATTTTCTGGGGTACCTTTGAAGGTTTCAGTAACCCACAATGAGCTTGAGTGTCTCAGGCAGTGCAATCCTAAATGCTCTGTGTAGTATCAGTTTGTAATTCCATAATAATCAGAGATCTCTGTGTTGACCTCCTTAAAGTGCTGTATCTTAATGCCCAGTCTCTGGCTCAGCAAAGATCAGAGTTGTCTTCACTCACCTTCCTTTGTGTCTGGTGCTGCTTTGACGGTTCACCACCACCTCTAATTTCGCTGAGAAATGCCCCATAGCCAAGTAGTCCATTTTTGTTAGTGACTCCTACCTAAGATAGCAGAGGACTTAATCTTTTTAGATAAGGTACAGAGATTATTTCTAGGAAAGCTGTTGATCAGCCATTGGTGAAGGAAAGATAAAATGTTCCAGGAAGCTCCTGAGGTGTCTCAAAACTTGCTTCAAACATAGTGTACTCAGTCAGTCTCTAACAGTAAGTAAACAGTGAAAGCTGATCATGCCATTAAATACAGTGCTCAAAATTCTCAACAATGATCTGTTAGCCAGCTGCTCTTAGTGAAGAGTGCTAAATCAAGTATGATGCACTAAAATAATTTGCAGCCTCCTTAACAAATGCTCACAGCAATTTAAATTTCAATCCATCCCTTAATAACCTGTTGGGAGACCATTCTTTGGAAGCATTTTAACTTGTTTACTAAACATAGATTAAAGCAGTGATACAGTTGAAGGCATCTTGACTACTCTGCAGGCTCTTTAGAGCCTAATGTATCCAAGAAAAATTGCCCAATGGTACAGTTCTTGCATGATCTATGCAATGACACAATAGCACATTTATTAAATGTTACATGCATACTGCATTCAGAAATACGTGCCTAATTATGAATCTCTTGCTTACTATGTTGTGTATTGTTTTGCAAGATTGCAGAAGCAATTACTAAAAAGCGGGTCTTTTTCTGCTCATGGTTAACATAATTGTGCATTTTGTCATTTTTTAATCATTTTGATCTCAAACGATGTACTGAAATGTATTTTCCCTCTAACAGTATCAAGTGTAACATAGCTATAACATCACTCTAATTAACGATTCTGATCTGGTTTACTTGTCACGGTATATAAGTATTACTGATCTAGTCCAATCATTTGTTGATCGGCAAGTTCAAACAAATGGTAAGGCACACCAAGTGGAAAGCACATTGCATCCAGCTAGGTTGAACTTTATTATTTACACAAAGTGATGCCTTGTCATTAAAGGGTTTATGCAGTGACAGGGGCCATCATCTGAAAGATCTCCATCTGCCTGTTCAGCTGAATGGAGAAGATTTCATGGTACTAATCAAGGAATAGGATATGCCCAAACCTGCACTTCTAAAAGCAGATTAGCAAGTGACATGTCTCATTAACTAGGTGTGAATCTTTGGAGTGTACTAATGAATATTACATTTGACTAGTAACCAGATTTTTAAAAGCACTTTGGAATATGCTAAAAATAAATTAAAAGTGCCATTACAAAGGCAAAGCCTTCCTTCATGCTTTACTTCACATTTTCCACATTATCAATTCGGTACTACGCAGCAACAATACCAAAGATTTGCAGTTTGCAGCTCAATTAAGGCTTCCTCAACATCTTAATCAGCAGTTATAGAACCTTTTTGTAAGTGATTTGACTGCCTTATCAATTGTTTTGGGACTATAACTGCTAGTGTCAGCAGTTTAGGCAGTGCAAGCAAATGTGTACCACTTTCACCAAGCCCAGTTGAAGTAACAAGCATCTCTGCATCTTCTTCGTACCTCTGCAATAGGGCAAAGACTGTTTTTGTGACACAGTATTAGGAAAACACTGCTGAGAATATCTGAATGGGAGACATCCACTTGAAGAGGAATAGATGTATAAATAAAGTGACCAAAGCACATTCATGAAGAAGGAAGATTGTATCTAGAAGAAGGGAATATCTGTCTCTGTGTAGACTGTAGGCTGTACCTCTGTGAAAGGAGAGGATGGATCTTTATAAAGTTATGAGTGTGTCTTTGTATATGGAAGAAAGTGCCTATGAAAGGGGAAAGGACAAAAAAAAATGTTTTAATGAAGGAAGGTAGCAGTTCCTGCTTGAAAGGAGAAAAAAATGCTTATGTGAATTAAGGGATTGAACATATCGATGAAGGCATGACAAATGGATCAATTTCAGGAACATTGGCAATGATTGTCATACTCCCAGATGATGAAGGAATGACAGACAAAGCAGTGGTGAAAAGTGACAATTGGAGGATACTTTCAGGAGAGTGATACCTGCTGAATGTAGGTTCAACACAAATGTAATGTTTAATATGTTTTACATTTAAAATCATCTGAAAAAGAAAAACACATTTGAAATATATTTCTAATTAAGTCTGAAAAATCCAGTGAAGCATTTCCTTCCCATCACCCCAGAAATGCACATCAGTGAGCTGGAAGTGTAAGGAACAGATGGAAGGTCTGTGTACAATTGTAAATGTGCTGCCTACACCCTTGGCTTCAGCACATCTAAATTTGCACAAATTAAAATGAGAGGAGGTTAGAAAATCTAGGGGGGTGGGGAGAAGAAATTATCCTCATTCTCAGCCATTTTATGTCATATCTAGTTGGTTTCAAGAACATTTAATCCTTCCCAAGAAATTTACAGAAGGCAAACAGGGAGATGAAAGGAGAAGGATGAATGAACAACTAGTAAAAGAGGGTAGGTCTTTTTAGGAGCATGCTTTGCCCTGAGCATTGAGCAACATGAAGATTTGGCCTCATGGCCCCTCAATCACTTCCCATGATATTTTACATTAAAGTGAACTGGACTCATACCTCACAATGGAAGGGGGGAAATGCCAGTTTTATCATGGAAAGAAGTAAAAATTGCACAAGAGCAGCGCATGGTATTATTGTAATTAAATTTTATAGTAACTTTAGGGCAGATATACTATTGACCAGAGACAGATGTAATCGGTTCTTTGCAGCATGAGGAATTGTCAAAAAGAAAATATCGTAGCATATGGGGTTTTTCTTGGATTATAATCTCCACACCAAACAAAATGAAGAAAAATCAGTCAGGCACATAGTTGTGTGTAGGATATGGGGAAAAGAAACTAGTGTAAAATGCTCGTCGGATGCTGCCTGAATTGCTGTGCTCTTCCAGCACCACTGATCCTAAAATACAATTTAGTAATGTTTATCTATTGGTCAGTAAATGATGACAGTAAATAATAACAAACATGTTCAGAGTATCATTATTCTTTATCTACAAAAGGCTTAAAGTTTATCAGACAATTGGAATGTGAAATGAATGCTTTTACTTGACCCTTCCCTGCAGAAGTGACATATTCACTGCAATCATGATTTACTCCATTACTACTGACTGGACAAATGCAGTAAAGGCCAGTTTTAAATTTGGTAAATAAATATAGTAGATTGCTTCCTTAGTCCAAAGGGGTCAGGTCTGTGTGGTACTACTCAAAACCCCAATTAAAAAGTCATTAACAAGCTCATTCCAGAAAAAAAAGCTGAATTGCTCAGCTTCCAAAAACTGCACATTCCCCCCAACATTATCGAAAGACTTTAGATTCAATGACTGGTTTAAAAATCTTTGAAGAAACGGTCCCGACTATAATGGATTCATTGCAAAATCTTAACATTCGAAAAATGCATATATTTGATTTAAAAAATTGTTTTTAACGTCAACTCGAATCCCGATGGATCAAAACGCTTATATCTTACAAGGCGTTATCAGTTTGTAGATCTGACCGCATGTTCACATAGTGTAGCCGGTATTTGTAAAATAGTTGTATTATTGCACGGTACTTAATAAGACGTTAAGGATTTATAGATTTATAACCATTTAAATCGAGTGCGCCCTGTTCCCTCGGGAGGGCGCTCTAAGGCAGTTACCACAACATTAAGTTGCTTTTTACCTTAATAAACTTTTCTTTTTCAAAACAAAATACACATAAAACAATATTAACATGAAAATCTAAACCTTACCTGACGATAACATACATTACCAGACAGTTGCCCACCAGTCCCACGATACAAACAAACAGATACACTACGATGATGGTAATTCTGAATGTATTTGACCCTTCCATGAGGAAGTCGGTAACATTTTCGGACCAGCGATCAATTAGAATCGTGTAATTTTCAGCAACGGAGTCATTAAAATATTTGTACTGTTTAAGGCTCCCGAAGCCGCAGGCTGTGTCAATATCCATGGTGCAGCCAGACCTGGGGTAAAACAATATTAAGATATAATCACAATATGGCTTTTGACTGACGATGCATATTGATATGTAAACATATAAATAAACGCATTACAAATAATCAACACATCACAGTTACATCTTAAACCCTTAAGTATTTTGAACACTCTGGGTCAGCAATTCGACCACAAGAGCCAATTTCAAAGTAGAGCTCGATGGCTGTCTCTATCAGAATGAGGAAGCTGAAATTATCTACAAGTTATATAAATTGAAAGCCTAAGACACGTTCTATTTTTCCCCCTTCACGGGTGGGGCTAGGGAGATGATCACCGTTTCAGCACCGCCGAATGTTTGAAATTTTCCATATGTAATACTTGCAAATGTTCCACCCGGGCAATTATCGAGCAGGAGGCTGTCTGATCCCTTAACTTCTTTATTCCAGGGTGCTGACTCCCTTTTCAGACTGTTCCATCGCGTTCAGCAAACAGCTACTTAGCTTTGCTGTGCAGCCCCTTGCCAAGTCCCGATACCTTTACAAAAGCCTTTCCATCCAGCAATGCAACACCCCCAGGCTGCAGTCTGCCAGATACACACTAGAGGGAAGTCGGCACACTGAACTATTCTGATCAACCTTGATCACCTTTTGGTTTCTTCAGGTTGGATAATGATGGACTCTCTATACATAAGCTTTTGTTGATTGTAGGTGTACCGAAAACTAAGATTTTTTATTGACTTTTTGGTCAAAGATTGAAGTGAAGATGTAATAGTTCAAAGAATAAGCAGAATCCCTCCTTAACATATTCCTAAAATTACTTAAACAGATCAGTTTTTAATTTGTCATAACCAAGCACGACATACTGTCGCATTTTGCAAATATCCATGCCGTATTTTGAATTATGATTCAACGTCATAAATTAGTAATTTTGATTGTGTCTGGTTAATAAACGGATTCATTTTAATTTAATTTAGCGGCCTGCTGTAAACTAAATTGGTTACACATTTCCTTTGGGCACAGCATTGAAAACGGTCAGCAGCCAGAATTAACTCTTTCAGAATGAGCACATGCTGAACATCTCTCACAGAAATCTATAATGCGAATTTGACTGCCGTTTGCACTGTCTGAAGGAATGTTCGGATATCCACAAAAGAAGTAAAAATGCCTACATTTAATGAGGACACGTTGAAATAGTGATTCATCTTCGTGACTATTTTTAATTCTGCACCTTTTAAATTTATTTTTCACGAGAGAGGGAGTCGAGAATTCAACTTTGTTTTAACTGAATAGTTTAAATAATCAGGGTTAAATGCTGTCTCTGCTGTTTGCCTTGCACGTTGGTAGGCACCTGGGTTAAGTTTAGACAAGTTGTCGGTTTTGTTCATTTAGGTGTATTCAGGACTGCCTAATGCATGTGTACAGCAGTGTTATAACTCTGAAATAGAAAACAGAATTGGGGTGGCCTTGATGGCTTTCTCTTAATGTAGGGATGGAGCAAGTGAGGACTGCAGATGCTGGAGATCAGAGTAGAGAGTGTCGTGCTGGAAAAGCACAGCTGGTCAGGCAGCGTCCGAAGAGCCGGAGAATCGACATTTCGGGCAAAAGACCCTTTAAGGTCTTATGCCCGAAACGTCGATTCTCCTACGTCTGCTGCCTGACCTTAATGTAGGTTGGATGCCCAACCTCGAGCCCGCAAGCCACACACTGAGTCTGTGGCAGGGTTTGAGAATGAGAGGCTTTCAGAGAGACTGTTTTGGGCCGACATTTATTTTTACCACGCCACCCAATTGAATTCAAATTTCATCAGCTGCCAACATGGGAGCACTTGCATCCCCAGCAGTAACAAACCCAGTCACATTACCACTGCACCACCATCTCCTCGACGTAGCATGGGCTGGGATGGTGAGGGGATAATAAGTTTTGATTTGAAATATTGTTGTTACATGTACTGAGATACAGTGAAAAGTGTTGTTTTGCGTGCTCTACAGGTGCAATCATACCATACAAGGTGTATCAAGTAGCAGGATAAGAGTCAGGTTGCTGGGGCTCTGCAAAAATGTTCGAACTTGATCAGCCTTTTGCTACCATGATTGGACAGCCTTACAGTGCCCTCCTTTGGTCATTCTGTCAGGACACACCAATTGACTAATTGGAGATCCTGGGGGGAGCTCAGTTAGAACCCTGGACAGTAGCAGAATGGCAATTCTTGCCTAGAGATTTGAAAAGCTTTTGCCTTATGCCAAATTGCAGTTAGGTCTCTTTGGAAGAAAAGACAGTTGAGGCTTTAATTTCAATGCAAAATATTTGCTGGTGGCGTATTGTGCTGGAAATATTGGAGTGCAAAACCACATGGATTTTTTTTAAAAGTTAGAGGTGGCACAGTAAAACAGGGTGAAAAGGATAAGGGAGAGGGTCTAAGGGTACAGAGGTGGGTGAAGTGGTGAGAAAGAGAGAGAGGAAACAGGGAGAGGGATAGAGGAAAGGGAACAGTGAGGCAGAATGATAATATGAGACAGAGGGGAATTGATGGACAGTAAGGGAAAGGAGGGCTTTGAATAAGATTTGAGCAGAAGGGAAGGAGGAAAGAGAAGGAAAAGATGAAGGTAATGGGAGATATTGGGAGTTGAAACTTTATTGCTGGAACAGCACAGCAGGTCAGGCAGCATCCAGGGAACAGGAGATTCGACGTTTCGGGCACAGGCCCTTCTTCAGGAAATGTTGGGAGAGCAATTTGAGGGATAGTGGATTGTGAAATGAGGAAACCCCAGATTGAAAGTTGAACACTTAGCTGATGACAAACTCTCCAGGTGTGGTCACATCATGGTATATTCTTTGTCTTTTTTTTTCTATATCTGGAAGTGCTCTTACACACAACTGAACAGTTTTTTTCTTTTTCCCTTATCACATCATCTGTGGTATGTTTCACTTATTAACCACTATCAATCACCCATGTTTTCCAATTGATTCATTTACATGCAAAGCCTGTTAGTGCAGTGCAGACCACCAAAGGTGAGGGAGAGGTGGGGTGACAGTTAAATCAAACTGGAGTTGAAAGGGGAGATTATGCACTGTGGTATATACAGTTGGAAAGGATTTCATTTGCTGTTCTCAAAATTGCCTTTGGACACAAGAAGTCTGATGGCATCAGGTCAATCATGATGAAAACTACCTGCTGATTTCCACTGACCATCGCCCAACCCCCCCTGTAGCTAATGAATCAGTACTCTTCCATGAAAGTCAATATTAGTTTTAAAAAAAAGCTAGAAAAATTAAGGGTGTTGAAGGCTAACAAATCACTAGGGCCAGAGAGTCTGCATTCCAGAGTACGAAGGTGGCCCTAGCATGGAATCTTGCTCATCCTCTAAAATTCTGTAGATTCTGGAGATTGGAAGGTGGCAAATGTAATCACACTTTTTTTTAAAATAAGAGGAAACCAAAAAATAGACAAAGACAGACCAGTTAGTCTAATGTTAATTGTGGGGAAAATAATAGTCTATTATTAAAAAAAAGTGATAACGGAACACTTAGAAAGCATCAACGGGATTAGACAAAGTTAACATGGGTTTATGAAAGGGAAGTCACATTTAACTAAACTACTGAAGTGTTTTTGAGGATCTACCTAGTGTCAGAGATATGGGAGAACCAGTGGATGCAGCATATTTGGATGTCAAGAAGGCTGTTGATAAGGGCCAACCTGAGAGGTTAGGGGGTAAAATTAATGCGCAAGGGATTGAGGTAATATACTAGCATAGATTAAGAATTGGTTGACAGATTGGAAATAGAAAGTGGGAATAAATAGTGATGATTAGTGGTATAATATAGAGATCAGTGCTTGGTCCCTAGCTATCCATGATATACAGAAATGACCTAGATGAAGGAACCAAATGCAATATCTCCAAGTTTGCTGAGCAAACAACATTGAGTGAGATTTAGGATGCATGGAGGTTCCAGGGTAATCGATTTGAGTGAGTGGGTAAACATATGGCACATGCAGTATAAAGTGACTAAATGTGAAGTTATACTATTCAGTGTGAAAAACAGAAATATGGAATATTATTTAAATGGTGATATATTGGGAAATGTGGGATCAGAGTATTCCTGTACAGCAGTCAAAGAAAGTAAACAGGCAGGTACAGCAATTAGGAAGGCAAATGCTATATTGGTCTTCATTGCAACAGGATTTGAGTTCAGAAGTAGGGACATCATACTGCAGGTTTCCAGGGCCTTAGTAAGGCTGCACTTGGGGTATTGTGAGCAATTACTCTACCTAAGAAAGGAAATGCTGCCATACAGGGAGTGCAGTGAAGGTTCACTAGGTTGATACTGCCCTCTGGACAATTAAGAATGGTCAATGGATGCTGACCTAGTTTGTGGTGCCCACATCCCGTGAATGAATTTTTAAAAATCATTAAAACGTCATGAACAGGTACAGTGTGGGTTTCCTCCGGGTGCTCCAGTTTCCTCCCACAGTCCAAAGATGTGCAGGTCAGGTGAATTGGCCATGCTAAATTGTCCGTAGTGTTAGGTAAGGTATAAATGTAGGGGTATGGGTGGGTTGCGCTTTGGCGGGGCGGTGTGGACTTGTTGGGCCGAAGGGCCTGTTTCCACACTGTAAGTAATCTAATCTAATCTAATCTAATCTAATCTAAAATAATTTGAATGGAAACCTGACTATTTTACATTGAGCTCTAGAGTACAAAGGAGTACATGTCATGCTTCAGCTATAAGTTCTGATTTGACCATACCTGAAGTACTCTGAACAGTTCTGGGCACCATAACTTAGGAAGGATATATTGGCTTTTTCCGAAATGAAACATTGATTTAGCAGAATGATACTTACACACCAAGGGATAAAGAGATTTAACAAACTAATTTTGTATTCGCTGCCATTTGGAAGGTTGAAGGGAGGTTTAACAGGTTTAAGATGTTAGTGGAAACAGGACATACTTTATAGAAACTATTTTTACTGACTGAGGGGTCTGGAACTAGGTCACTTGTCCAACAATTACATCCAGACTATCAGGAATGAAATTCAGAAACTTTTCTACATGCACAGGATGACAGAAGTTTGAAACTGTCTTCTGCAAATTACAATTGTTCTGGACCAAATAGTAAATTTAAATCTGAGGATGATAGCTGTTTCTTAAGTATGAGGGTAAACCTAAAGGTGGATGGAAGGAATTGGGTTGTAGATCAGCCTGAAGCTCATTGCATGACCCACTCCTGTTTTTATCTTCCTATATTCACTTTAATTCCTCTCAAAATGAATCCTTGAGTTTTATTTGGACTTGTATTATCTTATTAACCTGCATTGTTACTTTTGGTTGGTTGTGCATTCCTCAACTACACAGCTCCTGCATACAATTTACATGCTTATTTTACAAGGACCATTTGAGAGTGTTGTGACACAGTGATAATGTTCCTAGCTCTGAGCCAGGAGTTCAAGATTAAAGTCCCACCTGCTCGAAGGTGTATCATAGCATTTCTGAACAGGTTGACCGGAAGTGTATTCAAGGAGCACATGGCTAGAAAATATCTAAAAGTCTGTGTATTTCCTCTGGTGTTTTCTTACGTAATGACTGTATGTTTTGTAAAAGCAGAACTACATTTATGCATCCATTTTCTGTTTGCTATTAAAGTTGGGTCTGGACTGTTGGGAGCATCTTCAAGGAAATTCTGATCATCATCTCCAAAAATGTATGTCCTTGGCTTCTTTTCTTGTCCATTACCTCTCTATGACTTCTGAAAATGTTGGATTTGGTTTTTTATCGTATGGTCATTAACTTTATATGTTCTTTTTCTCCATACCCTGATGATATTGACTCCTGTTCATCAGTCTCTGGTACCTTCCAGTACCTCATGTCGATGGACATTCTTCAGACATGAGTCAACTTATTCAGTCATCAGCAATCGAGACTTTACACAATGTTTACAAGTGCAGGTTTTGCAGCAGCTGTCAAGAATAGCAAAATTCTGGCTGATTTCTGTTGTCCTAGGTGAGACTCTATTGTAACATCCTACTATGGTAGCATCAAAAAATAGCTAGCTCAGACCATTATCAAACATTTAGGTCTATGTAGCTCAGATGTCAATAGAATCATTGAATCTCAGGAAGAAATTCTTCAATCTAATCCAGGTTGAAAACATTCTGAAGTAAAAATTGCAGACACAGTTTATCACCATGCATTATTATTATATGTTATTATTACAGTATATATGTGATACCACAATCCCCAAACTTTCCTAGGCCTTTTATATTGGAATAATCCATCAATAGCATTGGATCTATTTTTCAGCATCGTAACCCCAGATTGTTTTGGTATAAGTGTCACTACCTTTTCATGCTTATGTATCCTCCAGATTTCCTGGACTTATGTTGACTTTCTTACTATAGCTCAATCTATAGTTGTCTGATAGTGATGTAATTATAACTTTCTCATGATTCATAGCCAGGGAGGAGAAAGTTTCCTGACGAAGGGCTTATGCCTGAAATGTCGATTCTCCTGCTCCTTCGATGCTGCCTGACCTGCTGTGCTTTTCCAGCACCACACTCTCGACTCATAGCCAGAGACAACAATTATTTACGAGTGTATGTTGCAAATGCACAACCATAGTTTAGAATTTAAGATACCAGCCTTGAAGTCTAGTTATTCACAGAGCAATTGGTTAAATAACATAAGTTTGCAACAAAGAATAATGGTGCTTCAGATGAATTTCCTTTGAATAATTATTTGAATTTCACAAACTTATTGATGATATAAAGTGCTGGGTTTCTTGATTACTGGAGAAAATTACAATTTTCAAAACAGTCTGCTTGTTCAATATGGTCACTGATAGTATTGACCTGGTCTTTAAAAAAAACAGAATGTTATTTGTTTTCACCATAACCAGCTGATGATAGTGTTGAATCACACCTGTACACTTGGAAATTAAAACAACCATTGTAGAAACACAAATGCAGAACACCCCTGTACTTGTGCACAAATGCTAGGGTATATAGATGAATGAGTCCAACTTGCATAGACACCTTTGCCTCCATGTGATTGTAACATAATAAAGCAACTTTGTATTGTGTGCTAATCTGCAGTTTACTATATCAATATCTGCAGAATAATAACCTTATGCTGATTGAGTCTTCAGAAATAAATTAAATAAACACAACAAATCTACCAGGTTGCTTTCAAAATTTATAAAGGGATTTTTTTTATGGAATAAGAAGCTACTTCTGAACCGATCCTTCATAAGTTGCTTGCCCTTCTAGTTCAAATGTTACGTGGCTGACACTGCTCAATGGTTTGTTTTTGCTGGTCTGTCGAGTTTAGTCTTGTATGTCTATCCGATGTTAGTTATATATTTTCACATATAATCTAGGATAGGTGATGCTGAAAAGAAAGCATATATTTCAAAAGACATTGAAAATACCTGCTTAATTGGAGCAAAATATCTTGAAGTCTTTTATTTCCATTGTACGAACTTTCATTAACAAGCTGAGAATGCAAAATAATTTGTTGACAGTAAGGCTACATTAGATTAATGAATCATTTGGCCCAAGTTAATATATTCTTAAAACATTTAATAAATTAAACAGACTGGTATGGAGTGTAAAATATGTCTGCTAGTCATGGTATCCTTTGTTACCTTGCTAATTTACTAATCATGGCATATTCACAATAAATTGCTTTTATCAATCAGTATATCTTGGACTTTAACAAGAGTCAGCTTGAGTATTTTTAACTGATACTTTCATGAAAAGCTTTGATTGTATGTATTGTTAATGAGTCAAAAAGTGTGGGTGATGGAAAAGCACAGCTGGTCAAGCAGCATCCGAGGAGCAGGAGAGTGGACATTTCGAGCATAAGCACTACATCAGGAATGTGGGGGACGCTAAAGGGGGCTGAGAGATAAATGGGTGTGGGGTGGGGCTGGGGGGGAAGGTAGCTGGGAATGTGATAGGTAGATGAAGGTGGGGGAGAAAACAATAGGTTTGAGCGGAGGGTGGAGTGGATAGATGGGAAGGAAGATGGACAGGTAGGACAGTTCAAGAGGGCGGTGCCGAGTTGGAGGGTTGGATTTGGGATAAGGTCAGGGGAGGGGAGATGAGGAAACTGGTGAAATCGACATTGATCCCTTGTATTTGGTGGGTCCCAATGTGGAAGATGAGGCACTCTTCCTCCAGTGATCGGGTAGCTAGGATTTGGTGGTGGAGGAGGCCTAGGACTTGTATGTCCTTGGTGGAGTGGGAGGGGGAGTTGAAGTGTTCGGCCACAGGGCGGTGGTGTAACGTAAGTATACCAAACTTTCATGTACTTACCTCCAAACTTGGGATTCCTCAATCATCCCAGAACCTTCTCCCGGCTTCCGGAACTGCTCACATGCCATTAGCCACGCAGCCCCTACAGCCACCACCACCACGGCAACCCCACTGCCCCATGACCGAGCACTTCAACTCCCCCTCCCACTCCACCAAGGGCCTTCATCTACCTATTGCATTCCCAGCTACCTTCCTCCCTGCTCCATCTCCCTCCCATTTATCTCTCAGCCTCCTTTGATCCCCCCACATTCCTGACAAACTTATGCTCAAAATGTCAACTCTCCTGCTTCTTGAATGCTGCCTGACCAGATGTGCTTTTCCAGCACCAGACTTTTTGGCTCTGATCTACACATCTGCAACCCTCACTTTTTCCCTGTATTGTTAATGATCGCTTTTAAATGAAAAGAGATGCCCAGGGCCTTTTGTGGACAATAGTTAGTTACTTACTTTATGACAATTTGGGGATAACAGTTATCTTTTTCAACTGAAATACATTTTCAGTCTTGGTTTTTTTAAAATGGCAAGTCCAAATACATACCAGATGGCCATTTACAGTTATAAAGTGTTCTTATTATCCATTGTGAAATCAGTATCTATTTAATAGTACTCAACAAACAACAAATAATTAGAATCCCTACAGTGTGGAAGCAGCCCATTTAGTCCATTGAATCTACACCAACCCTTCAAAAAGCATCCTTCCCAGGCCCTCTCCTTCATCCTGTCCCTGTAACTCTGCATTTCCTGTGGCTAATCCATATAGCTTGCACATCCCTGGACACTATGGGGCAATTTAGCATAGCCAACCCATCTAACCTGCATATCTTTAGACTGTGAGAGGAAACTGGAGCACCCAGGGTAAATCCACACAGAGATAGCAAGAATGTGTGAACTCCATACAACAGTCCCCCAGGGGTGGAACCAAACCCAGGTCCCTGGTCATATGAGGCAGCAGTGCTAATCACTAAGCCACCATGCGACCCTAATTGACTATGTAATTTTGAGAATATTGCTTGCAACATTAACAAAATTATATTTTATCCTTTTAAAATTCTTCTTTAACCTCTGCATTTAGAATCTGGTTGCTGTATTTGAATTTTTAAAATCACATTTGTGGTCAACAGGACAGTAGTCAAGGATTTGCAAACACAGCTGAGAGTGGGGAAAAAACAACACTGGCAAGGATATGGTCCATAAGAAGCCAGATATAAAAGTGGAACAGATTGGGTTGAATTTCCTAACTCCATTTTAAGAATCCTATTTCTGAGCTGCTTTGGTGCCGAAGAAATCTCTTTTCTATTATGGAGAGAAAACAGCATTTTGGATTATATTTCTCAAAGCACTCCACAACCAATGAATTACCTTTAAATTGCAGTTACTGTTGTTAAGTATGCAAATTGTGCAGCTGAATTGTGGAAAACAAATCTCATAAACAGCAAATTAGAAGAATGCCTAGTTAATCTGTATTTAGTGATATTGATTGAGGGAGGAAAGTAATTGTCATTAGTCTGATCTACCTATGTTTGGGAATAATAGGGACAAAATTTTAAAAGCATTTGATAAAGAAATCGGCAAGTATAATATGTGAATAAGCTAAATCCATTGTTTGTAGTATGGAAGCATAGCATTTTCTTGCTGTCTTTCAGTACCCAGCCAGTGCTAGTTGCAATGCATCAGCAGGGAGTCAATATTATGAATGCTGAACACAATTTGAAGAACGCTTGCATTGTTTAAAGCTAGTCTAAAATTTTTGAACTCATCAGTAAATTGATGTCCGATGGACATGACTAGGCAAGTGATGTTCCATAACTGCAACATGTTGAAGTTTGTAGAGAACATCGTGATCCAGGACAACTGTATCCGTGAGGAGAAAATGTAGTTTGAGGAAATTTGGTTCAGAACTGTTGAGCTGGAGCCTGCGGTGCTAACATTATGAATCATTAGGGAGGAGAGGGAGGTAGTCATGCCTCTTAGATTTAAGTATAATCTTTAGAGTTAATTAGTTGTCAGGACAGGAGAGTGTGACTGTGGGACAGGTAGGCATGGGAATTCAGCATATAGTGATGGAGTCAATTGCGTGATAATTTTTTCTTTGCTTGGGTTGACCAGAAAGCAGAAGGGACTTATGAATGAGAACAAGGACTGCAGACTAGATTGGAAGAATGATCATCGTACCAAGTTTCAGAAGGCCATTTAAGTTGGAGAAGTGGAAGGGAAAGGACAGTTGGAGATAGTGACTAGTGTAGTCAGGGAACAGTTACTGGTCTGCACAGCAGGAACTAGATGTTCAAATTGAAGATATTTGTGTTGACTGCCCAGTGCTGGTTTGAAGACACCTCCTTGAAGCTGGAGAGGAGATTGGAGTGGCAGTGATGTGTGAGCATCTGATTGTCATGATCCTTGTAGGAACCAATAACAAAGGAAAAACCAGGATTGATATTCTGCTGGTGAGGTTAAAGGGTTAACGTCCAAATTAAGAAGCAGAACTTCAATTATCTCTGGACTGTGACCTGAACTATTTAGCATAGAAATATGCAGGTTAGAAGATTAATAAATGGCATGGGAGACAGATGCTGTGTTTAATACCATGCAATACAGAGAAAAGAGGGAGATGTTTCAGTGCTGAATCAGTATTTGAGGAGTCGCGAATGGCACTGAACATTATGCAATCATGAGTGTACTCCCTTATGCAGACCTTATGATAGAGGGAACACCTTTGATGAAGCAACTGAAGATAGTTGGGTTTAGGGCATTATGCTGAGGGACATCTGAATTGATATAATGTGGCTGAAATGATTGGCTTCCAACAAACACATCCATGTTCCTTTGTGCTAGGTAAGACTTCAACATTACCATCACAGCTTATTCAAAAAACTACAAACAATTTGCTCAATTATATCATGCACCAACCTTTTTTGAATCTGGTCTATATAATATCCTGACAGTAATATCCAAAAGACTTGAACTTCACAAGGACCACACAAAACAATCCCATGTACAAATGGGAATATCTTGAGCTAACTATGTACATGAATCTTTGGTACATGACTCCTGGTTTCTCTTACAAGTTTAAAAATGCAAAACCTTCCAGGAATTAGCACCAATGAGTTCACCTGTAACAGAAAACTAACTTTGTAAACAGAAAAATTACACATTGCATTGTGTGATAATTTTTTTTCTCATCTTAAATAGAAACTAACCGCACTTACAAATGTTCATTGTGGAGCATATAATAGGAAAGTAAAGAAAAACAGATGTTGGAAATTTGAACAATCAACAGAAAATTGTGGAAATACTCAGTAAGTCAGACAGCATTTGTGGAGAGAGGGACAGAGTTAATGCCTATCCAAGTCCTTCTGCAGACTTGCCTCTTCCTCAACACTACTGTGCCTCCATCTATATTTATGTCATATATAAACATAGCAACTATACTCTCAACTACTTCATTCAGATTGGTAATTTATAATGTGAATAGTTGTGGTCCCAACACTGACATCTGCGGAACTCCACTAATGATGAGCTGCCATCCTGAGAAAGATCCCTTTATCCCCACTCTCTGCCTTTTGCTAGTCAACCAAACCTCTATCCATGCCAGCAGTTTGTCCCTAACACTATGGGCTCTTATCTTATTTAGCAATCATCTGTTGGTTACCTTGTCAAATGGATCACGAAATAAATCCAAATAAACTCTCCATGGTCTGACTTGCTCATTACCTCCTCAAAGCATTCTAACAGATTTGTCAGACATGACCTTCCCTTAATGAAGCTGTGCTGCTACTCAGTAATATCATCCTTAATAACGGACTCTAAAATCTTATCAACAATTGAGGTCAAGCTAACTGGCCTATAGTTTCCTGACTTCTGCCTCCATCTTTTCTTAAACAGGACCATGAAAATCGGCAAGTGGTGAGATGAGCTGGTTAGAAGGACTGGCTTGGTTTTCTGGGACTGACCCAATTATTTTAGCAGCAGTTAGGCTGTGTAGCCCTAACCTCTCAGATTGTCTTATTTCCCACCCATTCCATCCATGCTATCTCCATGCCAACTCTTCCCTCCCATCCTCATGTCCGCTCATACACCCATGTCACCTCCATCATCACTCAGTCAGTATCCACCAGGAGCAGACTTCAGAAGCCACAGGGAGACAAAAAAATGAACCTAACAATCTAATACAGGCATCACTCATACACACTTGATCCTGAAAAAACCCTTCTTCTTCAAGCCCATTCAAAGTTTTAAAATCTCATTAGCTTTTTTAAGGTGTCAGTCAAATTGTGAACTTAGAACTGCCTGCTGAGAAAATACTAGCTTTAAATCTCAGCCAAACATTCATGATAATATATTAACATCTGTCGGCAAAATCAACAAAGATTTGTACTGAAACTGTGGAACAGCAAAGCCTATTCTTTTCTACCAATCTGTCAATCAAAGCTGTCTAGAAGATAAAGCTTTTTCTAACTCTCACCGAAAGATTTAGCCTTTTAATCAAGTTTGAAGGGCAGAAGAAATAGGAGAAGGAGTAGTAGATACGATAACTTTAGCTGAATCTGCTTTTCAGGACTAACATGTTAACCTCAACTCCATTCTCCTGCCCAATTTCCATATCCCTTTATTTCCTGTGGAACCAAAAATCTGTCTGTTTCAGACTTAAATATTTTAAAGAATCAACAACCCTCTGGGTATAGACAATTTCAAAGCTTCACACCTTTTCAGTGAAGAAATTCATCTTCATCTCAGTCCTTAACTCTTATTTTAAGCCTCTTATTTTGAGATTGTGTCCCCATCTTCTAAATTCCACAAGGAATGTTGAATTCAAAAACAACATGCTAATTGATATTGTGATCTGCATGCTCTGTATATTTCCAGCAATCTTTCACTGCATGCTAATCACACCTTTTACTAACATGGCAACTGACACAGTTTGACACAAAAGTCTCTATCTGTGCCACTAACATAACTTTGGAGCTTGAAGGCTACATGTAGCATCCTAAAATTGATCAAACAATTGTAATTTTGTGTCCATTGTGCCTGCCAGGAAAATCTTAACTGCATTCTCCACATGCATCTCAACACATCAATTTGTTCAAAAAATGTGATTGCAACTTTATATACCATAATAGATTTGCAGTGAGGAAGAAAATAATGACATATGATAGGTGTATCATGTGACTGTATGTGGATGTACCTACTAGAGAAGGTGCAAAACATGACCTACTCTTACGAAATGAGGCAGGGCAGGTGACTGAGCTGTCAGTGGGGGAGCATTTTGGGGCCAGCTACCATATTTCTATTATTTCCAAAATAGTGATAGAAAAGGATAGACCAGATCTAAAAGTTGAAATTCTAAATTGGAAAAAGACCAATTTTGACAGTATGAGGCAAGAACTTTCAAAAGCTTATTGGGGGCAGATGTTCACAGGTAAAGGACGGCTGGAAATTGGGAAGCCTTCAGAAATGAGGTAACGAGAATCCAGAGAAAGTACATTCCTGTTAGGGTGAAAGGAAAGGCTGGTAGGTATAGGGAATGCTGGATGACCAAAGAAATTGACAGTTTGGTTGAGAAAAAGAAGGAAGCATATGTCAGGCATAGATAGGATAGATCGAGTGAATCCTTAGAAGAGTATAAAGGAAGCAGGAGTATACTTAATAGGGAAATCAGGAGGGCAAAAAGGGGACATGAGATAGCTTTGGCAAATAGAATTAAGGAGAATCCAAAGGGTTTTTACAAATACATTAATGACAAAAGGGTAACAAGGGAGAGAATAAGGCCCCTCAAAGATCAGCAAGGCGGCCTTTGTGTGGAGGACAGGATGTACATGTGTTTGGAAAGGCAAGGACTGATTTGGGATAGTCAACATGGCTTTGTGCATGGGAAATCATGTCTCACAAACTTGATTGAGTGCTTTGTAGAAGTAAGAAAGAGGATTGATGAGGGCAGAGCGGTAGATGTGATCTATATGGACTTCAGTAAGGTGTTCAACAAGGTTCCCCATGGGAGACTGATTAGCAGGGTTAGATCTCACGGAATCCAGGGAGAACTAGCCATTTGGATACAGAACTGGCTCAAAGGTAGAAGACAGAGGGGTGGTGGTGGAGGGTTGTTTTTCAGACTGGAGGCCTGTGATCAGTGGAGTGCCATAAGGATTGGTGCTGGGTTCATGACTTTTCATCATTTATATGAATGATTTGGATGTGTGCATAAGAGGTATAGTTAGTAAGTTTGCAGGTGACACCAAAATTGGAGGTGTAGGGGACAGTGAAGAAGGTTACCTCAGATTACAACGGGATCTTGACCAGATCGGCCAATGGGTTGAGAAGTGGCAGATGGAGTTTAATTCAGATAAATGCATTTTGGGAAAGTGAATCTTAGCAGGACTTATACACTTAATGGTAAGGTCCTAGGGAGTGTTGCTGAACAAAGAGACCTTGAAGTGCAGGTTCATAGCTTCTTGAAAGTGGAGTCGCAAGTAGATAGGACAATAAAGGCAGCGTTTGGTATACTTTCCTTTATTGGTTAGAATATTGAGTACAGGAGTTGGGATGCCATGTTACGGCTGTCCAGGTTATTGGTTAGGCTACTTTTAGTGCAATTATGGTCTCCTTCCTATCGGAAGGATGTTGTGAAACTTGAAAGGGTTCAGAAAAGATTTACAAGGATGTTGCCAGGGTTGCAGGATTTGAGCTATAGGGACAGGTTGAACAGGCTGGGGCTGTTTTCCCTGGAGCATCGGAGGCTGAGGGGTGACCCTATAGAGGTTTACAAAATTATGAGCGCATGGATAGGATAAATAGACAAAGTCTTTTCCCTGGGGTGGGAGAGTCCAGACTAGAGGGCATAGGTTTAGGGTGAAAGGGCAAAGATATAAAAGAGACCTAAGGGGCAACGTTTTCATGCAGAGGATGGTACATGTATCGAATGAGCTGCCAGAGGAAGTGGTGAAGGCTAGAACAATGGCAACATTTAAAAGGGTATATGAATAGGAAGGGTTTGGAGGGATATGAGCCGGGTGCTGGCACGTGGGACTAGATTGGGTTAGGATATCTGGTTGGCATGGACGGGTTGGACCAAAAGGTCTGTTCCATGCTGTACATCTCTATGACTCTATGACTGCTGAAACCTTTTTCTTTTGTTCTGTGCCACAAACAACTACTTATTACATTACCACTTTGAAGGCAACGATATTCTTGAAACTCTAGTAAAATAGGTATACTGCTAACTTACATCTGTCAGCCTAAAGTATCAACCAAAATATAATCCTTGAAATCTTTCGGTCCTGCATTTAGATTAATGACTGTTATATTGTTACTTTATTGACAATCATTAACTTCCTTTTCCAAAAGAGAGCTAATAATTTCTTAACATCAAATGAAAATTGAATGAAGGATCACACAATTTCCTAGACTTTAAGCAATATTCCTGTGGGATCGATAATTGGATGTGATGCAATCTAAAAGCTTTAATCAACAAGTAAGTATAAAGAGATAATGATGGAAAGTCAAGATGTAGAAAATAAATCAGGCAAATTCAGATGATAAAATACTTTATGGCTGAATTAGATGTCATACTAAGCATATTATTATGAAATCAAACATCATTTCTCCTAAGTAAGATATACAATAAGCTTTGACATGGCAGAGATACTGATCATTTTTTAAAAATGGTCCCAGCTACATAGATAATGTTTGCTGAATTAATCACAAATTGAGTCATTTCACAACCATAAGCTTACAAGTAATTTATTTTAAGTATTAATGATGTCTTATGAATATACATAAGGGTAGTTGAGGTTGAGAAAGAAAACTGTCTTAATAAAACTAAAAAAGTATCTGAACTATGCAGGAATTGTTGGATTATGTTAGATATGAACAGATGACTACTTTGCTCATCTGAGTATTTGAGATTAATGCTTGCATCTTTGTAAAAGTGTTATACCAGATGAAAAATACAAAGACTTAGAAATCTGAGACACACATGAAATTGAAACCAAATATTGGAGGTATGTACACAATTACATTTTACATTCAGAACCAGAAATGTGATGTCTATCATATCAGTACAGGTGTCCCAGTCCCATGGCTAATAAAAGGCACCAGACACCTTGCATAGGCAAAGAAGAGTTTAATGTTTCTTTCTCAAATTTATTCCAACTAAATGTATTCCTTCATGCAGGAATACTAAGTCTACATATGACTTAATGAACAGAATTTAAAAGGTCGATTTATTTAGAAACATTTTCTCAAGTGTCAATCTGGGAAATGCAGACATGTCCCTCACTGATCCTTATTAAAACTACAGTCCATTGGCAGCCAAAGAATTCTCCCATCATCTGCCCTCTATCCTTTTCCCTTTGCTTTCTTCTGCTCCCTACCTCCACAACTCATCAGTTGCTACCACGACATGCCTATCCTCCAACTATTTGAGTATGGTCCTATATTTTTGTCTTTGCTTCACCCCTAGATTGACTCCTCATCCACTCATTTGACCACTGAACTGTTGCGAAACCTACCCTAAGTCTCTGGCAGAGAAAATTATGTTCACTAGTGTCTGTATATAGATCCCAATCCATTGTTGTATTAAAGGTAAATCTGCTTAATTTCCTGGCTCTTTTCTTTGAAGGCTTTTTGCTTTGCAGTGCTGACAATGTTTTTCATCAAATGGAAAAATCAATTCGGATACAAAAAGCCCATTGTTAAATTTTCATTTATACTGACAACATTACAAAAATAAATATCACCGCAGAAGTTATTGTAATTTTAAACTTGTTGGTTCTAATGAAACTGTCATGTTGTTGGAAAGTGCTGAATAACATTATTTACAGAAGAGCAAAAAGAAAAGAAAATAGAAGACAGCCTGTAGTGTTTGTAACAATGTCAGCCAGATAGACCTCATAGAATATGAGTTTCCAGATTGGGGCTGTTAATCTGGTCCAATCAGGGAGCCGTGGCTGACAGATAAAAAGAAGAGTGTCTTTGATGTGAAGGGCACTGCCTGTCATAGGCCACTCGGGTGTTTCCTTTCTTCCTGGTGATGGAAATTTGAATAAAGATTTGTGCACCTTGTGTCTTTCACTGTGTCTTTCACTGTGTCTCACACACACAACATGGGTGCTGGGGAAAGAATAAGCACTACCGCTGTTAGGTGATAGTATGGGGGTAAAAAGGGGAAAAAAAGAAAGAAAAAGAAATAGAAAAAAAAGTGTCAAACATTTGGACACTCTGGGAGTTGGCCTGAGGGAATTGTACCAGTGTCAAGGACATTCCCTGTGTAAATAAAGAGTGACATGGTCACAGGATATCAGCCACTGCGGAGTTATTTCAGTGGCAATGAAAGTAAAGTGTGTTCCTTAAGAAACACGCTTGCAACAGTCGTCTTTGAGTTGGAGTAAGCATTTCCTGCATTATTTGGGAAGCTTGACGTGTTCATTCCTGCCATTGAGGACTGGCCACATATGTGAAAAGAATGTGTTATTTTTTGAGGGGGGGGGGGGGAAATGACATCGAGGCAGATGAAAAGCAATGAATAATTCTCCTGACAGCTTGTGTACCCACAGCCTTTTTGGTTATTAGGAGCCAACATTTCCCTGAGGTATCAGATATCAGAACCTTTCAAAAACTAATAGATTTAGTTAAGGAATGTTATGACCCCAAGCCTCCTCTAATTCTGAGATGATACTGGTTTACTTGGCAATTTGAGACCCGGGGAATCTGTGTTGGGATTTTTGATGAGTTGAAGACATTGGCATAGGGATGGGACTTTCGTTTAAGCCTTAGCGAGATGCTCAGAAACCAGTTGGTGGGATTAATGAAGTAGCCATGCAAAAGTGCCTATTAGCTGAAGCCCAACTGGACTTCAAAAACTCACTACAACTGACTTTATCATTGGAAGATACAGCAAATGGAACATATGAATTGCAGATTATTCTGATGGAAATGGATACCCTCCGCAGTCCCACTGGGTTTGGGCAACACCACTTGAGCGAAAGCAATCATAAAGCCACATTCACAACATATCCTGATCAGAGGGACTGTAGGTCAGACCACAGCAAAACCCGAAAACAAAGCCAATTCTAGGCCAGTCAGTTAACATTTTCTTCGGGATCCAGGCTGGCAGGTCATTGTATTTGTTGTTGATATGTGGACTTGAGACAGCAAAGGAGTCCCACTGGACATAACTTGAGTAAGAAAACTCATAAGCCAGTAACAAGGAGAGTGCACACCCTGGAACATCCACCTCTATCAGGCTTGGAACAATTAAATTGCTCAGCAACATCCAAATTGGAAACAATCAAAATAAACTCCTCGTTAAATAGTCACACAGTTCTAATGGAGGTCAATACCAATGTGGCCATTTCAATGATTGCAGAAACAGTCTTTAACAAAATTTGGTCTGGACTCCAACCTTTACATTTGTGCATGACCTCTGCCAGACTGACAACCTATACCAAGAAACCTTTATGGATTAAGGGTACAACTTCCTTTCCAGTCTCTAATCAGAAACAGCTGGTTCAGTTACCATTGCCTGATGGGGAAAAATTGTTTGTGAAAGATTCATCTTGATCTGCTCAAATTTTTCGATTAGAAAATGGCTGCCTGAATGAAGTCCTGATTTAAGTACCTGGAAGATTTTCAGGAAAGTCTGGAGATATCAAAGGAGCCAAGTCCACCTTGCATGTTGACCAGGGAGCAATTCCATGATTCTGCAAGGCCTGTCCAGTACCATTTAACTTACAGGCAAAAAGTCAGAAAGCTGGAAAATGAAGGGATCATCAAACCAATCCAGTTTGCGGAATGGGCAGCACTGGTCATTCCAATTTTGAAGCCTGGTAGGTCGTTTCACCTTCGCGTAGATTTTAAACAAACTGTAAACTGCTTTGCACAGCTGGATAAATACCCAATCCCTCACACAGAGGATTTATACGCAAATCTAGCAGGGGGAGCTGTCCTTTACAAAGCTGGACATGAGCCATGCCTATGTGCAATTGTAGTTTAATGAGAATTTCCAGAAGTATGCCACAATCAATACCCAGAAGGGTTTGTACCAATATAAGAGACTGCTATTTGGGGTATCATCAGCCTGTGCAATTTTTCAGTGGATGATGGAGAACATTTTGCAAGGTCTACTCCAGGTCACCGTTTATCTAGATGACGTACAAATAACAGGGAAGATCAATAAGGAGCACTTAGAGAACTTGAACATAGCCTTTAGTCCTGATTGGTTCTCTGGTGGTGGGGTGGGGGGAGGGGGGTGGTGGCATATAACTAGAAAGTGAAAATGTGTTTTCCAGGCACCCCAAATGCCCTACATGGACTGCAGATTACATCTGTTGGACAGTAAAGGGAAGATGATCAAAAGTGTCACCGCTTCCACGTCCGTACTGGAGCCTTGGTCTTTCTGTGGGTTGGAGAACTACTACAGAAAGTTCATACATAACCTGGCCTCCATCCTTTGCATCCAAGATTAGCCTTGGAAATGGTTGCGTAGCCAAGCCATAGCTTTCAGCAAAGTGAAGAAACAGCTCTAAGGTGTTAGCACACAATTATACAAAGGGAGATCTGGTACTGACATACGATGAACCCCTGCCCCACATGCCATCAGAGTAGTATTAGCTCATAGGTGGCCCAATGTAGAGGAATGCTTAATAGCATATGCATCCAGGACTTTGGTTAATGCAGAGTGTAAATATGATCAAATAAAGGAGGAAAGTTTGGCAGTCATATCTGGAGTCAGGACATTCCACAATACCTTTACAGATGCAAATATATAATAATAACAGACCACAAATCCCTGGTAGGTCTATTTAAAGAAGACAAGGGAGTACTGCCCATAGCTTCTGGCTGAATTCTGTGATGGACTCTAATATTAAAGTGCAAATAATTACAATTTGGAACATCAACTGGAAGGTCAGCTAATGAATGAGGATGCATTGAATCACCTCCCATTGGCAGGTATAACACTGGTGGTACCGCTGCTGGAAGAGTCTGTAATGGTTTTAAATTTTCTGAGCACAGTTGACAATGTCAGACTTTGGACACAAAGATTTGGCCCTGGCAAAATAGAAACAGCTTGTGGAAACCAAAAAGCTATCACAACTAGAACTGAAACTTTTAGACCAGATCACAGAAGAGGGTGACATATTATTATGGAGAGCAAGAGTGATTGTTCTGAGCAAAGGTTGCTGCCAAATATTGGTTCCACCAGGGTCATCCTGAGGTCTCCAAAATAAAGATGTTGGAGATGGATTATGTCTGTTGGCCAGGCTTGGATGCAGACATAGCCACATTAGTTGGACAGTGCCCAAAGGGCCAACAAGGACAAAAATTACAGCCAGCAGCCCCCTACCATCATAGAAATGGTTGGATAAACTCTGGACTCAGTTACACATGACTACACAGGTCCTTTCATGGGACCTATGCTTTTAGTCATTATGGACACCCATTCAAAATGGCTGGACATGCATTGAGTGCATTTATTAAACACGGAAATAACAATAGAAAAATTACGTGCATTTTTTGAAATACTTCTCCCAGAAGTGTTGGTCACAGATAATGGGCCATTGTTTACCAACAGGAATTTGACATATTAGGCCAGCTCCATACCATCCATCTTCCAATGGTCTGACACAAACAGCAGTCCAAACTTTGAAAGCAGGCTTAAAGAAATAGCCAACTGCTTCACTAGACATCAAACTGTTCCAGTTCCTATTTGATGATATGTTCACTCCCTCATTCAACAATAGGTATAGCTCCAGCAAATGGGGAGATGACTCCGCAGCAGGTTAAATCTGATCTTTCTGGAGCCGGAGAGTAGGGTGAAATGGCATAAGGAATGCTAATGCTGGACACTAGACTCCGCCAAGCAAGAGACAGTTTACTGCAGGGGATGAAGTTTAGTATAGGAACCACGGAAATGGCCCTGCATGGGTAAGAGACATTATTGATGCAAGGTCAGGACCAGTGATGAATGACATTTGGGTAGGTGTGATGGTACTGAAGCACGTGAATCATACGAAAACACAAACTTGCATACGATGTGGGAGCAAAACATGTCCTGCTCTTCAAAACAGTTGGAAAGGCTGTCAGAACCTATGGGTTCTTCCACTCAGTCAAGTATTGAAGAGGCCTCTGAGCCTGAGATGAACACGGCAAATCTCACACATCGTCGCCTTTGCTGCTGGACAAAGAGAATGAATTTCTCCTGAGACACTCTGAGTGCAAGAGGCAAACTCCTGTGCATTGTACACTGATTATGAGTTGAAGGAACTTCACCTGGTGCTAAAACACCCCAGGAGATGCTACAAAAAAAAACAAGGCAAATCCTCGGATTGAGAGGGGGAGGGATATAGTGATTGTAATGAGGTCAGCCAGATAGACCTCCAGTGAATATGATTTCCTTGATTGGGTTTATTAACCTGATCCAATCAGGGAGTTCAAGCTGACAGATATAAACAGATATTCTTCACACAGCATTGCCTTTTGTGAAGTGCACTGCTTGTCACTGGCCACTCAGGTGTCTTCCCATCTTCCTGGTGGTGGAAATTGAATAAAGATTCGTATACCTTGTGTCTCACACCTGCACACACACAACATGGGTCCTGGGGAAAAAAATAAGCACTACCGCACTTAGGTGGTAGTGTGGGGGTTAAGAAAAAAAAAAGAAAAAAAAAACAAACAGGAGTTTCTGTCACTGGCCACTCGGGTGTTTGCCTATCTTGAGAAAAAAAAAGCAAAAAACAAACAGGAGTTGGAAATTGAATAAATATTCGTGCACTTTGTGTCTTTCACTGTGTCTCACACCTGCACACACACATCATGGGTGCTGGGGAAAAAATAAGCACTACCACGGTTAGGCGGTAGTGTGGGGGTTTAAAAAAAAATTTAAAAAGAGAAAAAGAACCAGAGTGTTTTCCTATCTTCCTGGTGGTGGAAATTGAATAAAGATTCGTGCACTTTGTGTCTTTCACTGTGTCTCACACCTCTTCACACAGACCTTGGGTGCTGGGAAAAAAATACAGATATTCTTCACGCAGCATTGCCTTTTGTGAAGGGCACTGCTTGTCACTGGCCACTCAGGTGTCTTCCTATCTTCCTGGTGGTGGAAATTGAATAAAGATTCGTGTATCTTGTGTCTCTCACACTGTCTCACACCTGCACACACACAACATGGGTGCTGGGGAAAAAATAAGCACTACTGCAGTTAGGCGGTAGTGTGAGGGTTAATATAAAAAAAGAAAAAAATAAAAGAGAAGAAAAAAAAGAAAAGAAACAGATATTCTGACACTCTGAGAGCTGGCACTGAGCAAGCTGGACTAGTGTCAAGGACTTTCCATGTATAAATAAAGGGTGCCATTGTGACGGTCTCTGTGGCGTAATTTCAGATGTGAGTTGTACAACATGTTTTAAGATATGACAGCTGTCTTTATAAATCAGGAGTTTCTTCAGCTGTTGCTATGAACTATTTTCTGTTGCTATGTGACAGAAAGGTAATGGACAAGAAATGTTCGCATTTGTAATTCCAGCAGCTCAATTTGATGAATTAAACAATGCAAGTCTACTCTTCTGTAAAAATCAATGGCAATTTAGATTTCACTACAGGCGCACAAATATGTTTTGGTTAATGTAAGCTTGGTCAACGATGCTCACTCATGTATATCTTCAGTGTCACTCCTGGAACTCCCTAATTCATGTTGTGGGCCTACCTACTCCAAATGGACTGCAGTGGTTCAATAAAGTAGTTCATCAATACCTTCTCAAAGGCAATTAGGGATGAGCAATAAATGAATAAAATTTAACCACCTGGCTCCATGTATAGTGATACTGGATCAGATTCTCCTTAATATGCAGCAGTTCTGTCAGGTTGGGAAAGAACAATAAAAGGCCCTATTTCTTTGTGCAGGGTGGCTCTACAGATGCTTTCTGAGACCCAATGCCGCCTTCCCACACAGTTTCAGGAATCAGCAGAATTTTGGGATAGATGTCTAGAAAATCCATTAGCAACCCATGCCCTGAGAGCCTGCCAAAGGAGCAGTCAGCAGTGATCCTGGCAGAGGTGAAAAATTCAGATCAGAGTGGTGGTAGGTCTCACCATCATATTTCACTTCATCCATCACTGCAATCCTTCTTCACTTTAAGCAAGATTACAGAAGAGCTCTTACAACCATGACCTGAGGACTAAGATTTCAATACAAACCATTCCATGTGCAACACTGAATTTGTTGAAATGGTCAGAAAAACACATGTGAAAGTTGTGAAGTGGGAAAAGATTGTTGAATTAGGTTGTGCCTCGCTGTTGTGTTTTGTCTATTACACATCCAGCCAACCACCACTGTTCTATTTTGGAATTAAAGATAAAAAGACAAGTTAGTCTAACTGTTTACAAAATCCAACATTTCCCTGTGAGACTTGGAGACAACAGACAACAGGAGGTAATGGATGTTCAAGTTTTGTCTGTCAATGTTAACATTTTGCATATTTTCCACAGTAAATCAACCTCTGCCCAATACCATATACTTAACTTATAATAAGCAAAGAATCTAGGCAATCCTGGAAGTGTGACATAAGTGGAATTAAGGAACTACAAATGACAAAACATTTCCTGATTGGTAATTCTAAATTGTCTTGTTCGTACCATTGCAGCAATGGCAATCATACTGAGTGGCATGTTGTTATTTCTGCTGTCTGACTTCATAGCAGATTAGTTTTTTCCTACCTTGAACCTAGTTTATAGTTGTTGCTTGCAAGAGAGAGGGAATTAAAAGCCAGGTTCAGTTTCATTAATAATCATTATGCTTGATGAAATATCTGGCCTTTAACCATAACCAGCAGGAAGCCTGTGTGCATAAAATGCTTCTCTTTTGATTAATTCACTGGACATCAGAATTTACATGAAATTTGTTGTGTTAGGGGTAATCATTTGTATTTGATCCATCAGTAATCATCATTGATTTCTGTTAATAAGTCACTTTTATAGTCAGTATCCATTTTGAGAGCATCATCATTCTGAAACAGTAATGATTGTAATAATATTATGATACATTATATTATATGTATTCAAGGACAACTGTAGGGATGAGCATAAATATTAGCCAGCTAGTGATGTACACATCCCATCAATGAATGATAGAAAAACTGACAACACTCTGTGTACTTTGCTGTGTATTATAAGAGGAGAAAGTGAGGTTCAGAGAACACCTCTGGGACACCCGGACCAACCAACCCAACCACCCTGTAGCTCAACATTTCAATTCCCCCTCCCACTCCACCAAGGATATGCAGGTCTTTGGACCCCTCCATCGTCAGACCACAGCGAAACGACGATTGGAGGAAGAACGCCTCACCTTCCGGCTAGGAACCCTCCAACCACAAGGGATGAACTCAGATTTCACCAGTTTCCTCATTTCCCCTCCCCCCAGCCTGTCTCAGTCAAATCCACTCCTGTTCCCTGGATGCTGCCTGACCTGCTGCGCTTTTCCAGCAACACATTTCCAGCTGTGTATTATAAGAGGCCTCTGATTTTCCCTGATCATCTTACATGTACAATATTAAAACAATAACAGCTATTACATACTCTCAAAGTGATATTGTTACTGAGTGATTATATCGATCTTAAAAAGTGCATGAATATGCTTTATTTTGTTATTTGTATAGTAAGTTATACAAGTCCCCAAGGGAATCTTTTAACAATTCTGTTGAATATTCATTTGAAAGTGACATAAGTTCACTTCCTAGATGAAATTCAATTTCATTTTAAAAGCCCTTTGTGAAACAAATTATTTAACGAGCTTTGTGGATTAGCATGCTGGATTTATTTGGTCACAAGTATAAAGTCTGTAAGATTACAGTGTTTTTGGACTGGCTCTTTAATTTATTGATGTAAAATGGAGAAGGAATGTCACTTGCTCTGAATTCTGCCAAACATGAAAGCCTGGAATCTTCATCTATTAAAAGTTATGTGATATTGGGCAGGGCCACAGAGGTTGATTTACTGAGGAAAATATGCAAAATATTAACATTGATGGACAAAACATGAACATCTGTTGCCTACTGCTGTCTGTTGTCTCCAACTCTCACAGGGAGGTGTTAGAAATGATGGATTTTGTAAACAGTTATTCTTTAACTTGTCTGTTTATCTTTAATTCCAAAATAGAACAGTGGTGGTTGTCTCGATGTGTAATCCATGTTGTCATGGAGGTGAGCTTTGAGAGGGGAAAAGGCCTATAGAAAGCCATTATAGTGCCATGATACAATTTGTCTAAGGTATCACTGAACCTCTCAGGAATCTGATAGAGAGACAGAGAGAGAAAAGGATAATCGTTGCAGCTAGTCCTCCATTTGAAGCAGAGAAATTCCTGAACTTCTTGTTGACCTGACAGAACATGGTAGAATGTCTCTTTCAAATCGAAATGATAAAGTTTACGAGGATTTAATGGAGGCTGGATGATTCACATAGCTTCTGAATTATAGAAAAGGAATCTCCAATATAACCCTCACAGTGAAAGTTAGTACAAAGATTAGAAGTTTCTCAATTGGGAAAGAGGAAGCAGGAGTTGAAATCGGGCTGAATTCAATCAGGGAATAAAGTATCCACTTAAGCAACAGTGTAAAATATAACATGGTGAGGAGGTGTCAGTTGCTTTAAAAGTCACATGGATAAACCTTTTTATAGTTAGAGTAGAAATGGTCTAAAAAACAATGTTTTATCAATGTTGCTTTTTTTGTTACATTTTCTACAAAAATCATAATGATATTTTTGGTATGCGATTCCCAATTTTGTCTGCTCTGAAGACTTTTGCATCTTTTCCAATTTAAATAATAATTAGCTTCCCTATTCTTCCCAACCAAACGCAGAACCTTACATTTTCCTACAATATATCCCATAGGCCAAGTTTTTGCCCATTCACTTAATCAATCTATATCCTTCAATGGACTCCTTATGCCATCCCTTAGTAGACTCTGTGTTTTGTCCCCAAACTTGGGTTGTCGACATTTTTAGTTCTGTTGACCAAGTCAATTAATATAGACTGTAAAATATGACCCAAATGCTAATTTCTTTGCCACTTGACTAGTTACAGGTTGCCACAGTGAAACTGTCTCTTTTACATCAACTCTTTGTCTTTTATGAATTACCCAATGCTATCATCTATCCATGCTAATATACTAGCTCCAAAACTATGGACCCTCATCTTATTAAGTATCATAATGTGCAGTACCTCACAGAATTCCTTTAGGAAATTAATATATATTGCATCTACTGGTTCTCTTTGTATCGATCCTTGTATCTATGGTATCTATCCTACCTCATTGAAGAACTATAATAACATTGTCAGGCATTAATCCCTCTTCATGAAGTTATGTTGACACTACTTGATTTTATTATGCATTTCTAAGTGCTCTACCATTACATTCTTTATTATATACTCTGGTCTTTTATTAATTACAGATGTCAAGTTAACTGCCCTGTAATTGCATGTATATGTGTCTCCTTCCTTTTTGAATAAGGGTGTTACATTGACAGTTTTCCAATTCTCTGGGACCTTCCACAATCTAAAGATTCTTAAAGGTTACTATCACTGCACCTCAATTATCTGAAAATCAATTATCCGAATTTCAGATTATCCAAACAAGATCTTAAGGTCCTGTAAAAACGGCATTAGGCAACTCAGCAGTCAGTTATCAGCAAAACAGCATTATGGCATGCATTGCTGGATAACCGAGAAATATTTGATAACCAGCACTCATAAATTACGTGTTTCCGGTTATACAAACGATCAATTATCCGAACAAAATGCTCCCTGCCCATCTCGTTCGGATAATTGAGACAGTACTGTATTTACTATCTCTGTGGTTACATCTTTCATTGTCCTATAGAGTAATAACCCATTATGTCCAAGGCATTTATTAACATTGAGACCCACTAATTTCCCGAGTACATTTTACCTAGTGATAGTTATTATGTTTATCTCTCCCACCCCCCAACTCACCTCGGGGTCCTTGATTATTTTGTATTTTTTGGAATGCTATTAATGTCCTCCACTTTGAAGATGGATGCAAAGTATTTATTCAAAATCTTTGCAATAGTCTGGTTTCCCATTATTATTTCTACAGTCTGGTTCTCTAATGAGCTTTGTGTTCACTTTGACCTCTCTTCTCCTTTTTATACATTTAAAGAAGCTCGTTTTTTTTTTCTTATTTTACTTGCTGGTTTGCCCCTACACAAGCAGTCCACAAGTTGCGAATGGGTTCCATTCTAGAAAAGTGATTCAGAAGGTGATTTGTATGCATGTTAGAGCACAATGCAGGACATTGTCAAACTCTCAAGACCAAGGAAATGTTTATATGTCAAGTCTTTAAAATTACACCTCTCGATAAGATCACATTCATAATTATGAATGTTCATAAGTTGGACATTTACAAATAAGGGAATTCCTGTGTTTATTTTCTCCCTCTTTATGATATTTTTGTCATGTTCATCTTTATTTTCAGTTTATCTCATAAAACTTGCCAAATCTTCTGACTTATCATTATTCTTTGCCCTGTTATATGCTTTTTCTTTCAATTTGATGTGATTTCTTTAGTTAACATTATCCCTTTACTCAAATCATTGTTCCTCATAAATAAACAAATGCTTGTTTGGTTTGTGTCATGAAATATTCTCTTCAGCATCTACCATTATTCCACAACTGACTTTTCTGCTAAACTCTTTTCCCTGTCCACGCTAGCCAATGTAGCCCACATTCCTATGTTATTATCCTCATTTAAGTTTAACACAATTGCTTATGACCCAAGTTTCTTAATCTTAAATTGAATGCTCAATTCAACAATGTTTTTTGGCCATTTTGCCCTAGGGGATCGTTTACTCCTGAGATAATTTGTCAAATCTGCCTCCATGTACATCATCAGATCCAAAATAGCTTGTTCACCGGTTGGATCCATGACACATTGTTTCAAGAAACTGTCCCAAATACACTCTATGAATTCTTTCTCATGGCTACTTTTGTCAATTTCATTTTCCCAATCTAGATGAAGATTAAAGTAATTCAAGTTTAGAGAATTACCTTTTTTTTACATGCTTTAATTTTCTCATGATTTATTCTCTGTCCTACAAATCAGCTACTGATAGGGAGGGTCTATAGATTACTCCTAGCAATGTCTTCTTGCCGTTATTTCTCACCTCAACCCACATTATCAGATCCAAGATCATTTCTTGCATTCATACTTATTCTATCAAGTGCTCACTAAACTCCCACTATCTTACCCTCCTGCCTATCCTTTCAAAAAGTCAGAAACCCCTGAATATTTAGTTCCCAATTTTGATCTATAGAGTTACAGAGTGCATTCTGATGTGCTGCTGAACAAATGTTCAGCTTTGTGACATTTAGAGAGGTCATGATGAGAAGATCAAGCTCCAGAAAGGCAGCACTGGTGTCAAATCAGCCTGGCACTTTCACAGAGACAGCATCCAGGGAATCAAGTATCAAAGGTATGTGCATGTGCTATGCAAATACTGTATAGAGGCAAATTGGCACCTTGTAACAGCCAGTAGTAGGTATCAAAGGTCTGAATTACTGCCTTTACTCTGCTACAAGAGCATTTGCTCTGTAAAAAAGTTAATGTTGTTACCTTAGCCTGGAGCCCAATGTTGTCTGACTGCTGCTGAGAACAATGCTACTTAACCTCTGGTCTCCAACTCCAATAACTGCCAAGTGTCTGCTCTTGCTCTGTTCCAATTCTGTCTTGTGGTATGTAATAAAATTAAACCAATAAAAGGACTTGCATTTACATAACCTCAGGACATTTTACAGGACTTCGCAAATAAAACAGAAATAGAGCGAAGGATTAGATAATCTGCTTATTAGCTTGACAGATGTGAAGAAACTTGAATAAAAGACCTTATCTCTTTTCCTTGTTTTTGCTTCATTATTTATGTCAATGCAAGGGAAGGCAGATGAACACAGGGCATAGTTGGGACTGGGATATCATATCAATTACAGAGACATGGCTCAGGGATGGACAGGACTGGCAGCTTAAATGTTCCAGGATACAAATGCTACAGGAAGGATAGAAAGGGAGGCAAGAGAGGAGGGGGGTGGTGTTTTTGACGAGGGATAGAATTACAGCTGTACTGAGGGAGGATATTCCCAGAAATATATCCAGGGAAGTTATTTGGGTGGAACTGAGAAATAAGAAAGGGACGATCACCTTATTGGGATTGTATTGTAGACCAGGAGAAAGTGAGGACTGCAGATGCTGGAGATCAGAGCTGAAAAATCTGTTGCTAGAAAAACACAGCAGGTCAGGCAGCATCCAAGGAGCAGGAGAATCAATGTTTCGGGCATAAGCCCTTCTTCAGGAGATCTCAATTATCTGTAAGAATAATAGTGTGGTTATGGTAGGGGATTTTAACTTTCCAAACATAGACTGGGACTGCCATAGTGTTAAGGATTTAGGTGGAGACGAATTTGTTAAGTGCGTACAAGAACATTTTCTTATTCAGTATGTGGATGTACCTATTAGAGAAGGTGCAAACCCTGACCTACTCTTGGGAAATAAGGCAGGGCAGGTGACTGAGGTGTCAATGGGGGAGCACTTTGGGGCCAGCGGCCATAATTCTATTAGTTTTGAAATAGTGATGTGAAAGGATAGACCAGATTTAAAAGTTGAAGTTCTCAATTGGAGGAAGGCTAATTTTGACGGTATTAGGCAAGAACTTACAAAAGCTGATGGGGGAAAATGCTCACAGATAAAGGGACAGCTGGAAAATGGGAAGCCTTCAGAAATGAGATAATGAGAGTCCTGAAAGGATAGACCAGATTTAAAAGTTGAAGTTCTCAATTGGAGGAAGGCTAATTTTGACGGTATTAGGCAAGAACTTCCAAAAGCTGATGGGGGAAAATGCTCACAGATAAAGGGACGGCTGGAAAATGGGAAGCCTTCAGAAATGAGAAAATGAGAGTCCAAAGAAAGTATATTCCTGTTAGGGTGAAAGGAAAGGCTGGGAGGTATAGGGAATGCTGGATGACTAGAGAAGTTGAGGGTTTGGTTAAGGAAAAGAAGGAAGCATATGTCAGGTATAGACAGGATAGATCGAGTGAATCCTTAGAAGAGCATAAAGGCAGTAGGAGCATACTGTTATATTAGATTAGATTACTTGCAGTGTGGAAGCTGGCCCTTCGGCCCAGCAAGCCCACACCAACCCTCCGAAGAACAACCCACCCAGACCCATTTCCCTACATTTACCCTTCACCTAACACTACGGGCAATTTAGCGTGGCCAATTCACCCAACCTGCACATTTTCTAGACTGTGGGAGGAAACCGGAGAACCCAGAGGAAACCCATGCGGACACGAGGAGAATGTGCAAAGTCCACACAGACAGTTGCCTGAGGTGGGAATTGAACCCGGGTCTCTGGTGCTGTGATGCAGCAGTGCTAACCACCATGCTGCCCATACTTAAGAGGAAAATCAGGAGGGCAACAAGGGAACATGAGATAGCTTTGGCAAATAGGGTTATGGAGAATCCAAAGGCTTTTTACAAATGCATTAAGGACAAAAGGATAACTAGGGAGAGAATAGGGCCTCTCAAAGATCAGCAAAGTGGCCTTTGTGTGGAGCCACAGGAGATGGGGGAGATACTAAACGAGTATTTTGCATCAGTATTTACTGTGGAAAAGGACATGGAAGATACAGAATGTAGGGACGTAGATGGTGATATCGTGAAAAATGTCCATATTACAGAGGAGAAAGTGCTGGATGTTTTGAAATGCATAAAAGTGGATATACCCCAGAACTCCGTGGAAAGCAAGGGAAGTGATTGCTGGCCTCTTACTGAGATATTTTTATCATTGATAGTTACAAGTGAGGTGCCTGAAGACTGGAGGTTGGCTAACGTGGTGCCACTTTTTGAGAAGAGTGGTAATGACAAGTCAGTGAACTGTAGACCATCAGTGGTGGGCAAGTTGTTGGAGGGAATCCTGAGGGACAGGATGTACATGTATTTGGAAAGGCAAGGATTGATTAGGGATAGTCAACATGGCTTTGTGTGTGGGAAATCATGTCTCACAAACTTGATTGAGTGTTTTGAAGAAGTAAGAAAGAAGATTGATGAGGGCGGAGTGGTAGATGTGATCTATATGGACTTCAGTAAGGCATTTGACAAGGTTCCCCATGGGAGACTGATTAGAAAGGTTAGATCTCATGAATACAGGGAGAACTAGCCATTTGGATACAGAACTCGCTCAAAGGTAGAAGACAGAGGGTGGTGGTGGAGGGTTGTTTTTCAGATTGGAGGTCTGTGACCAGTGGAGTGCCACAAGATCGGTGCTGGGTCCACTACTTTTCGTCATTTATATAAATAATTTGGATGTGTGCATAAGAGGTAAAGTTAGTAAGTTTGCAGATGACAACAAAACTGGAGGTGTAGTGTACAGCGAAGAAAGTTCCCTCAGATTACAATGGGATCTTGATCAGATGGGCCAATGGGCTAAGAAGTGGCAGATGGAGTTTAATTCAGATAAATGTGAGGTGCTGCATTTTGCAAAAGCAAATCTTAGCAGGACTTATACACATAATGGTAACGCCCTAGGGAGTGTTGCTGAACAAAGAATCCTTGGAGTGCAGCTTTATAGCTTCTTGAAAGTGGAGTCGCAGGTAGAGAGGGTAGTGAAGATGGCATTTGGTATGCTTTCCTTGATAAGTCAGAGTACAGGATTTGGGAGGTCATGGTGCAGCTGTGCAGGACATTGGTTGGGCCACTGTTGGAATATTGCGTGCAATTCTGGTCTCCTTCCTATTGGAAAGATGTTGTGAAACTGAAAAGGGTTCAGAAAAGATTGACAAGGATGTTGTCAGGATTGGAAGATTTGAGCTACAGGGAGAGGCTGAACAGGCTACGGTTGTTTTCCCTGGAGTGTTGGAGGCTGAGGGGTGACCTTATAGAGGTTTATAAAATCATGAGCGGCAGGGATAGGAAAAATAGACAAAGTCTTTTCCCTAGGGTCGGGGAGTACAAAACTAGAGGAAATAGATTTAGGGTGAGAGGGGAAAGATATAAAAGAGACCTAAGGAGCAACTTTTTCATGCAGAGGGTGGTAGGTGTATGGAATGTGCTGCCAGAGGAAGTGGTGGAGGTTGGTACAATTGTAACATTTAAAAGGCATCTGGATGGGTATATTAAAAGGAAAGGTTTGGAGGGATTTGGGCCGGGTGCTGGCAAGTGGGACTAGATTGTGTTGGGATATCTGGTCAGCATGGACGAGTTGGACTGAAGGGTCTGTATCCATGCTGTACTTCTCTATGACTCTATGTTCTAGTCACAAAGCTTCCTAATCTCTGGCATGTCTTTCTCAAATCTCTCTGACTCCATCCCTCTCTCTCTCTTGAACAGTTCCTCTTAAAACCTATCGTCTTGACTAAGAATTTGGTCTTGTGATGTGTGAGTCACTGTCAACTTATATTTGAATATGCTCCTGTGCAGCATTTTGTGATATCTTAGTATTTTAAAGGTGCTACATAAATGCAAGTTTTGATGTCATGATTGTTGTAGTTAGGTGACAAAGAAATATTGGTCCAGACACCTGAAAGAAATCCTGATTTTCTGTGGGTAGTGCTATAGAGTTCCATGCATCCATTTCAGATGTCAACATTTAAATAAGTATGACTTTTAAAAAATACTGTAGCGTAATCAAGTGGCTTATTATTTCAAAATAATATGTGCTTTATCTATTAAGAATAATAATTTGTATCAGTTGTATTTAATTTGGATTTTATTTTGTAAGGTATTTTGACTAATAACAAAGCAAATTAGCATGGTAAATATTTTAATCCATGACCTTATTAGTTACTGCATCTATGAAATACATTATCCACATTATTTAAAATCTTGAATTCTGTTAAACTGTGACCACATTGTGTCCATGTAATGTTATCAATATCGTTATCAATACTGCGATGATGTTCTATTATGTCCTTTATTATTATTTGGGAACTTGGACTCTAAAAAGAGTTTTTTTTTCAGTTCTGTGAATGTTACTTTTATAAGGGTCAGAAACTTAGTGTATTTGGAAAGAGTCCAGAAGCATTTGCAAGAAATCAATTGACTTGAAGTAAGCTAAACAACCACACCAGCTACCTGGTGGAATAATTAAATTGAGATTTTATGATTGAGAGAATGAGAGGCTAGAAATAGGTTATGTACAGTAGGAAAGGTCCAAAGCAGCAGGGGGCAGTTTAGTTTTCGACAGTTTCCAGGCCATTAAAGAAGTCTTCCGCTGTTTTCACGGTCCAAGTAGACAGAACTGGTAAACAGCCCTGAGGTTTTCTTAAAGTTTAAGGAGAAAAATTCAATAAGTTAGCTTGTGTACATGTGTCTCAAGGAGGGATGGTACAGCAGAGCTAGTGAACATGCAGAAATTTACCGAAAGTAAATGTTTGTGACCTTGTTAATTGATAAAGACTGATACTTCAGTGGGATTGACTGTGAAGGAGAGTGAGGTGATACAATTTTGGAGGTCTAAGAAGGGAACAATATACACATTGAATAGTAGCTTCCCGGGGAGTACTAAGGAACAAAGGAATCTTGGTGTATAAGTCCATAGATCCCAGAAGGTGTCAGCACAGGTCGACAGGGTGGTGAAATAGGCATATGGGATACTTGCCTTTGTTAGTGGAGCATTGAATATAAGAGCAGGGAAGCCTTGTTACAACTTTCTACAACATTGGTTAGGCTACAGATGGAGTAGTGCATATTGTTATAGTCATCACACTATCGGAAGGATGTGACTGCACTGGATAGGTTGCAGAGGAGATTTATCAGGATGTTGCCTGGGATGAAGAGCTTCAGATATGAGGAGAGACTGGGTAGGCTGGATTTGTTTTCCTTGGAGCAGAGATGGCTGAGGGGAGCTCTGATAAGGGTACGCAAAATGGTGAGAGGTATAGACAGAGTAGATCATGAGGATCTCCTCTCCATGACGGCAATGTCTAGGACTAGACGGCATAAGTTTAAGGTCAAGAGTAAATGGTTTAGAGGAGATGTGAGAAAAATGTTTTTCACCCAGAGGGTGATAAAAAGTTGCAAAATGGTGCTTGAAAGGGTGGTGAAGGCAGGTACTCTTGTAACATTTAAGGAACACCTGTATGAGTACTTAAAATGACAGGGCATAGTCAGCTATAGACCAAGTTCAGGTAATTGTGCTTAGTGTGGTTTGATGTTTGTTGGTCTACATAGACATGGTGGGCCAAAGGGCCTGTTTCTATGCTATATGACTCTATAACCATGATACCACTGGGATACATTGACAAATCTTCTGTTTTGCTATATCATAAAGATCTTTACAAGCTGTCTAATGTTATTGGCATTTTTCCTTCCATTTTTGTGCAATGAACTTATGCTGTTCTGTTAAAAAATACATTGAACAACATTTAACTATGTTCTACTAACTGACTAATATGATAATCAAATTGAAAAAAATAAAATTTATGTTCTAACAAGCCAGGTTTCACTCTGGGATCTGACTAGTCCAGTATTACCATCAATTGGGACCATAATTATTGTTATTTTTCTTAGGTTAACATATATTGAAGTCATACCTGGCACATAGGAAGATGGTTATGGTTGTTGGAGATCAGTCATCTCAGTTCCAAGTTTCTGCAGGAGTTCCTCAGGATAAGGTCCAAGGCCCAATCATCTTTAGCTGCTTCATCAATAACTTTACCTCTGTCATAAGACTAGAATTCTAACTGTCTCTGCAATGACAAATGGGAGACATGCCTCTTGATTGATGCATAAACAAAATGTTTACAGCATATGCAACCAGTACATAGTGTAGCTGTATGATTGACATAGCACTGTGCCATACAGCAACATGTCTACCCCCTTGACTGATGATTGCTGACACCCATGACAAGTTGCCTGGCTAAGCATCTGAACAAAATAGCAAAGCAAGACATAAGTACTGTCAGCCTGTAAGCTCTGGCTGAGACAGCAAAGTGTAACAAGTCAAGGCAATGCAAGGCAATCATATTGTGAGCATTGAAGTAGGCACAAATGCTTAAAGGTGCTAAAAGAGCAAGTGAGGAGCCATGAGATTCTGTCGAAAGTGTGACATTGAGTTGTAGAAGGCTGATATATGTCTGATACAAAGCTCAATGGACAGGTGGTCACTCTCCATAGTGTGTGCCCAGCATAGAGCCTTGAAGGAGCAAGCAGTGAGCTGGAGCTGCCAGGTACATGTTCTAATTTTCACATATGGAATTGTTGCCGTCTAGTTGTTAGCCTATAAATGGAAGAATAGGAAATTGCGTATCAATGAGGTAGATTATGTAATAACTGTGGGTTAAAACAATGCAAAACATGCCTGTGGCCACTCAGTAGTGACGAGATTCATGTCTTGCTGTTCAAAATTTGCTTCAAGAATGTGACTTTCTTTTCTTAATGCCAAGAATTTTATTTTTGCCAATTTCACCATACATTCCCAACTGACTCTCCAACATCCATGTTGTTCAGGGACTGGGAAGATTCCACCTATAAATCCCATTCTTTTTCCCAATGGACTCTTGACTTGGAAATGATTAAATCATGATGCATAGGTTCTTATAATATTATTGATCTTTGACATCACAGAGGATACAAGGTTAAGAATATACACAGGTTTCCAAAGCTATCAAGAATGATCACACTAAAGAACTCACAGCCTGATCTTCTTGATGTTATTGAAGTGAAGTAATTGATTGCCTTTGGCAAACCAGTAGGGATCTGTGAAATGATTTGGCTGATCATCCAGTTGTGTTACTTACATTCTCCCTCAAGTGAAAGAGGCTAAAAAACTAGCTTATAGTCACACAAGCAGAATCAAATTCATGTTATTTAACTTTTCTCACCTTTTTTATATAACATGCTTGCTACATCCTACAGACTTACATTCAAGTCTCAATTGTTCCGGAAATATGTAATAGCATCTCTGAACAAGCTGATTAGAAAATATCTAAAATGCTAGGCTGCGGCATTTGGAACAAATTGTGAAGGTTATCTTTAAAGGGCTACTCTGAAGGAAGGCATGGGCTGCGTCAATCATGGGGTCCCTGTGCACCTCTGAATCAACCCCCAAAAAGTGACCCCCACTTTATTCCTCCTTGCCTGCCCTCCAAAACCTGGCTCCCTGACTGGGATTCATAAGACATTTTTAATCCAAGGATTGGTAGCAAAATAGAACTTGCCATCACAAGGAATATTCGAGGTGAATAGTATTGATGCAGTTAAGGAGAAATAGGATCAATAGCTACGAGAGACAGGAACAAAAAATATGAATCAACAGCACAAATACAGGGTTAATGGGCATGATCTATGGCCATTATGGAGATATGATTACAGAAAGATTAAAGCTGGGAGCTGATTATTCAGTTGTATAGGACTTTTTGAAAGGTCAGGCAATGACATACCTCCAGGTTTGGAGATGACATGAAGCTGGGTGGGAGGATAAATTGTGAAGAGGATCCATTGATGCTTCAGTGTGATTTGGACAAGTTGAATGAGTGGGCAAATGCATGCTAGATAAAGCATAATGTGGATAAATGTGAGGTTATCCACTTTTGTAACAATATTAGGAAGACATATTATTATCTAAATGGCAATAGATTGGGACAGAGGGATGGGCAACGAGACCTGGGTGTCTTTGTACATCAGTCACTGAAAGTAAGTATGCAGGTGCAACAGGTGGTAAAGAATGCACATAGTATATTGGTCTTTATAGTGAGAGGGTTTCAGTACAGGATCAGGATTGCCTTGGTGCAATTGCATGGGGCCTGCGTGAGATCAGACCTAGTGTATTATGTGCAGTTTTGGTCTCCTCACCTGAGGAAGGATGTTCTGGCATTGGAGGGCATGTTATGAAAGTTTGCAAAACTGATTCCTGGGATGGCAACACTGATGTATGAGGGGATATTGGGTCAATTAGCACTATATTCACAGGAGTTTAAGAGAATGAAGGAAGTTCTCATCGAGGTGCATAAAATTCTAATTGAACTAGACCGGGTGAACACAAGAAGGAAATTATTGATGACTGGAGAGTCCTCAACCAGGAGTCACAGTCTAAGGACACAGGGTAGGCCATTTACAACTGAGATGAGGAGAACTTTCTTCACCCAAAGAATGGGGATCCTGGGGAATTCTCTGTCACAGAAAGCAGTTGATGTTTTCAAAAAGGAGTTAGGTATAGATCTTAGGACTAGAGGGATCAAAATCTTTGGGAGAAGGCAGAAACAGGTTACTGAGTTAAATGATTAACCATGATCTCATTGATTGGTGCAGCATGCTCATGGGGCCAAATGGCCTTCTCCTGTTCCTATTTTTTAATTTTCCAAGTTCCATCCTGCTTTCAGTGCTAGCTCATGCTGGCTGGATTTCCATACCTCAGAGAACTCATAGCTAAGGTGGGGACAGCACCATGGAAGAGGTAACTGTTCTTCCAAGATAGTAAACATCCTATGGCACTTCACAGGAGCATTATCAAACAAAATGTGATAAAGAGACATTAGGACAAGTAGTCAAAAGCTTGCTCAAAGATATGGGCTTTAAAGAGCATGCCAAAGGAGTGGAGAGAGATTGAGAGCTTTAGAGGGAACTTAAAGTGTAGTCATAGCTGCCATTGGTGAACAAAGCAAATTGGAGGAGCAGTAAGTGGAGGATATTGGGGTTGGACAAGGTGACAGAGATAGCGAGGGTTGAGCCCATAGATGCATTTCACTTCTTTTGTATATTTCATGAAATAATTTGTTGTCCAGCCCCAGTTGTCCTTGTCCTGATTGGCTTAATAGACCTTTTCAGAGCACATTTAAGAATCAAAAACATTGCTGTGACTTTGGAGTTACATGCAGATTGGATTGGGTCATGTTCATTATTTGCAGCTCTTCTTAAACCCTAGTAGCCTGACTGCAGGTTCCAAGCAGGGCTAATGTTGATGGTGCACCATGACCCACATAGAGGCTGCCTAACAGCAATTCCATCTATTGACAGATCCTGTTCCATCTTCCAAGCACCTTCCTGCTTGGCCTTGGCTTCCTCCAACTAAGCTCCCCATTTATGGAGGGTAACTCGCCTTTGGGGGTGCCCTCAACTTGGTGATGTCGTCTCAGTGATGGTTAATGCAAGTACTGGGGACTTTTGAGATTGCCAAGCTGCCAGCTCTGTGATGAAGTTGGCAGCTCTTGGGGATGTCAGTAATTGGATGGTCAGACCAACATTGACCAAGGAAGAAGTCAATGGCAGCAAAATGCTGGCGCAGGGTTCAGCCACCTGCCAGAGCCCCCTTCTTGGGCAGCGGAACCTAAACTGAATGTCAGTGAATAGATTACTGTTCAGTCTGTGCTGCTTGATAACATTGTTGACAACACCTCCACAACTTTGCTGATGATTGAGAGTACACTGCTGGGGTTGCAATTGGCCTGATTTGGATTTGACTTCCTTTTGTGAACAGGATGTTCATTTGCAATTTTCTGTATTGCCGGGTAGTTGCCAATGTTGTAACATTCATCAGATCTGGAGGATGTCAGCTGCTTTTAAGCAAGTACAGAGTCAAGGAAAATCTGGTCAGAAAAGTGAATAAAAGGAAACGTTTGATGACAGTATAGAGGACAGGCATGATAGGATAAAATAAAAAAGATGACAATGGCACATGTATGGGTGTGTAACTACTTAGATACAGAGTAGCAAATATAAAGTTTTTTAAAGGTTTCTGTGCTGATCCTCCCCAGGAAACTTGGAGAGATCAGTAATGCTACACAACCCTCATCAATGTGATTCACCAGTTTTTCTAAGGTGGAGGATACATTGGGGTCCAGTGGGACTATATCATAGTCTATCAAAATTTCATGTTCTAGGGAGTCTCTTGGCCTGAGATCCTGGATACAGCATTACGAAGGTTGCATGGAAGAGTGCTGAATGCGAAAAACCTGACAAAAGAACATCAGTCAAGGAGGCTATCCAACATATCTCTCAATGGCTTGAAAAACTGCACTCATTAAATCAGCATCTCTTCCTATTCTGTTGCATACCATCCAAGGTTTATCTCTGGTGAATCATCTTTCAGATTTTCAATACTTTCCATTAGTAATTGCCATGACATCCTTATATTAGATATCCACCAAATGCAGACTCATTTAACTTACTGTTTCACCTAGCAAGGTTGCCAGTGCTTCAGCTATTGTTTGAGGGGCATGGAGCTTATGATGGCGCTTTTGCTGGAGGGTATCCTTCTTCTCCTCCTTCTCTAAATCTGCTTCATAAAATGGATTTAGGGCAATGCCAATGTGAGCCACTGACAAGCTAAACCAGTCTCGCTATATTTTGCAATGTTGTCAGGCTGGATTAATTTTTGATACAGTTATATAAAAGACTAGATGTAATAGCTAATGCCTAGTTCCATTAAGCCCATAACACTGTCATATCCAAAGCTGTACATTGTTGCTGACACAACCATGTCAAGGCTGACTGCTTCATTTCTCTGAGGAACTGGATGTTGGATGGATCAGTGGACGTTTCCAAAAGATAGAAGTGAGAGTGTCTAAGAACAAAATGTACACGTGAATAGCTTGATCATTTATGTGCATGTGATGATAGTGAGAAAAAATAATTTATGAAAAAGCTGGAGAGATGTTTGATAGGAGGCAAGTGTGACATGGGAAAGGAACAATTTAGAAGAGTTTTTATTCTGCAATTATTTCTATCACAGAATAGAAAGTGGTTAGTGGCCAATGTTTCGGAAGCAAGCAAGAGAAATGTATGTGTGTGTGGATTGAGAATGAGATCTGGTATACTGTGCTGTTCTGAGTTCTGTGAAGAATGTAATGCAATGGAGGGAATTGTTGATAGGATAGAAAAATTATTGCATGTTTAGTGCAATGGGAAAGAGAAATCTAGAAGTGTACAAATCCTTGCTGCTGTATTCAGTTAATTATTTCCTGCTTTGAATGTAGATCCTTGGACTGTTGCTCCTAGAATATGCAGTCTCTCTCCATCGCTCTCCAGACTTACTGAATATGACCTTCCTGCTCTCAACTATTCCCTCAGAGTATGTCAGAAAGTTTCTGACTTGTTTCTTACTTGTGGAAATATCTCAAACAAATCTGCCAGAAGTAAATTCAATCTCCCTGTAAGATATATATTCACACTTCAAATAATTTCTAGAGGCTGGTTGAAATAAGATGATCAGGTGGACACCAATCAGGTCTGATTGAAGCCAGTGAATTAAAAACAGTTTTTGTACTGAAAGCATTGGGCAGGTTTGATTCTGGAACTATTGAGTGTGTGGAATTTTACTCTGGCATATCTTAACAAAATGGTGCAATATGGAAAGCTGTTTTGAATTTGGTGGTAAGCCATGTTGTTTGGACAACATAAAGATAAAGATATATTACATAAGTGATATGGGATATTCTCATTCATAGAATCGATGACCACTTCTCCCAGACACTCCAAATACAAAGTAACTTCTAGTGTCTGTCTAATATCTAACATATACTTCATTATATAAAAGCACATTTTGATGTATGGGTGTTTTTGTTTAGAATATTGCATGTGTTCTCCTATGTCACATTGATATTCACAGTAGAGCATATATTTAATTTGATAATCCATTTCCAGGAGTTTAATTCTGTTCCTCATATCTATTGTATAAATAAAATCATATCAAAAAAGAAACCAAAAGAACTACAGATGCTGGAATTCAAAAGCAAAAATGAAATTGCTGGAAAAGTTCAGCAGGCCTGGCAGCATCTGTGGAGAGAAATCCAAGTAATTGTTTCAGGTTACTGAGGAAGGGTCACTCGATCCAAACATTTACTTTGCATTCTCACCACAGATGCTGCCAGACCTGCTGAGCTTTTCCAGCAATTTATTTTTGAAGCAGAATATTAAATTGGAATATTTTTCAGAACATCTACTTCTGTAATCCATTGCTGGTTTTCAAACATCACTTAGAACAAAAAACAAGACTGAAAATGAGGACTAAAGTTTCCTTGTTTTGACTTGCTACAGTTCATTGTGACTGACCAAATATAAATTATATTGCCAATTATTTGTGGGTTTAACATAGGCTTTAATCACAATAGACCTTCACTGATATGATTCTCAGATCTGTACTAAAAAAAAGTCTTAAAATGACCAGGGAAATATGTCCAGTAGTCGTAAAATGATTGCACTTTGGGATTACTAATGTCTAGTTTGTATCATGTTGATTAATAATGTTCCTTTTTTAAAATTATCACTGCCTGTTTCTTTTTGGTCATGTTTTCTTGGTTTTAAAGTTGCATCAGTATCTAATCTGGATAATTTCCTTGCAAATGTCAATTGCAAGTCTTTTTAAACTAAACAACATGCTATTCTTGGATTGTGTATAGTGTTGTGGAATATATATATGAAATGATAAAAGAATAACAACTACATTTGTTTTGTAGCAAAATGCCTGCTTCTAAACACCAATTTGATTGGCTTCTCTGATCTGAAGCTAAGTGCTTGCTTAATTGAAGTGTTTCATCATGAGGAAACTTAGCTATGAATATTTTAAACTAAAATATATTATTATTGGTCTAGTCTTTCAATTGTGCGATCCACGTATAAGCTCTTACCTCCGAAAATCATGCAGTCAGGCCATTTCCTATTGAATTAAAATTATGTTCTGTATATGCAATTTTCTCATCTATGTTCATAAAGGTGATATTCTATTCTGGAAACACTCAAACACTTTTCCTTCATTCATTCAAAACAACCCAACGTTTCACTTAGTCAGAACTAATCTTTAAGTATTTCCACTTCAGACATCATACTTCAAAATGTTGCACTAGCTACATGCAATAAATATAACAAAAAGATCCTTACTAACATTCTATTAGTTTTATTTTAATCTTGGGGAGGACGCATTGATCTGGAACCAGCTGTGAGTATAACAGTCATTGAGTCATGGTACCCTAAATTAATCTAGTCCCATTTCCCAGCATTTGGCTCATATCCCTTTAAACCTTCCTATTTATATGCCCATTATATATATTTATATCTTTTAAATGTTGAAATTGTACCAGCCTCCACCACTTCCTCCGGCAGCTTATTCCATACACCCAGCACTGTCTGCATGAAAAATTGCCCCTTAGGTTCTTTTAAATCTTTCCCTCTCACCCTAAACCTATGCCCTCTGGTTCTGGATTCCCCCATCCTGGCAAAAAGACCTTGGCTATTCATCCTTTCTATGCCCCTCATGATTTTGTAAACCTCTAAAATGTCACCCCTCAACCTCCGTGCTCCAGGGAAAATAGCCACAGCCTATTCAGCCTCTCTTTACAGCTCAAACCTTCCAACCCTGGCAACATTCTTGTAAATCTTTTCTGAACTCTTTCAAGTTTCATAACATCCTTCTTATAGCAGGGAGTTCAGAATTGAAAGCAATATTCCAAAAGTCGCCTGGCCAATGTCCTGTACACATGCAAAATGACCTCTCAGTTCCTATACTCAATGCATTGAACAATATAGGTAACTGTACCAAACACCTTCTTCACTAGCTTGTCTACCTATGATTCACTTTCAAGGATCTATGAGCCTGCACCTCAAGGTCTCTTTGTTCAGCAGTACTCCCCAGGACCTTACTGTTCGGTGTATAAGTCATGCCCTTAGCCTTTCCAAAATGCAGCACCTCACATTTATCTAAATTAAACTCCATCTGCCACTCCTTAGCCCATTGGCCCATCTGATCAAGGTCCCATTGTACTCTGAAGTGACCTTCTTTGCTGTCCACTACACCTCCAATTTTGATGTAATCTACAAACTTACTAACTGTACATCCTATGTTCACATCCAAATCATTTATATAAATGAGGAAAAGCAGTGGACCCAACACCAATTCTTGTGGCACACCGCTGGTCACAGATCTCCAGTCTGAAAAGCAGCTTTCCACCACCACTGTCTGTCTTCTACCTTTCAGCCAGTTCTGTATCCACATGGCTTGTTCTCCCTGCAATCCATGTGATCTAACCTTGCTAACCAGCTTACCATGAGGAACCTTGTCAAATGCCTTACTGAATCCATATCGATCATTTCCACCGCTCTGCCTCATCAACCCTCTTCATTACTTCTTCAAAAAACTCAATCAAGTTTGTGAGACATGATTTCCCACACACAAAGTCATGTTGACTATCCCTAATCAGTCTTTGCCTTTCCAAATACATGTAAATCCTGTGCGTCCGGATTCGCTCCAACAACTTGTCCACCATTGATGTCAGGCTCACCAATTTATAGTTCCCTGGCTTTTCCTTGCCACTTTTCTTAAATAGTGGCACCACGTTAGCCAACCTCCAGTCTTCTGGCACCTCACTTGTGACTATCGATAATACAAATGCCTCAGTAAGGGGCCCAGCAATCACTTCCCTAGCTTCCCACAAACGTCCAGGCTATATCTGATAAAGTCCCTAGGATCGATCTACCCTCATGTATTTTAAGATGTCCAGCATCTCCACCTCCATAATATGGACATGTTTCAAGATTTCGCTGGAATTACTTGCTAATTGACATTGCCTACTAAATATTGTTAAGAGGAGTAAATGTCTGGTTGCAGCATATGCTGATGTACAGAAATTAGATCTTTGGACTTTAAAAGAACAAATTCATAACAGATGAGTCATAATCATAAACTTTACTTTATAAAATTCCAAACAGGTTCACATTTCTACCCCATTATTTTCGCTAAAATTTTGCAGATCCGAAAATAAAAAAATCAGTAAATTTTATTACAGATATTTTGCAATAATGTCCCAACATTATTGTGATTTCACAATAATGTTGGGACAACTCTATATCTTTAAAAAATAATTTTGTCGCATTTGTTGGATGGATCTTAAAGAAACTGCCAATTGCTTAAACTACACAGAAATCTTTGTTTAGTGTCAATTCCATTCAGCTCTTATTCACTTGAGACAGAATGACATTTAGATATATTTTAGCTTTAATATATGTGGCTTATTTTATCTATCCACGTACTATTTAATGGTAAAATGTATTTTATAGCAGCTAATTTAATTTCACTTTATTTCCACTATAATATTAAACAACTTTTAGTAAGGATATATATATGTTCCATAACACTTCAATGAATTTGGACAAGGTACAAATTCTTTCAGAAATATGTTGGCCAAAACATGTGAGTTAAAATTACCAGTTTTGTCGTATTATTATTTTTAACACAATTTTCTCCCATTGCTACACAATTTGTGTCAACCCTGCAATTTAACTTTACGGAAACGATGACACATTGTGACAAGGCAGTTTACTTTATTGGTCAGAGTATTGAGTACAGGAGTTGGGAGGCCATGTTGCGGATGTGCAGGACATTGGTTAGGCCACTGTTGGAATATTGCATGCAATTCTGGTCCCCTTCCTATCGGAAAGATGTTGTGAAACTTGAAAGGATTCAGAAAAAATTTATGAAGATGTTGCCAGGGTTGGAGGATTTGAGCTACAGAGAGAGGCTGAACAGGCTGGGGTTGTTTTCCCTGGAGCATTGGAGGCTGAGGGGTGAACTTATAGAGGTTTACAAAATTATGAGGGGCATGGATGGAGTAAATAGGCAATGTCTTTTCCCTGGGATTGGGGATTCCAGAACTAGACAACATAGGTTTAGGATGAGAGGGGAAAGATATAAAAGAGACCTAAGGGGCAACTTTTTCACACAAGGGTGGTATCTGTATGGAATGAGCTGTCAGAGGAAGTGGTGGAGGCTGGTACAATTGCAACATTTAAGAGGCATTTGGATGGGTATATGAATAGGAAGGGTTTGGAGGGATATGGGCCAGGTGCTGGCTGGTGGGACTAGATTGTGTTGGGATATCTGGTCGGCATGGATGGGTTGGATTAAAGGGTCTATTTCCATGCTGTACATCTCTATGACTCTATGACTCTACCAACCAGATACATAGAATCATACATTATAGAAGAGGCCCTTTGGCCCATTAAGTCTGTACTGCCAAAGCTACAATAAATTGATGCTGTTGTCACTCTCTAGCACTAGGCCCATTGCCTTGAATGATGTGACATTTACATTTTCACAAACAAATCCTTTCAGCAAAGGGAGGAAAATAAATTCAAGATATCTAATACAGAAGTCATATTCAACTTTCTAATCTGCCTGAGAATCATCATCTTACTTCAGTTCTGCCCTTACACTTTGAACCTTGGTGTATCTCAGTCTTGCAGACTACGTATATCTGGCCAATTAACTTTGGTTTTTTTTGGAAAAATATTTTGTAGTACTAAACTTTATGCATTGAAATCTGGCATTATTTTTTAATGCCTCTTCTCTCCAGAAATGATTTTAGCAATTTAAGAGGCAAACTGAGATAAATTGCTTTCTGATGTTTTAGAGGAACACCAGTAATCTGGTTGTCTAAGAACATACCATACGCAAGTGCTGGACCCTGAACTGTGGATATGCTGACTCTCAGTTTCCTCTCACCAATAGGCTCAGTAACTTATGCAAAATCATGTCCATTCATATGGTTAGCATTCAGTAATAAAATGAAATGGACCCAGAAATAAAATTGAAATAAATTCTAGCTGTTTAAATTGGTAATTATTTAACTTCAGTATTAACATTCACTGATTTATTTTAAAGTAGTAGTTTAAATATTTTATATTTTGCTACATGTCCAACTGCAAGACTAAAGGTGAAAATTTGTTTCCACCTGTGTAATGGGTTGACATAAAAGCAAAATACTGCAGATACTGGAAATCTGGAACAAAAACAGAACATATTGATCAAACTGAAATTCTGAAGATGAGTCATAGTGGATTCAATATTAATTTTGCGTCTCTGACCATAGATGCTGCGAGACTGGCTGAGCTTTTCCAGTATTTTCTCTTTTTATTTACTATACAGACATGTTCTATTGTAACCACATGAGGAGATATTTATTGGTTCCCCTCTTTTCAGTTGCCTTGGTTTCCACAATAAATGTTTAAAATTGCTTTCTACCACAACGCTGTACAGCCCACTCATAAAAAATGTACTTGACAATGCCTACCTCATCAGTAAGGAATCAACTTCAAGGTTTCCTTAAGTGAAAGTAGAGGAATTTTTATCAGCGGCTAACCCCAAGAAAAATTATGATGATGCAACTTCAAACATACATGCACTCAGGTAAGAACTCAGACATACAGTCTGTAGGCTGTCCATGTGATGTGTGATTTTAACCTGGGACCATGGTTGTTTACCTGGTGACTTGAGTCATCAGCAGGAGCAAATATTTCACCGTGATTGTTTGGTTTTCTGATGTTTCTTTTTATCAGTTCTGTTACTAGGCCTTTTGCCTCCTTCAGTGGCCATACTAAAAGCAACTTTCTCCAGTTCTCTTGGAACAAAGACATCTTTGCCAAAAGCAATTTTCTGAAATACAAACTGCTTTCTACATATCAGTGTCCAAGATCATTGTTTCAAGCTTGATAATTGTTCGTGATAGTCTTTCATCTCTAATATGATAAAATGTTAACTTATTTTCCAAGAAAGATTATTCCATATCAGTGTCTTGAATCTGAGTTAACCTATGTGGTAAGGTGTTGGCTATGGAAATTTAAATTTGTGTTTTTCCTTTTCAAAACCATAGTTTCTAAGTCCATAGAAATCACAGGTATTAAAACCAGGTGTTAGAAATTGAACATCAGTAGTTCATATTTTGACAGTTCTATCTGGTGATTCCTTTCAGCTTTTTGTCAAAAAATCTTTAGCTTTATACAATTCCACTTCATACAGTTACCTTATCAAATCCATGTAACAATTCAGTTGAATGGCTGTTGTTACCCAATATTAAGTGAAAGATCTTATCTAACATCCATAATTTTATGATTGCATTAGAACTAAAGTAACACCTAACTAAATGATAGAGCTATGCTAATTTTAAGAATATATTTGGCAAAGACATGACATGAAAAGCTTCTATTTAAAGAAAATGTCATTTGGAATCTGATGGCACTGAATAAAATATTGAATATAAATGAGAAAATGTAATAATAGATGTAAAAGATTTCACATGCAATGGAAAGTACATGTAATGTATGAAATGTATGAAAGAGAATGAACATAGGGAGACATAGAAATGAGCTACGTGGTAATTGTTGATTTTTTTATTATCAATGGATTGAATGTGTGAAAAGCAATTTAAGGAACAAAGAGAACTTTTGGATATCTGAACCATGAGATCAAAGTGACAAAACAAAATTCTCTTTGTTGCCTGTTCAAAATATTTTGAAAGTGTCAGTTGGTTGCTGGTGAGCAAAAGAAACAAATATGACTATCAAGCCAGGTTTCATTCTGGGCGATTTGACTTGTCAGCTGGGATCATAACAATTGTATAAATTTACTATTCATTTTTTCCCAATTTTAATGTTTTTTTCTAGCTACTCTGTAATCTGAATATTAACCTCCCAGATAGTGTAACAACTGTACATCATACTCATCAAGCTGAAATGTGCTTCTAACTATCGAGCCTTTTCTTCTCCTGTCTTGTATATCAGTGTGGTGCCACCTAAGCACCTGCCTGACTCAGACGGGTGCTTTGTGAATTAATGTCAGTTGGGACCCTGTGGTATCAATGAAGTTCAAGCAACCAAAGGGCATCAATTCCGAAAAGGAGCTCCTGCAGTTCCAAGAAAGCAAAATGTTAAGTTACTGTAGGAGGCTTTTTACCTTCACAACACTTCCGGATCTGGTAGGAAAGCCACAGTGGCCCTCTGAATAGGTACATATAAAAACATAATTGGGGTCTCATTGATAACATTAAAAAAATTTAACATGGAAGTCAGAATACCTGGCGACTTCACCTTGCTGCTGTTTTTCAGAAACAACAATAATGCTCCGGACCAAGCAGCATTTCCAGGCTCAATCCGGGGCATCTATCACAAGTACACCTTTGATCCTGGGCACCCAGCACAAATAGGCCTTGTCCATTGACATTGGCATTGGACATTTGTCGATGCTTCAGATTCATGGCACTGCTTTGGTTCAGTTGCTTATGCAGCAAGAAACTGCTAGTGCACCAAGAAAGCCTCTCAAAGTCTTTGGGGATTAGTCCTCACTGTAATCACAGAAGCAATTGGAGGGTGGGGTCACAACACAGTAAGTAGAGGGCAGCTTCTCATATCAGTCCAAGGGACTGACCATGATCTAGAGTCCAATCAGGATGTTCTTGGCCAGGGGCTCTCAGCATCTGCAATCCAGGGATATGTCATGATCAGTCTTGTGGCTCCATAGCAGCTAATCCAAGGAGAAAGGGCTAATCAATTGAGGAGATATGCAAGCATTGGATCCAAGGTCTGGGCACTTCTCATCTCTGGGATGTCCATTTGGGTCACTCAAAGCTATGGTTAGTCTGTCGGGTGCATCTACAGAAATGAGGGGAAATGGGGGAACAAGGGGGAACTGCTGCTATGTGAGGAAGACCTCTGCAACCAAATGTCTGGAATCGGGCGTTGCAGGCTGCGGAGGGGAGAATTGATGGTTATGAAGTGGGCAAAAATATTTGCAAGTGAGGATATATTGAAGGATGGATGGGAGGGGGCCGTGTGGTACGCATATTCATCCATTGTCAGACATACCCTGGCTTCAAGTGGGAGGAGAAAGTAAGGTCTGCAGATGCTGGAGATCAGAGCTGGAAATGTGTTGCTAGAAAAGCACAGCAGGTCAGGCAGCATCCAGGGAACAGGAGAATCGACGTTTCAAGTGGGAGGACAATTGCATGGTCAGCTCATTTGCCAGGGGCTGGGATGTGAAGGTGGGAAGGTGCAGGCTCATGTAGATGGGTTGGGTAGGGACCTGGAGAAGTGCAAGACCCACAGGGTTCATGGGATGGGCTACCAGGAAGGGGATCTGGATGTTTGAGCGCCGTTGTCGGATAGAGGTGGAAGCTGGAAGCTACTGACCACACAGCGCTCACTGTCACTTTCCACTTTGCTACGCAATGGGAAAGAAAATTGCTACATGCACATTTGGAGGGGACAGGTTATGTGATACAGCCTGTGAGAGAGGGGGCTGCAAGACCCACCAGCAATGTGAGGTCCTGCAAAGGGATCAACATTATTCACAGACCCATGTTTTGTAGAGGATACAGATGTGTGGGCTTCCTAATCTTGGCCACCTTAATGCAATGACTCCCTTTTTGCTGTGCATCTCTGATCATTTCATTCACACAACACCTTAGACACGGAGGCCAGGGAAAGAATAGGAATGTTGTAAGACAAGGAGTAATGATGTCAGCAGGATCCATTGCTCTGCATACATCTTGCTTCCAGATGCTTCCAACTTCGTCTGCAGGAAATGCAGTCAGATCCTGATCCTCACCGAACGAGTTAGGGATCTATGTTCTATGCTGCAGCAGGCTCTCAACAGAGGTAATGATCCATGTACATCCTACATGGATCTCAAGTTAGGCATCATGCTGGAATGGTTACATTTGGGGCCTGTCCATGGAGGCAGCCAGATGGTCACATGACTTGCTACACTGCTGCAGTTTCAGGGCATTCAGGACCATTGCTTCCCACATCCTTGTCTGTAACTCCTGTTCCTCCCTGTGCATGTGGGGTGGGTGCAGGAAGCTTGATGCTTTCTCTGAGGACCATAGTACTGAGGCTACTGTCCTCTCGTCCTCTGCAGTCAAGGAGATGGGGCTTCTTGGAAAGCTGCCAGTTTCACTACAAATGATCAAAGTAAATTCACTAAGTAAGAACATTAGTTACATATGGTTCATGAATCTTTGGAAAGTAGTTGAAACATTTTTAAACCTGAATCATACAATACAGCATTAAAAATGTTGTTATCTCTGTTGTTATGTTGATTTCCATAGTACTACCAAAGTCCCTTTAATGTATTAATCACAATTAGGAATAAGGCACTTGCAACCCTATTAAAATCATTTTCTAACCAAAAACTTGGTTATAATTCTGTTTTTGTTACTACAGTTACTTTCCTGTAAGTTATGTAGAATATAGCCTATCAATCAGGTTTACAAACTATTACTACTGAAGAACTCCAACTTCTTTGACTAGGTTCAATCTTCCACTGTTCTTACTAACTGACCTACATAACCTCCACACCCCCATCTTCTTTTCTACAGTGGTATTGTTTCAACATGTTGATAATAAACAACAATTTATCTTCCTTTGCTTTGGATTCACTTTACTAATCTTCTTAATCATCTATCAACCATTAAACCTTGTTATCAATAATTCCTGCTGTAAAGGTTACAATATTGATACTATTCAACACTTCTTCATGTTTGCCAATGAAGTTTTTAAATGCTCCTGTGCTACTTTGTAGACTCCTGTGTGTCTCTCCAGAAACACAGACACATTTATTCCAATATAGAGGATTCAGTTCTCCACCTTAAATGTTTTTCCTTGATCAGTTCAGTGGATCTCTTATCTCGTGCCCGCAAATCACTTCAAATGTGCTAAACTAGTTTGTTTCAGTTGGTGAGTCTTGCAGCAAATAATGAAAAATCCAGATGTTTGTCCCAGCCATGGGAAATTCATGACAATATGCTTTAATCATTGACTTAATCAAGAGTCTGATGACATCTCTCTAAAGCTCCTGTGTCCATAAATGACACACGATGAACTTCCACTCTTTTTTTAAGAAGTCATGGAAAATGTTCTGAAAAATGTTAGACATAAAATTGGAAAAGTAGTCCAACTGTATTTCTATTAGTACTCCATAATGAGTAAAAATAAACACTGGGTTAATATTCTTATTGCTTCTTTAGCTATTATTGTTGTCAAAGGGATGGCCTCTGGGAGCAGAATTGTGATATCTAAAATAAGAATAATAATCTAGTATCCTTCTTTCATTTTTGGTAACTGTCCTACACAGTCATCTAACACCCTGCTGAATGGTTCCTCAAATGCTGGCCTAAGTGTTAAATATGACAATTTGATTATGTCAGGGTTTTCCCACCACACTTGAGACAGTCAACGATATGTCAGGATGGGAAGAAATGCACTCAAATTTACAGAAGAAAGTGAGAACTAGAAATAGCTTTTCATTTTTTTCTTAGTCTCCAAGTTGACGCCAGAAAGATAGGGAATTACAAACATTACATCTTTGTTCAAAAAGGGTTATGACATTAAGCAAAGCTACTACAGGCTAGTCAATTTATAGTATGATATACAATTTTAAAACTTAAGAGCTGTGAAATTGATTTACTTTATTGTATTTTCTCGACTTATTAGATTTTGGCACAGGGCCACACTACCAACCAGTGATTTGCTTGAGAGCTATTTTCAAAAACACATTATTAAATTTTATGACATTTACCAAATACTGCTTTTCTCCTTTTCAGCGCAAGATACAAAGTGTACAGATGAACTCAGAGCTATTATTCTCTCCAAATTATGTCTGGCATAACCACTTAATATCAAGGTATTAATGGTAAGCCCTGTGGACAAACAGAAACCTAATATCCTGTTCAAATCCCTTTAAGCTTGAAAGGCAGATAAAGATGTATCCCTGAAAGTTAAATAGAGCTGTCAATTAAACGTATATCATAAAGGATACACAAAATGTTTCCAATTGCATTGAACATTCTGATAACCTCTAAGAACAAATTAATCTATTTTAATAAAAAAGGATGAATTGCAAAATATTCTCTCATTTAGGAACAACTTCCTCAATAAATATTTGGATATTAAGGTATTCCTAACCATACATAGAAACACTTCACCTAATGTATATCAATTAACACAATGCTTAAATTAACCTAAAGATACAGCACATATAAGGAACCTTTTCCATAGTTTGACCCAATCACAAAATAGTATGACCCTTTAAAGCATGGCCACCTATTCCCCTTGCATTCAAGACTAAATTTTAATCCCCAAAAAGTGCTCATACATCACAATTCTTCAAGAGAAGTATTGGCACCTTTTCATGATTAGAAGACGTAACATTATTTGACTTTGTTTGCTTATTAAAGAGTTCTGTCTCCTGGACAAAGCCGAGATGTTACTGAGCCATTTATTTTTCATGTTATCACATGTTTAGGTGGTTCACTTTATTCATGAAGCCCTGTAATTAATCTAAGGTTTAATATAATATGATGCAGTTCATGGAATTTCAAATATTAGTTCATGATCCATATAATTTATAAGTGATTACATAGTGCACAATGGCAGTGACTTACTCATCTTTTTGTGATCATTTTTGTTACAAATAACTCAACTCATTGAAGCTAGACATGTGGGATTACACAATTTGCTGGAAAAAGAAATAAGGCATCTAAGAATAAATTATTAAGTTTCTATTTAACAAAATCCAAATTATCATTGATCTGTAATTTAATCATTTGGTTTCTTTGAGCATATCTGAAGGTCTGTTTCTCACAGATGTATTTGAATTTGGTTTTACCAAAAATGGCAATAATTTCAAATGTTGACTGAGTGAGAGATACAGAGATTGGGCCAAATCTTGATGCAGGTTAGAAAACAGGATCTCTGCTGTGGACTCTATAAATCAATATCATGCTGGAGGTTTTTTTTAAGTATGGGACAATATTAGTGTTGCACTTGTTTTCAATTGTACAAGCATTACACATCTACAATCGAAGTGTTGCCTTTATAAGCAGGAGAGTCTATTCCTCCATGCTTGATTTGGAATGATACCCATCAAGCTATCTCTGTTGACAGGCAAGCAACCTGTTCCACAAAAAATTAGCTATAGAGGGAGGATAAGCTTCTGTTTTGTCATGCATCATTAACGCAGAAAGCTTTTAAGTCAAATGACATTTTCAATACTTCAGTGAATCTTTGTCATTAATCAAAAATTGAGTTCGATGAGGATTAAACAATGAACTTACTTTTGTGTTTGAAAACACTGCAGGAGGCCCAACTCATGCAATTTGGAAGGTAATGCAAGTTTTATATTGTTGACAATTTCTCGCCTATCCTTCCTGCTTTAACGAGCCTGCAGCTATTCTAAAGCTTGTATCTAATTGAAATGTGAATCCCAATGCGGCTCACCAGATTGGAGCATGCCCCATATTGGGCAGCCTTTTGCTCATCAGTAAGGTCATTGCAGCATCAGGAGGAGACTACTATGTCTCGGAAAGGGAAAAGTTAAAAACCACACAACACAGGCTTGTACTTTCAAATAATTCTGTTGGACTATAACTTGGTGTTGTGTGATTTTTAACTTTGTCCAACCCCATCCAGCACTGGCACCTCCACATTAGAAAGGTAAGACAGCTATCCAAGTTATTGTTGGATCCAGAAGAGCACTCAGTCATAGAGCTGTACAGCGCAGAAACCGATCCTTCAGTCCAACTCATCCATGCTGATCAGATATCCTAATCTAATCTAGTCCCATTTTTCAGCACTTGGCCCATCTCCCTTCAAACCCCTCGTATTCATATACCCATCAGGATGCTTTTTAAATGTTGTAATTGTACCAGCCTCCACCATTTTGTCTGGCAGCACATTCCATACACATACCACCCTCTGTGTGAAAACGTTGCCCGTAAGGTCCCTTTTAAATTTTCCCCTCTCACCCTAAACCTATGCCTTCACGTTCTAGACCCCCCCACCCAGGGAAAAGACCTTGTCTATTTATCCTATAAGACCATAACCATAAGACCATAAGACATAGGAGCGGAAGTAAGGCCATTTGGCCCATCGAGTCCATTCAATCATGGCTGATGGGCATTTCAA
>NC_057729.1:33433030-33451261 GCF_004010195.1 Chiloscyllium plagiosum
AATTTTAAGATCTTTTAGCTTTTCTAGCACTTTCTCTTTTGTAATGGCAACCATACTCAACTCAGCCCCCTGACTCCCTTTAATTGTTGGGATATTACTCATGTCTTCCACTGTGAAGACTGATGCAAAGTCCTTATTAAGTTCTCCAGCTATTTCCTTATCTCCCATCATTAGGTTTCCAGCATCAGTTTGAAGTGGCCCAATGTCTACTCTTGCCTGTCGTTTGTTTCTTATGTATTGAAAGAAACTTTTACTATCATTTCTAATATTACTGGCTAGCCTACCTTCATATTTGATCCTCTCCTTCCTTATTTCTCTCTTTGTTATCCTCTGTTTGTTTTTGTAGCCTTCCCAATCTTCTGATTTCCCAGTGCTCTTGGCCACTTTATAGGATCTCTCTTTTTCTTTGATAGATTTCCTGACTTCCTTTGTCAGCCATGGCTGTCTAATCCCTCCCCGGATAATCTTTCTCTTCTTGGGGATGAACCTCTGTACAGTGTCCTCAATTTTATGCCCCTCATGATTTTATAAATCTCTATAAGGTCACCCCTCAGCCTGTGATGCTCCAGGGAAACTATAAGGTCACCCCTCAGCCTGTGATGCTCCAGGGAAAACAGCCCCAGCCTATTCAGCTGCTCCCTGAAGCTCAAATCCTCCAACCCTGTCAACATCCTTGTAAATCTTTTCTGAACTCTTTCAAGTTTCACAATTGTTCTGATAGGAGGGAGACAGGAATTGCACACTGTATCCAAAAGTGGCCTCACCAATGCCCTGTACTGCCACAACATTACCACCCAACTCCTTTCCTGCCAGCACCACATGATGAACTCTAAACATGGAAATGCCAGTAAATCTGGTCAGAGTCCACAGGAAATACCAACCATCACTGTACTGAAAATACAAGTGTGATTCTATGTACATTATGGAATGTCAATTTACATATTCAATCAGATCAACTAGCTAAAATTGACAGGCATTTTGCTTGTTCAATAGTAAGTGCTTGTAAAAGGAACACAGCGCAGAGTGTTAAATTGACAGACTGGGCGGCACAGTGGTTAGCACTGCTGCCTCACAGCACCAGAGACCAAGGTTCAATTCCTGCCTCAGGCGACTCCCTGTGTGGAGTTTGCACATTCTCCCCATGTCTGCGTGGGCTTCCTCCGGGTGCTCCAGTTTCCTCCCACAATCCAAAAATATGCAGGTTAGGTGAATTGGCCATGCTAAATTGCCTGTAGTGTTAGGTGAAGGGGTAAATTTAGGAGAATGGGTCTGGGTGGTGGGTCGGTGTGGACTTGTTGGGCCGAAGGGCCGGTTTCCACACTTAAGTAATCTAATACTACTGAACCTGCTTTGACACTTCTGGTGCTCTGCTTCATTAGTATGATTTCAAAGAGTTAAATGAAATTCAATTATTTTTGAAACTGTATCAATTTGGAATTTAGTTCATTTCAAAATGGATTTTACGATGTTCACTCAGTTCTAGCCTTCATTACAGCCTTCAGCCAACTATAAAGAGCTAAATTACAGAGATGAGGTGACGGTATCTGCTTTTGACATCAATGAATATTTGACTGAGTGTACCATTAAGTAACTCCCAGGAAAATTGAAATAAATGGAGAAAGCTTTTCAATATTTGGAGCTCTACCTAGCATTCTGATTGTCAAATGATAATTGAAAAATTAACAGGCAGAAGAAGTACCACAAATATTTGCATCTGGAATGATGGGTGGACCCAGCATATCAGTGTGAAAGACAAGGATGCATTTACACTCATCATGGGCCTCCTCCTGAATTCCACAGCATCGCCTTCAACCCATTCAATTCATTCCACATCATTTCAAGAAGGAGACAATGGATACTGCAAAGGCTGTGAGGCCTGACAACATTCAGGCACTAGAACTGAAGACTTGTGCTCCAAATAATGCTGCATCCCTCATCATTCTGTTCCAGTATAACTGCAACATTAGTATTGGCTGGACAATATGGAAAATTGCCAGGTATGTGCATTCCAAAATCATCGGAACATACCTAACCTGGCTAATAACTGCCCTATCTGATGACTCTTGGTCATTATTTAAGTGAGGGATGTATCATTGACAGTGTCATCCATCAGTACTTGCTTGGGATTAATTTCTTCACTGATGATCAATTTGAATTCTGCCAGGGCCACCCAATTCTTGACTTCATTACAGCCTTGGTCAAAACATAGACAAAAGAGTTGTATTTCAGAGATAAAGTGAGAGCCCTTGAAACCAAGCAGCATTTGACTGAGTGCACTGTTAAGGAGATCTGGAATTGGGAGACAACTGTCTGTCAATTAGCACAAGGAAGATGGTTGGAATTGAAAGTGATGGATTACCTCTGTTCCTGGACATGATGGTAAAGGTTTCTTGGTATAGTGTCACTGACTTTCCCTCCATTATAAGGTCAGAGTGGGGATGTTGGCTGCTGCTAACACAATGTTCAACACCATTTCAGACATTGAAACAGTTTGGGTTCATATACAGCAAAATTTAAATAAAAATCCAGGCTGGTAGGAGGCAAATAAAGCTTGTGCTACACAAGTGCCAAACAAAATAAACTAGCTCTCCATAATATTCAACAGCATTGTCATCACTGAATCCCTGACTATCACCAGTGTTAAACTGGATCAGCCATATAAGAACTATGGCTATAAGGACAGGTCAGAGACTAGGAATGATTAACTCATGAGTAACTCACCTTGTGTCTCTCCAGTCTTTCCCCATTTTTAGTTCAGGAGTGTTTCTCCTTGGCACAAGGTAGGAATATGACAGAATACTTCTCAATTGCCTGGATGGTGCAGCTCCAACAACACTCTCAAAGCTTGACACAATCCAGGACAAAGCAGCCCACTTAACTGGCATACCATCCATCACCCAGAACATTCACTCCCTTTACCAAAAGTTCACAGTGGGAGCAGTGTGTGCCATCCATAAGATGGCATCCATAAGTAATTCTCAAAGGCCTATTGAACAGTACCTTCCAACCCCACCAACTAGAAGGACAACGGTACAAGATACATTGGAAAATTGCAACGTGCATGTTTCCCTCGAAGCCATACATCGTTCTGACTTGGGACTAGATTCTTTCACTGTCACTGCATCAAAGACCTGAAATTATTTCCTTAACAGCACTGTGGATGTAACTACACTCCAAAAACTTCAGTGATCCAGCTCACTACCTTCTCAAGAACTATTAGGGAGAGTCAATAAATGCCAGTCTAGCCAGTGATGTTTCCAATATTCTTTATATAGTTTCTTAAGCACAAACATATCCAACTGCTTTTTCAATGACCATTCAAAACAACAGAAGCAGAGATAGTCACACAGTGATGATTGGCAAGTGTTCATAATACTTCAGCTAGCAATGCAGACTACATTTCCATACAGTAAGGCCTGGACAATTTTCATGCTGAGGCTGATGTGTGACAAGTAACATTTTGTTCCACTCAAGTGCGAGGCAATGATGATCACCTATTAGGGAGAATCTAACGATATCTAAATATCTCCACTTAACACTCAAAAGCATTGCTATTGTTGAATTTATCACCAACAATCTGGGGGTTACTAATAAACAAATGCTAAACTGGACCAACTCCAAAATTACTGGTTACATTTAGATTTTTTTAAACATATCTCAACTTCTGACCCCACTTACCTGGATAAGGTTTAAAATAACTCTCATGAAGCTAAATACAACCCAGGACAAAGCAACCCCCTTGACCAGTAGCCCATTTATGCTCATATCAAACAATCACTCCTTTTATAAGGTATTGCTGGGGATATGTTTTAGGAGTAGAACATAGCAAGTAAAGTCCCACTTATCTTGATATCAGAAGAGAAGCAATGAACAAGGATAATTGTATGCACCCCGAATAAGAAAGGCTGCGGAAGTTAGGAAGCATTAATGCACCACTATCACAATCATTTTGTCACTTTGATGTGTGAAGTTATGTTAGTTGAAGGGTGTAAAACAGATTAATTGGATAGAGGAGGTGACTAGTTAAAGGGAAAAGATAAACGGTGCCACTATCTCTTCATGACACCATTAGTGTTCGCAACAAACAGATGTTCTGAAGGTGGAGGTATGTACTGTACCTTTAAGAGAGAGGATGCTATCATGGACAGACTGAAAGCATAGATTGTGTTGACAATTTAAAAATGTAACATTTGCTTGATACAAAAAGTTGGAGTTGCATTGCCATGGAACAAAAATAAATTCTAATTCGGCCAATCAGTTTAAATTATGCCCCAGGTACCAAAATCCAATTGAATTTGAATTTTACTGTTTGGGATGATGTCAAACCAATGATGTGAGCCAATGTTTTGGGTATAAAACCAAACATTTTGAACAGTTAGGGGGAGAACTGCAAAGAGCACCAACAAGTACAGACAGCTAGCCGAATAGCTCTCTGAAAGGTACCTGTCCATAAGAAAAGTTGTGCAGCATAAGACCAAAGAAAAGATGACCCAGGAAGTCTACAAAGGCAAATCGACCAAAGCTGGCTGGTTTTGAAATGTGATTATTTTTGTAAATCTTAATCGGGATTTTATTATCGCACCAGTATTGTAGAGTGGGAGGTAAAAGATAGGTTTAAGAGAAATGAGTTGTAAATGGTTGTTGTTTTAATGTTCTCTGTTGGACTTAAAGAATAAAATTGTTAATTTTTACTTTAAATTGTGATATTTGAGATAGTTCTTTGCCACTTGAAATTTAACAGATTATGGTGTGAGGTGAGCTACTCTGTGTGTTGGGTTTAAATTAGCAAGGGATTTACCCCGTGTCGTAACACAGATGGCAATTGTATATCATCTGTCTTCCTGTGCGGTCCAGCTGCTTTGCAGATTGGGCATAGGCTACACAGTAATGTAAAGCAGAATGCTTTTTCTGCACCATGTCTACATTATTTAACAGTGACATGTAATTAAAAACTTGTCAATTTTTATTCATAAGTTCTGTACTTAACCATGACCAATAGTCTATTTCCCTGACTTGGTTGAAAAAGAAAAGTTCTTGGCAGGTTATTAAAAAGCAAAATTATTTTATAAGTTATCAAATGTGAACATTAAAGTTTTAAAGTAAAATTCTGCTGTTTAGTTACATTGTGTGAGAAGGATCGATTCTACTTGGTATGGATCCCATGAGGACCACTACAAGTCGGCAGTCAATACTTATCTTATCAGCTTGATGTGTTCCCTTATTTTGGTCAGTGCCTATTTTTACAGTTTAGTGTTACACATTCCTACAGTTTAAAGTATGAATATGCAGGAAACTAACATTTCTAAATATCAACGTTCATGCAGCTAGGAACATCAATAAGGCTGAGTGTATTGTGTATAAGATGTACAGAGAGGTAGTTGCTCCACAGGCTGAGATTCCACATGGCAGGAAGGGAATGAATGACCACTAGGTAGAGTAAGAGGACTAAGTAGGCAGTGCAGGAGTCTTCTGAGGCCATTCCCATGTAAAACAGATATACAGTACCATTTTGGATACTGTTGGGAGAATGGCCTTTCAAAGAAATGTAGCATCAGACAAATTAGTTGCACCACAGTTGGCTCTGCTGTACTGGCGAGGAGGAATAATTGTAGGAATGCTATTGTAATAGTTGATTCAATTATAACAGAAATAGATAGACATTTCTGTGGGCACAAATGAGACTTAAAGGTAGCATGCTACCTCTCAGGTGCTCAGGTCAAGGATCAAGAATGTTTCTGTGCACTGCAGGACATTCTGGAGTGGGAGGGTAAATAGCCAGTGGTTGTGGTGCATATTGGTACAAAAAACACAAGTTAACAAAAAAAGGGATGACACCTGAAAAGTGGACTAGAAGGTATCAAGTTTAAAAAGTAGAACCTCAAAGGTAGTGATCTCAGGATTGTCACATGAAGGGAAGAGAGGTCGGAGTTACACAAAGACCGCAGGAGCTGGAAGGTCTTCTCCTCCTCGGTCTCCCTTCCACAATTCCTCCCCAACCTCTGCTCCCTTCCCTCCACCTCCTCCCTCCGGTTCTCTCCTGGATCCCAATCCCACCACCCCTGTCCACCCCTGTGCATGTGCAGTGTCAGCAAATACAGCCTTTCAGAATGGACAGACGAAAAGGATAAGGAGGTGTGGTAGTTAAATTGCTGGCTAAAGAGGAAATTAACTCTACAGTGAGGAAGAATATTAGCTCCAGTGAAGTGGAATCTGTATGACTTGAACTTAGAGTCACCAAGGGACAGAAAACAATATGGGGTTAGAATCCCCCAAACCATAGTGCTATTATTGCAGAAGGTATCAAACAGGAAATTAGAGATCCGAGCAATAAATATACAACTGTAATTATATATCAGCAAATCAAATAATAACATGGGGAGGAATTCCTGAAATGTGTCCGAGATGATTTGCTGGATTAGTATATTGAGGAACCAACAAGAGATAGGCCATCATAGACTGGGGATTGGGTGATGAGAATATAATAATCGGCAATCTAGCTGTGTGAGGCCTCTTGGGGAAGAGTGACCATAATATGATTGAATTCCTCATGCAGATGGAGATTGATGCATTTGATTCTGAGACTAGGGTCCTGATTGTAAATAAAGGAAATTAAAATGGTATTAGGTGCAATCTCGCTGTGATAAATTGGGGAATGTTACTGAATGGAACGGTGATAGATAGGCAATTTCAAACTTGAAAGAGTGTATGGAAGAACTGCAACAGTTGTTCGTTCCTATCAGGCACAAAGATAAATAAGAAAAGATGGCTCAGCCATGGTTAACAAGAAAAATTAGGGATGGTATTAGATCGAAGGAAGGACATACAAATTGACCCCCCGAAAAACCCAAAGATTGAAAGCAGTTTAGATTTCAGCAAAACAGGACAGAGGAATTGAGTAAGAGGGAGAAATACAGAATGAGAGGAAGTTTACTGGGAACATACAAATTGATTGTAAAAGCTTCTATAGGTATGTGAAGAAAAAATGTCAATGAAGGCAAATGTAGGTCCCTTATAGTCAGAAATGAGGAAATTATAATGGGAATCAAAGACATGGCAGACCAATTAAATACATGCTTTGGTTATGTGTTCACAAAGGAGGATATAAATAATGCTCAAAAATCTTGTGGAACACAAGAGATAATGAGAGGGAGCAAGGAAGGAAATCAGTATTCGTAAGAAATGCTGTTGAGTAAATTGATGGGATTAACGCTGCTAATACTCCGTGTCCAATAATCTACATCTCAGAGTACTTAGGTAAATGGTCCTAGAAATAACGAATGCAAAGGTTCTATAGACTTGGGAATAGTTCCTATTGTTTGGAAGGTAGCTAATAAACCTCACTAGTTTAAAAAACGGAAGAGGAGAGAAAACAGGAAATTATGGACTGATTGACCTAACATTAATAGTGGGGAAAATGCTATTATAAATGCCATTATAAAAGATTTAATAGAGGAGCACTTGGAAAACAGTGACAGAACTGGATAGAGTCAGTATGGATCTACAAAAGGGAAATCATACTTAGTAAAGCTATTGGACTTTTTTGAGGACGTAACTAGTCAAAATGCTGGGGGAGAGCCAGTGGATGCGATTTATTTGAACTTTCAGAAAGTTTTCAATCAGGCACAACATAAGAGGTTAGCATGTAAAATTAAAGCATTTGTGTTTGGGGGTAGTGTACTGACATGAATAGACAATTGGTTGGCAGATAGGAAACAAAGTGCAGGAATAATTGGGTTTTTTTCCAAATGGTAGGAAGTTACTAGAGATATACTACAGGGATTGGAGCTTAGTCCCCAATTCACATTAATGGTTTAGATGAAGGAACTAGATGTAAGATGTGATGAAGCTAGCTGGGAGGGTGAGCTCTGAGGAGGATGCAGAGATGTTTCACTGTGATTTGGGAAAGTTGAAAATCAATAGACAATAGGTGCAGGAGTAGGCCATTCTACCCTTCGAGCCTGTACCACCATTCATTATGATCATGGCTGATCATCCTTAATCAGTATCCTGTTCCTGCCTTATCTTCATAACCCTTGATTCCACTATCCTTGAGAGCTCTATCCAACTCTTTCTTAAATGAATTCAGAGACTGGGCCTCCACTGCCCTCTGGGGCAGAGCATTCCACACAGCCACCACTCTCTGGGTGAAGAAGTTTCTCCTCATCTCTGTCCTAAATGGTCTACCCCATATTTTTAAGCTGTGTCCTCTGGTTCATCACTCACCCATCAGCGGAAACATGTTTCCTGCCTCCAGAGTGTCCAATCCTTTAATAATCTTATATGTTTCAATCAGATCCCCTCTCAGTCTTCTAAACTCAAGGATATACAAGCCCAGTCGCTCCAGTCTTTCAGCATAAGGTAGTCCCGCCATTCCAGGAATTGACCTCGTGAACCTACGCTGCACTCCCTCAATAGCCAGAAGGTCTTTCCTCAAATTTGGAGACCAGAACTGCACACAATACTCCAGGTGTGGTCTCACCAGGGCCCTGTACAGCTGCAGAAGAACCTCTTTGCTTCTATACTCAATCCCTCTTGTTATGAAGGCCAACATGCTATTAGCCTTCTTCACTACCTGCTGTACCTGCATGCTTACCTTCATTGACTGGTGTACAAGAACACCCAGATCTCTTTGTACTGCCCCTTTACCTAAATTGATTCCATTTAGGTAGTAATCTGCCTTCCTGTTCTTGCCACCAAAGTGGATAACCATACATTTATCCACATTAAACTGCATCTGCCATGCATCTGATCACTCACCTAACCTGTCCAGCTCACCCTGTAACCTCCTAACATCTTCCTCACATTTCACCCTGCCACCCAATTTAGTATCATCAGCAAATTTGCTAATGTTATTACAAATACCATCTTCTGTATCATTAATATATATTGTAAAATGCTGCGGTCCCAGCACTGATCCCTGCGGTACCCCACTGGTCACTGCCTGCCATTCTGAAATGGAACCGTTTATCACTACTCTTTGTTTCCTGTCAGCCAACCACTTTCAATCCAAGTTAGTATTTTGCCCCCAATACCATGCACCCGAAGAGGAGGCAAATGCATGGCAGATAAAGTATAATGTGGATACCAATCCTGTTTTGGTAGCAAAAACAGGAAAACAGATAATTATCTGAATGGTAATAGATTCTGGAAAAGGGAGGTGCAGTGAGACCTTGTACACCAGCTGCTGAAAGTAAGAATGCAAGTGCAGGTGCAAGTGCAGCAGGAGTGGAGAAGGCAAATAGCATGTTGGCCTTCATCATGAAAGGATTCAAACCAAGGGGCAAGGACTTTTTGCAGCAATTGACGCTTGGTGAAACCGAGGAAAGGATGCTCTGGCCACGGAAGGAGTGCAACAAAAGTTTACCAAATTGATTCCTGAGATGGCAGGACTGAAAAATGAAGAGAGACTGGATCCATTAGTTAAAAATTGCACAACACAAAAACCCATATGCACACACATACATATACTTTTGTGGGGTGAATTTGTACAATGTACTTTGCTGAAAAACTGCATGACTCCATGTAAGACTCTGTTAACCTTTTTAGATTAGAATGAGTGTAAACATTATGGCGCAGACAGGGAACACAGGGCGAACACCTTCAACATATTATCTGGTTGACACCAATTGTTACAGTTAACCTGAGAATGTAACTTTAAAAAAAAAAGTTTTGTGATTTACATATGAAAGAAGTGAAACTATCATGGTATTCGAACAGATGAAAGGCTCAACAAACAATCAAGGTATTTTTCAATGTATAATTTCAGTTACATCACACTGTAAATGTTTGCTATAAATTCTGTGCCTTACAATTGTGTCCTCCACAACCACCTGATGAAGGAACAGCGCTCCAAAAACTAGTGCTTCCAATTAAACCTGTTGGACTATAACCTGGACAGAATGAACACAGGAAGGATGCTCCTGATGACCAGGGAGTCCAGAACCAAGGCTCACTGTTTGAGGAAACAGGATAGACCATTTCGGACTGAGATGAGGAGAAATGTTTTCACCCAGACAGTGGTGAGTCTGTGGAATTCTCTGCCTCGGAAAGTGGTTGAGACAAACAAAAAAAAAAGATTAGATAAAATTCTTAGGACTAATGGGATCAAAGGATATGAGGAGAAGGCAGGAACAGGGTATTGTGTTAGATGATCAGCCATGATCCTATTGAATGGCAGAGTAGACTCAAAGGACCATATGGTGTATTCCCTGCTCTTTTTAAAAATGTCTATATGTTTGTATACCTACAATATGAAGGGAAAAACAATATACAAAATTATTTCCTTTCAAGGTAGTATTATCATGAAATTTTCAAGTTCAATGCGTAGTTTTAAATCAGTTGTTCAGTTAAATATTTTCATTTGTAACATGCATTGAATAAGTCAATGTGCGATCAGTCTCAGTGATATGAGTTAAAAAGGAATATTGCAAAGCCACTGTACTGGAAATGATGAATGGAGCTTCACGTTGCTAGGCTGCTCAAGGTACTATTCTCTTTCTATCTCTGAAAGAAACACTTGATGCAACACTCTTCCTTATAAGGATTATTGCATGCATTTTACTAATCTCAGTGCATTATTTTCAATAATCTCACAAACTCTGTAATAAATGCATGCTAACAAATTAGACCTATAACTGAAAGAAGAACTCACATGGAAGTTAACCTCTTCATAACACAGTAACACACTATGCACACAGGCACATGCTGCTGGAATGAAGTAGAAAAGGCGTGGCAAGTTTGGGTTGAGCTGTCAATATGTCCTTCTCCAATCTTGAGCAGCAGAGGCCGAACTAGTACAAAGCTGATCATGTCAGAGGTAGACAGTCCCCATTTTAACAGCTGTCCCAACTGTTGTGTTATGTTTCATAGTCATTATATCAATACTGCTTTAAGAGACATGTTCAAGATATCATCACTGTACCAAAACAAGTGACTTGAGGGTATAAAGGTCTCAGACTCTGTTTTTACTAGAGTTATTTGAAGCATGTCATGCCAATGGACATAATAGATATTAGACATAGGTAATACAATCAAGCAGAATCAGCATGGCTTCATAAAGTGAAAGTCTTCCTGACAATTATTCTGGAATTCTTTGAGGAGGTAAGCAACAAAGTAGATAAAGGGGAAGCAGTGGACGTAATATATTTGGATTTTCAAAAGGTGTTTATTAAGGTACCACATGTAAAGCTACTTAATAAGATAAGAGCCCACAGTGTTGGAGGTAGTGCTTTACAATGGATAGACAATTGGCTAATGAATAGAAGTGAGTTCTGAAAAGAGCATATTTGGGATGGCAACCTGTAACTAGGGGAATGCCACTGGGATCAGTGTTGAGGCCAAAATTATTGCCAATATATAACAGTGACTCGGATGAGGAGAGTAAATGTACTATAGCCAAGTTTATGGAGAACACAAAGATAGGTGGGAAGACAAGTAGTGAGGATAGCACAAAGAGGCTGCAGACAGTATAGACAGTGGAGTGAGTGGACAAAAATTTGGCAGATGGAATACAATGTAGGGAAAATGCAAGGTTGTGCACTTTGCCAGAAAGTGTAAGGGAGGTGAACATCTAAATAGATGAAAACTGAAGAAAGCTACAGAACTGAGAGATTTGGAAGCCTTTGACCATGAATCATAGAAAGCTGGGATCCACATATTCTGCAAGTTAGCATAGTTCAGTGAGTAAATAGGGAAGGCAAATGGAATGTTGGCCTTTACATTAAAGGGAATGGAGTGTAAAATTATGAAGCTTTTCCTAGACCTTTATAACGTGCTCATCAAACCAGACCACAGCTGGAATACAAGGAATACTTTTGAGCCCCTTATCTTGAGAAAAGTTAAGCTGGCATTGGAGGCAGTTCAAAGAAGGAGCATGAGACTGATACCAGGAATGGAGAGATTATCTTATGAGAAGAGGTTGAGTATGTTAGGATGTATTCATCATTTTATAAGGCAATCTTATTAAAACATATAAGATTGTTAGCAGACTTGACAGGGTTGATGTGGAAAGGATGTTTCCACATCGGGGAAAGTCTGGGAACAAATGGCATAATCACACAATAAGGAATCACACATTTAAGACAGAGATAAAGCAGAATTTAATAAAACAAAGAATTGTGGATTCTGGAGATCTTCAGTCAGAATAAGTGTGTGGAATTCTTTACTGTTGAGGGCTCTCGCCGTTAAGTTGATAAGTTTGTTCAAGGCTGAGATAGACAGATTTTCAATCAGTAAGGGAATCGAAAGTTATAGGAAAAGGCTGGAAAATGAAGTTGAGGATTATCAAATTAGCCATGATCTCACTGAATAGCAGAACAGGCTGAAGGGGCTGAATGGCCTATTCCTATTCCTATGTCATTGAAAAGCTGCGTAGACTTGATTGGCTGAGTGGCCTATTTCTACTCCTAAATCTGGTGGTCTTATGGTCTACTCGTGCTCATCCTATTAGGCATCTTAGAATAGAAATTCAGAGAAATCTCACATTGTTCAATGGTTTAGCAACACAACAACTGCAGCCTTTCCTGACACAATGAGTAGTATTTTCAATGTATTTAGAATCCTGAAACAGATAGTTTCTGACAGGAAACATTTTGAAGAAATGTGAACCAAGTAAGGAGTGGTTCATTTCACAATGTCATTACATCATCGATCAATGGTCATTCAGTGTCAAGTAACAAAACAAAGTTTTTGCATTGTAGTGGCTACAAGAGCAGGTCAGGGGCTAGGAATCCTGCAGTGAATAACCCACCTCCTGACTACATTGTCCAAATCAGGAATATGATGGAATACTCCACAGTTGCATGGATGACTACAGCTCCAACGACACTCAAGAAGCTTGACACTATCCAGGACAAAGCAATTTCCTTGATTGGCACAATATCCATTATCAGTCATGACACCACTGATGCTCAGTAGCAGCTGTGTGTACTTTCTGCAGGATGCATTGCAGAAAGTCACAAAAGATCCTTAGAGAGCATCTTCCAAATCCATAGCCACTAGCAACTAAAAAGACAAGGGCAGTAGATATGTAGGAGCTCCACTAAATTCAAGCCATTTACCATTATTAATTTAAAATATATTGCCATTCCTTTATTGTCACCAGGTTAAAATCTTGGATTTCCCTCTCTAATGGCATTGTGGATATACCGACAGCACAAAGATTCAAGAAAGCAGCTTCTGAAGGATATCTCGGGATACACAATAAATGCTGGCCCAGCTCGTGAAGCCTGCATTCCATAAGTGAAATTTTTAAAAAGAATTACTAGCAACTTTACTAGCAACTAATTGTCTAACCATTCTGAGACACAGAATATGTAGAGAACTACCAAAACCACACACTGGACGGAATGTAAATTTTAGAAATACAAATACAAATATTTGGATGCTGGCAAATTTTAAAAAAATATGCAGCCAGCCCAAATCATATGAAGTCATCACTGATCATAGTGCTACTTTATGAAGGAACTAGAAGTACAACACACTGATTATGCACAGTGAAGATGAAACCCTCAACAACGATAACTGTGCAGCAATGTTTAATGACAACAACCACAACAAAGCTGATTGTTTTCAAAGAAGAACAACAAAGAACAATGCATACCTCTACAGATGACTATACAATTATCAGATCAAGATGAGTTATCAAACCTGCAAAGTATTACATTGAAGTCTGAATTGTTAGTCTTTTAAACTTTCTTTTTATGTGTTTGCATAAATATCAAATTGACAATATGTGTCTGTCATCAACCATGGATATCTGTTCTGAAGAAGAGTTCCTGAACTTGAAACATAAGCTCTGTTTTCTCTTCAATGATGCTGCCAGATTTGCTGAGTTTCTCCAGCATTTTCTGTTCTTGTTTTAGATCTCCAGCATCCGCAGTTCTTTGTTTTATTATATCTGTTTAGGGACTGTTTTATTCTTGGAATTAGGAGGATGTTCTGTTATGTCTCACAGTCAGCATGTCAATATACCTTTCACATACATGGTTGTAGGATCAACTCAGATAACTGCATGTTATCTGAGGGTATAAAAATCTTATGATCTATATTAACTGCAGCTACAGGAAGCATGACAGACTGATAGAGCATGGTATTCTTTATAACTGAATAGCTTAATATCAGCCCAGGCAATGAAGTGCCTTTAAATAGAATATTAGTACCTATTAGTAATAAACATCCATGGAACTCTTGATATAACCCTATCCACTTTCTATGTTAAAATGGATGCCATAAGCATTGCTGCATTTGGCAAATATACTCCACAGAAGGTAAAACATTGATCACCAACTAAGGGCTGCATGAGTTCAAACTGATGACAAAAATTAATGGTAATCAGGATCCTGGATGCATGAATTCAAGTCAAGCGTAGACATTTTTAAGTTAGCTTAATATCCACTTAATTATTTTGTAAACTTCTCTCCTGACAGGATAGATACTGTCAGCTCTCCATTTTAATAGTCTTCCCATAAAGCTCTTAATATTGTTATCTCTTCCTATGAGCTTTATGTTTTATATGCTCTGTTTGATTTCACTCATCATGTCACCAATTGGAGATTATGTGAGTCAAGCCCTGTTGCACAAATCAGATTCATAGAGTGTTGATCCCTTGTTTCATACCATGCTTGTGCTTTCTCATTGACTTCAATATTAAGAAAAATGAGGCATGGCAGGTATTTGATTTTTTTGCTACTTGCCTTGAGTAAAAGTATTCATATCATAATATTTATTCCTTATTCCATTTAATTGTAATCCTGCTTTCCACTTCAGCACGAGACAGCCATTCTGTTTCTTTCCCATCGTGATGCCTTTTTTTTACTCCTCTACCTTTTCCTCTTCAGTTCCTTTTTACAATTCTGTTCATTTACAATGTTTTCCAGTTCTGCTGTAGCCACCAAATATGAAACATTATCTGCATGTTCACAATTTGACTTTTACTACTGGTGTTTTCAGGTCATGAGCCTATTCACTAAACCAATAAGTGCCTACCTTCAGGTTCCCAACCAATTAGGAAGAATTTCTCATTAAAAGGACTGGAGGATGTTTCAGAGAGATTGTCTGAAAGTTTTATTAGGTCTCTGCAACCACGAGAAAAGTGATGAGACCTGGGATGGCTAGCTCCCAGATCTTCCCCTTTTACCTAGTGTTCACTTGAGGCAGCTGAGAGGCTGCAATGGGATGAATTCTCCCAATGACAGGAGGTAGAAAGCATCTTCTTAAATCAGACAGTCAACAGGGTGAAAGTAGCCATGGATGTGAGCAGCAACAGTGTGGCTCCTGTAACCTGGAAATAGTGCATCAAGTGCATCCAGCATTTCAGGAGGGCATGGCAGGAGAATGGCATTACTCTATCAGGTACCAAGGCTCTTACTCTGAATTGTGCAACATTCACAGACGCCATATGTCTCAGATCAACACACCTTGTAGCTCAACTCCTTCATTTCTTTGCAGACACCTCACATCCCCATCTGATCATCCAACATTCAAATGATCCTCAGCCTACAATTACTCTCTCACACCCATGCCTCTCAATCACCACACGCAAATGTTGTCCTTCATACCTCTGAGCTCAAACCCAATTCCCTATGATCTCTACTTATGAGGTAAGAGCTCAACCAGATTGGGGCAGATGGATTCTCCAGTGTCTTGAAAACAATTAGCAATGCATGCTTGCCTCATCAAAAGGATGAGGATGTCAGCAGAAACCTGCGATGGAAACTTAAACTCATTGAAAACTTGTCTTCTATTAATGTAAACTGTGTTTAGGGTCCCACTTCTTTCTATCTACATCTCAGTGGCCAACTCCTCTTAACTGTGCAGGAACACATTGCAGGAGAATGACTCCTCATCTAGCCCCTGTTCAAACATGTTATGATACACCTGGCAGATGGGACTTGAACCTGGATCTTTTGGCTCAGAAGAAGGGATGTAACCACTGCACCATAAGACTGAGCTGATGTGATTTATTGCATGTTTAATATTGGCTTTCAGTAAGTAATGTTTTGGATATCAATTTTTTATATCACTGCTCTTATTTCATGACATTACTGAAGTGTCAATGAGCTCAACATCACTTCTAAACCATGGTACCAATAGAAATATAGAAAGTGACCTGTCCAATGTTGCTTCATAACCAGCTGCCAAATACCACTTAACAACTTTTGATAGCGAAGGGAACTTCAGCCTGAAAATGCTGCTGTATTTGTTTACATACTTTGAACGAATTCATTTCAACTTTTAATTTGCTGGCAAGATAATATTTAATGACCATCCTTCACTCTGTTGAGGGCATTAAGAGATAATCACATAGTATAGGAATTTGATGTATTGTTAGCCAAGATTGGGAAGTGACACTAGTAAGCTTGGCTGAAGCACATTTTGTGTATTTGCCAAACAGTCTGAAAGCTTTCAGAACACATTATTTTTCTGATGTCATTTCACAAAAATGCCAAATTTATATAATTCAATTTCACAACTGTTGATTTTTACTTCTAACCTCTGACAAATCATAAATAAAATATAACTTATTTTCAACTCATGGTTCCAAAACTGCAAAGCTGAATTTCAATTAAAGATAAGTAATTAGCAACTGACAGACCAATATAGCCATTTGTCAGTGAAGACCTCCCTTGGGAATACAGCCAAGAAATAAAAGGACCATGTAATTGGAATGCTTTTCCAACCTGGCATTCAAATTTTATTATAACTAATGAATATTTTCAAGGTAGACGACCTTCTGTTTCTCATTTATATGTTGTCCTTTGGAACTTAATCTGAATACACAATATTAGATTCTATGTGTATATAGATGACATTCTCTCTCATGTCCACTTTTTAAGCCCTCCGCTGCCTCTGATTTGTTATGTTGTGTTTCTCTGTTGTCTCGTACTGAATGGGCAGAAATTTCCTCTGGTAAAATTTGGGAAGACTCAAGTCATTGTTTTCACCCCAGCCACAATCTCTATTACCAAGTGAATCATCAATTCCATTCTCCTATGCCCAACCAAAAGAGGCGAGACAGGACTACTTGCAACTTGTCGTCATATTTGGCCCAACCAAACTTCAAAGACCAAGATTGTCATCCCCCGGGCGGTTAGCAAGAGTCAGAAAAAATCCCAGCCTCGGGAGAAAGTGCCAGGAGAGATAGGAACCTAACTGTTATGGTATGGCTGTGGTCCACCATCAGAATAGCTAACCTGCGAAAGAAGCTGAAGACAGACACAGGAGATGTTAGGTGCAAAGGCGTGCTGTTTTAAACACTGCATGATTTTGGCCCAGTCATAACACAAAAAGGTAAGACATTCTAGCCCTCACTCCACACATTCCCCATGATCCATCCTTGCTATTCCTGCCCCTCCACTGAAACCCTAAATTGAAGATGTAACTGATTAATCTTCACCTGTACCTTAAGAATGTAGCAACACACATTGCTATGTACAATTGCATAAAACAGACAATCATCTATTAAATCAAATTAATAAATATTGAATTTGTTAATGTCATCAATGAGGAAACACGAGCGGTTAAATCAGTGGAAAGATAGTCATAGCAGTTCACCTGTGCAAGCAAGCACGTAAACAGAAAAGTATGTTGAAGAGAATGTAGGCAATAAAAAGAGTAAATCACCTGTAAATTATAAGGGGTTAGCAAGCATTTTAATGCTACCAATATCTGTCATTATCAAGATATTCCCAGGAAAAATCTCATGAAGGCAATCTTGAAACATTTTTGAATTTCATAGAGTCATCATTGTGGTGAGAATGAAGAAACACAGTTATCAGTTCTCTTGTTCCAGTTTCCAAAGAGTTGATCAGACTACTCTGTGAGAAGAAAATGTTGAAGGTGTGTAAGGAACACACTTGTTTGATGCTTCTCAACCATGTGAAATAGCTGGGTGGCTTGTAACCATGAAAAATGACATTTTGAAATAGTTCATTGGGACTCTGTCCATGAGATAGAACATAGAACATAGAACAATACAGCGCAGTACAGGCCCTTTGGCCCTCGATGTTGCGCCGATCCAAGCCCACCTAACCTATACTAACCCACTATCCTCCATATACCTATCCAATGCCCGCTTAAATGCCCATAAAGAGGGAGAGTCCACCACTGCTACTGGCAGGGCATTCCATGAACTTACAACTCGCTGAGTGAAGAACCTACCCCAGGGAGTGTTGCTAAACAAAGAGACCTCGGAGTGCAGGTTCATAGCTCCTTGAAAGTGGAGTTGCAGGT
>NC_057729.1:33451284-33482709 GCF_004010195.1 Chiloscyllium plagiosum
CGACCAAAACTGCATACAATATTCCAGATGCGGCCGCACCAGAGTCTTATGCAACTGCATCATGACCTCAGTACTCCGGAACTCAATTCCTCTACCAATAAAAGCCAGTACGCCATATGCCTTCCTCACCGCACTGTTTACCTGGGTGGCAACTTTCAGAGGTCTGTGTACATGGACACCAAGATCCCTCTGCTCATCCACACTACCAAGTATCCGACCATTAGCCCAGTACCCCATCTTTTTGTTATTCTTCCCAAAGTGAATCACCTCGCACTTAGCTACATTGAATTCCATCTGCCACCTTTCTGCCCAGCTCTGCAGCTTCTCTATATCCTGCTGTAACCTGCCACATGCTTCCTCACTGTCAACAACTCCTCCGGCTTTCGTGTCATCCGCAAACTTGCTCACCCAACCTTCTAACCCCTCTTCCAGGTCATTTATAAAAATGACAAACAGCAATGGTCCCAAAACAGATCCTTGCGGAACACCGCTAGTGACGGCACTCCATGAAGAAACTTTGCCATCAACTACTACCCTCTGTCTTCTTCCATCCAGCCAATTCCTAATCCAAACCTCCAACAATGACATTGTTTTTGACCATTCAGTAATAATAATTCATGGAGTAACTATTTCTAATCACTCATTTTGAATACATGAATAGAGGGGTCTAAGAAAGGCATAACACTCCTTTATTTCTTGCTGTGCAGCTGTATGTTGAATGACATATCAATGTTTTTATCTCCCTGAACATTTGAACAGATCTCCAGATATAAATGAGGATGAGGGTATTGTGAGTTTAATGCAGGGAACATGTAATCTTATTAATATTCTCGTGTTCTTAAAGTAGAGACCTGGAGGGATAGTCCAGGTTTTTGTGAGTGAAAATCAGTGTTGTGGGAAAAACATTTTTTTTGCTTTTGATCAATGTAAAGATTGAGGAGCGAGGTTGGGATTCTATGGATATCATCCAGACATGATGGTGTCATTGACTTCTGAACTCATTGTTGTTATGACTAAAAGTCCATTTTCATTGCAATGTTCAATATCCATTATTTGATTTCAATATCCAAAACTCTTACCGAGTAAAAATCTTTTTTAAAGGACACTACTGTGGGTTTAAAATGGCTACTGCGATCACCCAAGGAGTGTGGGCATTTGTAATGTTCAGAAATAATGCACCCTGTAAAATAATAATCCCTTGTTGATTTGAAGGTTTATTTTGAGTATCAATTCCTGAACTAAAAACTCCCAAATTACTTTTGCATAATGGTTATTCAGTACTCAAGAAGAAACTTGCACTGAATAACACTTCTGCTTGTGTCCATATGTGCAAGGTTGCCTAGGCTTGCCTGAGAGCTGGAAGAAACACAATTATCAGTTCTCTTGTTCCAGTCTCCAAGGAGTTGATCAGGCTACTTTGTGAGCTAGCTAGCTATCATCTTAGGCCACAATTACTCATACCCTGCTCAATGCTTGCTGCATGCATGATCACCTCCAGACAGGCTGAACCTGTCCTTGCAAGTACCAGCAATTGGGTAAAGGTCTTTTGGCTATCCTCATCAAGTTTTTGATAATCTTACATTGCTAGTTCTTTGTTAACAAACTCTCACACGACTATCAAGACAATAATTTCATCTCTGCCAACTTCTAATTTTCCAAGCAACCAGGCCATATATCACATTCATTACACGTTTAGCAATCACTTCAACCTGATAGATTTAGTATTTAATCTTATCTGTAGCATCAGCTCAAAGGTTTTCATCCATTCAGTTCTTTAACAGTAGCATGGATCCATCACATTAATCATGTTATAGGCTTGGAATCAGGATATGCAGACCTCAGCAGTTAAAGATCACTTAAACTTTGATTACTATAAACAAACATCATGTCAGTCCTCAAAAGTTAAGAAGAGGAATTAAAGTCCACATTACAGATGGAATATGTTTCATATGCCTCTGCCCTCCTCTTCTTCACAACCTTGTTTCTTTTTCTCGGTCATTTGTCATTTGTGTACATCATTTTCCCCTTCACCAGGTGTTATACTGTACATAGAGGCAATGGGCACAGTGGCACAGTGGTTAGCACTGCTGCCTCACAGTGCTAGAGACCCGGGTTCAATTCCCACCTCAGGCGACTGACTGTGTGGAGTTTGCACGTTCTCCCCGTGTCTGCGTGGGTTTCCTTCGGGTGCTCTGGTTTCCTCCCACAGTTCAAAGATGTGCAGGTCAGGTAAATTGGCCATGCTAAACTGCCCGTAGTGTTAGGTAAGGGGTAAATGCACGGGTATGGGTGGGTTGCGCTTTGGCGGGGCGGTGTGGACTTGTTGGGCCGAAGGGCCTGTTTCTACACTGTAAGTAATCTAATCTAATGGGTGATGGCTCACACTACCCACATGGGATAAACAAAACCAACTGCATCAAAATCACTATTTTGATTAAAAGGCATTGTATCTTTGTGAGGAATTAAGAAATATGCATCTTTTGTTTCACTCACACTTGCATGAAGGCCAGCAAAAGTCAGGTTGTTTTCCAAGCCTGTGAAAATTCACACAATTTAAAGATTAAGGCTACAAATATTTTGCACCTCTAAGTAAAATCACCAAAGTCACAGAGGACCAAAGGGCTGTGGGTCAAGATACCTCAGGCAAGGTTGAGAAAGTAGGACCTTGGTGGTATCCTCAGCTACTATGGAATTTGAACGTGTTCTGTTGGTATTGCCCTTCATTGCAAACTAGCCATTCTGCCAACTGAGCTAACCACAGGCAACAAATATTGCAGGTACATGCCCAGGAAATTGTCACGATGTTTACATTTGGCATAACTTCCAAGTTCCTGAAATGTATCAGCCCCTACATCATCTTCAGGGAATCTTGGCTAACCAGAGATATCTATGACCCTTAAGCACCTTCAAACTGATGTTTATCAGTAAGACACAGCTCCCCATGCATACATCATAGTCATCAATGAACAGACAGTTGGTCCTCTGAAGCTGTACTTCCAATGTCTGAATCACTCAAGGGAAGCAATCTAGTGCTTGGCTAATAGGATCTCTGAATTGGTGATTATTTGCATATACTGCCCAACCTAGCTCAATGATAGGGTGAGAACACGGATGGCTGATGTTCAGGTGACTGTCAGACAAAGTACTGCCTTTGTGTCAGCTGTAACGTTAAACAGAAGGGTGACACCTCAATCTCCAATCTTTTGTTCTCCTATTACTGCAGCTCAGCAACTGCAGATGAATGCAAGGAAACTTAAGGGCTGTTTTGCTCTTGTTAGCAAGTGTACTTTGGTCTGGAGCCTTGAGGGAAGTGAGAGGGGGGCATGTGGACAAGCCTGACCTGATCAAACCATTTGAATCCCTGGCAGAGGGTAGGTGATGCAGTAAGGCACCTCTGGAATGTTCTGAGTTGACTATTTCTGGCTATTGCGCCTATCTGTCAGTGCACAATAGAACATCAGGTCTTCTCCTTTGAAAGTATAGATCATCTACAGTGAAGTCAAGATCTCTCCATTCCCTCCCTCCTAACCATGGAGTGAATGCAGGCTTCCATGGTTTGAAGATTCTGATGCATACCTTGTGATACTAACTGTTTGCTAAATGTGGGTCTTGACTGCACCACCACTTGTTCTACGGAGGCTGTCATACCTCCATTTTCTGAAGCTACAAAATCATAGAATTATACAGGCATAGAGATGTACAGCACGGAAACAGACCCTTTGGTCCAACTCGTCCATGCCGACCAGATATCCCAACCCAATCTAGTCCCACCTGCCAGCACCCGTCCCATATCTCTCCAAACCCTTCCTATTCATATACCCATCCAAATGCATTTTAAATGTTGCAATTGTTCTAGCCTCCACCACTTCCTCTGGCAGCCCATTCGACACATGCACCACCCTCTGCGTGAAAATTTGCCCTTTAGTTCTCTTTTATATCTTTACCCTCTCAACCTAAACCTATAACTCTGGACTACCCCGCCCCAGGGAAAAGACCTTGTCTATTTACCCTATCCATGACTCTCATGATTTTATAAACCTCTGTAAGGTCACCCCTCAATCTCTGACGCTCCAGAGAAAACAGCCCGAGCCGATTCAACATCTCCCTATAGTTCAAATCCTCCAACCCTGGCAACATCCTTGTAAATCTTTTCTGAACCCTTTCAAGTTTGACAACATCCTTCTGATAGGAAGGAGACCAGAAGACTCCTCTGTCCTCAGCTTCCATCGGTCTATGATCACTGGTGTATCTTTCAGATGTTCTCTCTTTCTTGTGCATCTCTGTCAGTTCACTAATGACAGAGCCTGATCATCTGTACTGGGCACAACAGGGATCTATTCTCCCCTCCAGGTGTCTGAGACCTCTTCATCCTCCAGCTGCAGGCCTGAGGCAAGGCTGGAGGGCGGTGACAACAGCCTTGATTGTGCATCCTATGAGACTGGTGACTATTCCTCCTCAGAAGTGTGTTTTGAGGCTTTGGTCAGGATAAGCACAGAGCCTGGGACTCTTATTTTGGTCCTGGTTTGGGAATGGAATCTGGAGGCTGAATCTAAAACGTAAACACTTGCTAGTGTGGTGAACCAGCACTTTATTCATGTTTTCATTAAAATGTTGACGCTTGATGTATGGTGGAAAGCAGCAGATTAGATGGCTGTAGGAATATAACCTCCGTTTCACCACAGAGATGTTCCCCTTGGTAAGTAGCCAAACGGTTCAGGAACCATCCTTAAAGAGGTTCAGGAACCTTTCATTAGGCATCCCAATACCTCAAGCCTGCCCATTGATGTTTGCACAGGTTGTGCACATTCTCTCCCCACAGAAGCAGAGAGTAATTAAGGTACATCAGCATGGGTACATGAGCCTGCACTGATGGACACAGATAGAGATGTCGATTCCCAGAGCTCTGCTTGTTCATTTGCATTAATTGTTCAAAGAATGATGTATTGGGGAAGTTAGGATCTTAAGGGGACCTAAATGAAAGATGGTTCAGTATAATCATAGAGCTCCAGTGGATGCAAATCAATAAAACATTATACAATGTGCATGCTTGTGAGGTGATCATCCCAAAATTATGTTTCTGTGCTTTTATCCTTGTCACACATAAGACTTTAGTGAAGAGTTATTGGATGTGTCCATTGCCTTAGTTGTGGTGAAAGGTTAGTGAGTTAGTGTTGTGTGAGGGTTGAGTGTTGTAGATCTTACATTTCAAGTGACAACCCCAGCAGACATGTGAGAGTCTGTGCCACTGTGATGCAATTAGAGCTAGCTTGGTAGCTGCAATAAAGTAACAGGTATTAGGTGCCCATGAGACATCTGACAAGGATACCTGGCACTCAATCCTCTGTGTGAGAGCTCGCTACCCTATCTCATGTACTTGAGTAGACAGTGCTATATACCTGGATGGAGCACAGCAGATCCCACAGCCTCCTGCAGCACTGGAACCAAGTTATTTTGAGCTGCTTGTGATAATGACCTCTGCGACTACCTCTGTCCAAGATGCCCTTGTCAGTTTCTTAATGTGATCCACAGGGAAAAACACCTTCATTCTCTCCCAAATGGCCTTCAGGAGAACCTCCTGAAAGGGATTTCACGGAACGATGGGGTAGATGTTTGCTGGGTGTCGAACATTTCTGGGTGTGGGGTAGGGTTGATGAACAGAGGTCAGGATGCTCCTGGGTTTGAGAGATTGAAATGATGTCTAGTTGACTTTTTAAATATGGAGCATTTATACCCTCAACAATTTATAATGAGCTGAGAAAAATATGATCATTGAAGAAAACATAGCAAAAGTAACTCTAACTTTCAGGCCCACCTCCACACTTAGCCTCAAAGAAAATGAGACTCCATGACATCACAAACTAGCTGTCCAGCCAACTGAGATGAAACAAAAATTGAAAATTGCCGCTTTATTATTATCTCCATGAAATAAAGGCAACCAGAAAATCAACATATATCCAAAAAAAATAATCATTTATTATTTTAATCACTGGAAAAATTGCAGAGATAATCTTAGCACATAGAAACATAAAATAACATTAAGGTCTAAGATAAAATATACTTGGATGGATAGTACAATGGCAAAACAAAGTGGGTCATATTGATTGAAAGCATGAAATTGGGTGTACGCTCAACTTTATAGGTTGTGGAAGCTCATTTCCTATCTGTCAAGAATGTGCTCAAAACTCTACAGCTTCATTCAGGCAGATATAATTCTGACTAGAAGGTTACAATAAATATAAAATGAGAAACACAAGTCCTGCTGCACTGGGAAAATATTTACAGTTAAAAATGTATTCCTGAAACAGCACCACTTAGCTTGAATTTCAGGAATGATACGTACCCATTATTTTAAGCAGACGTTAGATGTTCATAAGTATTTGAAGATTCTAATTGCCAGGGATAAAAGAAGACTCTGGTCAGAAAAGGAAGGAAACAATTTTTACGAGCAACATCATTGAACAGCATTCAGCGGTCAGCCAAGTATAGTACTGATAAAAGTACTGTATTTCATGTTGTTGAATTATTTATTAAATTTGTAGGGTAAGGTGTCTCGGGGACATACAATCAATAAATCTGTAAACTTTTTGTATGTTAGCTGAAAATAATTTTCGCTACATTGGTGTATGCACTGTGAATGGTCTTAAATTAATAGTTCAAATTTATCGTGACATTTGGACAAAATGTTTTTTTGAAAGACATTTTAAACACTGGAATACAATAGTTATGTTTACTTCTGAAATAATACCACACCTCTTTTATTATCCAGAAGGAAAAATACAATCAAAATTATGAATGACAATGTCAGACTTGTCTTGTGTATCTCAAAATAGAGTACATCAATTTCTAGGCATTGCTAGTCTTTTACTGATTTTTCACCTGGTGAAAATAATGGTGCATTTGTCACGTCATGTAAGATGCAATTCTGCTGTCTGGAATCACAGGCAGTGTACTACTGCAAATTAAATGTTTAACCTACGATTTCTTACAATACTCTGCCTACAAGGACAGTTTTTAGATAATGAATTTGTTCCCAGTATGTGCAATTGTTTGGAATCATCCTCATCTGAAACAACATTCACATTTTCTTTGTTTACAATTAGTAATGAAATGAAAGCAAAATGATGCTGTAGTGATTGTAATAAGGCCAGCCAGGTGGACCTCATAGAATATGAGTTCCCTGATTGGGGCTATTAATCTGGTCCAATCAGGGAGCCCTGGCTCACACATTAAAAGACAAGTGTCAGCCATTCTGACACACTGAGAGCTGGCTCTGAGAGAGATGAACCAGTGTCAAGGTCTATCTACATGTAAATAAAGGGTGACATGGTGTTGGGATACCAGCACTGTGGAGTTATTTCAGATGTCAGTTGTACAATATGTTTAAAGATATGACAGTTGTCTTTATAAATCAGGGGTTTCTTCAGCTGTTGCTATGAACCATTTCCTGTTGCTATATGACAGAAAGATGATGGACAAGAAGTGCTCATATTCATAATTCCAGCAGTTCAATTTGATGAATTAAACAATGCAATTCTACTCTTTTGTAAAAATCAATAACAATTTACATTTCATTACAGTCACAAGAATATGTTATGGTTAATGGAAGCTTGGTCAATGATGCTCACTCAAGCCTGTACTATATCCAAACAAAATGAAACTTTCCCTTGGTATTGCAAATAGCAGACTTTACAGAGGGCATATATTTATTCAAAGGCTATTAAATTAACTTTTCTTTTTAATACACAACTGTTCTTCCTGAGATAGTGTAGGACATAAACTCCAGAATAGCCTTTAACAGAGGAGTGGGTAACAATTGAAGAAGAGAGATTTTCAAAGATACAAGTAAAGGTCATGGCAAAGGAATGAAGACTGTTCAGTAGGCAAAGATATCAGCTGAATAGATTCCTTCTTTACTCCAGAATTCTACTATTAAGCAATGTTCTGTTCTTGGCATGAAGTCGCAACTGAGTAAAGCCACAAAATTGTTCTTATGGATTCATAGCTTTGCCTTTGATTTTTATTCCTGTCTATTTTGATGCACAGCTTTGCAGAATTACTATGCGTATTTGAAAATAAACTAGAAATATTGCTTAGATTGTTGTTATTCAATAATGTTTCAGTAAGGCATAAGTTCTGCTTGGCCCTCCAACACCATTCCAGCTTAGCTTTTGACTAGATGTCTTTGAATAGGACAACAGTGCTCTCATTAGCATGAGAAACACATGACAGAAGCATTATTGAGCAATACTTTTGTATCATTCAAAGAGGTTGAGATGGATTTAAAGGGCAGAGGCATTGCTGGTATTTGCAGACGCTGATTTAAGCCAGTGACTGTCTGATTGAAAGGAGAGAGGAATACAGAGCTCTCTTCACTGGGATAACCTAGGAGCATGACAATTGCTTACCAGAGTCACCATGTCGTCATGTAGATGGCAGTGTTGTAAAGACTGGAAGGAAATCCAACAATGATTTGGATGCAGCAAGTAGGGAAGAAGCAGCCAAAATAAATGCATTGTCATGGGAGAGGGGAAATCTTTCATGGAGTTTTAAAGTTTCATTAGGTCTCACCACTTACATCTTTTCTCATGGAATTCCAGTCATTCCATGAAGCAAATTTTCTGTGAGCGAAATAATTGAAGGCTATTTGTTTTGAACAATCATTGAAGTTAATCAGGAAAATCAGCTGCCTATAACTTAAGAAAGCTTCTATGTTATCTGGTGTATTAAATATACTTCAGTTGGCAAAACACTTTATCTCCGCTTGTAATATTTAACTTTCCTGACTCATCTGTACCTTCTGTTGATCCATTTTACAAACGTATTCACCAACTCCTACGCAACTCCTCACATAATTTTGAGGGTTTTATGAAGTCAGATCATTAGACATTAAATTATTGGAATCTACTCAGATCATTATTAATTATTAACACATCAAAAAAATTGTACTGTTTAAATTTCAATCTTTGTCACACAAACTTTCCCTAACAATAGTGCAATTTCAACCAATGATAGTAATTATAAGGACATAAATTACAACCTGTAAAATTTACATATGACTTCAACATTTTTCATGGATATTGTAGCACCATTGTGGTCCTTAGGATATTCCTTGATGCAGTATTTAATTCAACAGCAGCAGTGCTCCAATTTTGGCAATGTTTGTTGGATGATGTAACTGTTTACATTAAACCCAATTATAATTAATACAGGTATATTCTAAAATAGTATCATTCTTAGAATATTTCTCAAAACCTTTAGCTCAGTCAATATTGAAGTTACCAAGCCATTCTTGGTGATGCACATTGTTGATCTACACCCAGACTATATTCTGTGTCCTTGCCACCCTCACGTTTTTTCCCAATTGATCTTCAACATGGACGAGTACTAATCTGTCAACCAAGGGGTTGGGGGATTTATGGTAACCACTAAGAGGGTTCTTTGCCCATGTTTGACTTGAAGCCATGAAACATCATGGGATCCAAAGTCAATGTTGAGGACTACCAGGATAACACAGTTCCTGCTGTATACCACTGTGCAACCACCTCTCCTGGAATGGTAAGAGTAGAAGGTAGAAGACAGAGGGTGGTGGTGGAGGGTTGTTTTTCAGATTGGAGGCCTGTGACCAGTGGAGTGCCATGAGGATCGGTGCTGGGTCCTCTACTTGTTGTCATTTACATAAATGATTTGAATGCGAGCAGAAGAGGTACAGTTAGTAACTTTGCAGATGACACCAAAATTGGAGGTGTAGTGGACAGCGAAGAGAGTTACCTCAGATTACAACAGGATCTGGATCAGATGGGCCAATGGGCTGAGAAGTGGCAGATGGGAGTTTAATTCAGATAAATGCGAGTTGCTGCATTTTGGGAAAGCAAATCTTAGTAGGACTCATACACTTAATGGTAAGGTCCTAGGGAGTGTTGCTGAACAAAGAGACCCTGGAATGCAGGTTCATAGCTCCTTGAAAGTGGAGTTGCAGGTAGATAGGATAGTGAAGAAGGCATTTGGTATGCTTTCCTTTATTGGTCAGAGTATTGAGTACAGACGTTTGGAGGTCATGTTGCAGCTATACAGGACATTGGTTAGGCTATTGTTAGAATATTGCATGTTAGAATATTGCATGCAATTCTGGTCTCCTTCCTACTGGAAAAATGTAGTGAAACTTGAAAGGGTTCAGAAAAGATTTACAAGGATGTTGCCAGGGTTGGAGGATTTGAGCTACAGGGAGAGGCTGAACATGCTGGTGCTGTTTTCCCTGCAGCGTCGGAGGCTGAGGGGTGACCTTACAGAGGTTTACAAAATATGAGGGGCATGGATAGGGTAAATAGGCAAAGTCTTTTCCCTGGGGTCGGGGAGTCCAGAACTAGAGGGCATAGGTTTAGGGTGAGAGGGGAAAGATATAAAAGAGAACTAAAGGGTAAATTTTCATGCAGAGGGTGGTACATGTGTGGAATGGGCTGCCAGAGGAAGTGTTGGAGGCTAGAATAATTGCAACATTTAAAAGGCATTTGGATGGGTATATGAATAGGAAGGGTTTGGAGGGATATGGGACGGGTGCTGGCAGGTGGGATTAGATTGGGTTGGGATATCTGGTCGGCATGGATGGGTTGGTCCAAAGGGTCTGGTTCCGTGCTGTACATCTCTATGACTCTATGACTCTATGGTGTCTGTGACATTCTTCGTAAGGTAGGATTTCATGACTTCAGCTCTTCCAGTTTTAGCACAAGTCACTATATCTTTGTGAGGAGTTTGGATTTGACATGATCGTTTCCAGTATCTTGAGCGATACTGGGTTGTCTGTCTGGTTTATTTTCTTAGATTTTTTTATCAGTTGGAAACAGCTGTGTGACTTGCTAGGCCATTTCTGAGGGCAACCACATTGTTGCTCTGGAACCACATGTATCCAGGCCAGCTAAGGACTGCAGTTCTCCTATCCTCAAAAATGTTGGTGAACCCCTGAAGTTTTACAACAGTCTATAATGGTTTAATGGCCACCATCAGATGTTTAATGCCTGAAATTTAAAACAAAATTACCAGCTATGTTGGGATTTAAATCTATATTCCCAGAGCATTAAACCTGGATTTCTGTCCAATTATATTACACTCTCTGACGTAACTGTGGACATTTTGAGGATGACTATTTGTAAAATTAGTCTTTATCAGATCTGTACTTCAAAAGCTTCAAAGTAAAGATGAAACCTTGAATACATTGAGTGGAAGATGTTATCTTGTTTTAATATGTAGAACTGTGGTTTTAATGATAAAATTATCCCATTGTAGAAAATGTATAGTACAGAAAAAGGCCACTTGGCCCATGATGTCTATGCAAGTCAAAAATGAGTCACCCAGCCTATCCCACTTTCCAACATTTCATCCTTAGCCCTGTACTTGAAATGCAAATCCAGATACCTTCTTAAATATTTTGAGGGTTGCTGTCTCTCTTACCTTTTTCAGACACCTATCACATCTCGCATGCCCTTCAGAATCTGTCCACAAAGTGAGGTGCCAATCTCTCCCCATCTGCCATATATGGGGCAAATCTTAGGAACCATGGAGGACAGCTCCAAAGTGACAGCGCTTGTCCAGGAATACAATGGCAGTTGATGAAATGTAAAATGTAAAATGTAAAATTGATTAACAATATCTGAAGTTGAAAACTAGTCTCAATAATGGTGACCAAGAAACTATTAAAAACCGACCTGGTTCACTAATATCCTTGAGGGAAAGAAAGGTGCCATTATGACCTGATCTAGCTGATATGTGTATACAGTCCCACAGCAAGCCAATCATCTCAAGGGTAATTAGGGTTGAGCAACAAATGCTGGCCATGCCATTGGTACTCAAATCTCATGAAATAAAGAAAAAACTGTATTTGTCTGTGGAAAAGAATCTTCTTGGTCTCAGTCAGGAGAGAACAAGTGTACAGCTATCAAGCTGAGCTTTGCACTAAGTAAAATTCTTTATTCGACTCAGCCTTGACCTTTGAGCTTTTTATGAGTTCCTGTCAACCAACTATCCAAACTGCCCAATTTTCTCAATCGGGCATCTTAAGTCTGCCTGAAAAGGGGAAGCAACTGGATAGCTCTCATCAGACTAAGGAATCAGTAATATGCACTACAGGCATTTTGAAGCCAAAAGGGTTAGAAAAGTGAATTTAAAATCAATTTAGATATAAATGAAAAAAAATGGAAAAACTGAGTTCCAAGTGAATGGTATAAAGTAGAAAATGACAAATGTTATGAAGTTGAAGGTGCGTGCTATACTTTTAAGAGACAGTAAATGCTGATCTGAACTGAGGGTTTATAAGCACCTGTGATATGTTCTAGATAGCAGTCCCAGAGTGTACTGGAAAATTGCAAATATGTAACATTTGGCTGTGAAATGTTATCTGAGTTTTGGTTGCTAATTGACAACAATTTGAATTTCACTAATCAGTTTAAATTATGCCCCAGGATACTAAAACCCAATCAAGTTTAAATTTATTGCTTTGCCAACATTGAACCAATGAGACAATCTGATATTGGGGATATAAAAATGTGGAGACTGTGAAAATTGCAGAAAAAGCAACTGCCATCAAGAGAGACCCAAGAAATTCGGAAACACTCTCTACCAAAGGTACCTTTTCATATGAAACATATTTGCAGTAAAAAGAAAGAAGACAACCCAGGGAGATCTTCAGCTGGAGGAAGACAGACACCGAAGATGACAGCAGCTGTGTAGCTTTGAAATTAAGTTGATGTAATTTTAGTAAGTGTCTTTTTGGAACAGCATATTGTTAGAAAGTTGGAGACAGGTAATAAGCAGTTAAGAGAAAGGGGGCTTAGAGTGGTGAATAGTTTTTGTTTAATGTCCACTTTTAGAGTTAAAAAATAAATTGACGTTATTTTCTTTAAATAGTGGAATTTGGGAGTTCTCTGTCACTCATATTCGAACAGATTACGAGGTGAGATTAGAGTGGTGCTCAAAACTGGTGGAGTCCACATTGATGCCCTGAGGTCGAAAGGTTACAAGGCAGAAGATGAGGCATTCTTCCTCCAGACGTTGCATGGTGAGGGAGTGGCGGTGGAGGAAGCCCAGGGCCTGCATGTCCTCGGCATGGAGGACAGCTCTAAAGTGATAGCGCTTGTCCAGGGATACAGTGGCAGTTGATGAAATGTAAAATTGATTAGTAATATCTGAAGTTGAAAACTAGTCTCAATAATGGTGACCAAGAAACTGTTAAAAACTGACCTGGTTCACTAATATCCTTTAGGGAAGGAGATGTGTCATTATTACCTACTTTAGCTGATATGTGTATACAGGCTCACAGCAAGGAGGGGGAGTTGAAATGTGGCCATGGAGCAGTGAGGTTGATTGGTGCGGGTGTTTGACCACGGGGCACTGGGGTCCTCATTTACCCTCCCCCCTCCTTACCTCAGTCCCAAAATTCCAGCTCAGCACCATTCTTATGATCTGTCCCGCTTGTCAATCTTCCTTCCCACCTATCCGCTCCACCCTCCTCTCTTTTCTATCGCCTTTACCCCTTCCTCCATCCACCGATTGCACTCTCAACTACCTACTCCCCAGCCCCATCCCCTCCCATTTATCTCTCCATCCTGAGGCTCCCAGCCTCATTGCTGATAAAAGGCTCCTGCCTGAAACGTCGATTTTTCTGCTCCTTGGATGCTGCCTGCCCTGCTGTGCTTTTCCAGCACCACTCTAATCTTACTCTAATCTCCAGCATCTGCAGTCCTTACTTTCGCTTAGATTACGAGGCGAGGTGAGCTTTTCTGAGTGTTTGGTTTAAGTAACAGAGGAGTTCACCACCGTGTCATAACACAAATATAACCTTCTTTTTAAAACTATCTCCAGTGTTTGAAATCTAGAAGGAATGTGACTCTATTGAAGGAATCTTGTACCCTCCTCTGTTGAGGGCTACTTAATTGGGTAGGCCAGTGAGGACTCCATCACCTTACCATCTCCATCCTAATTACACCAATCACAGGAAAGATTGCTGCCAAGTGAGTCCCTTAGGTGGGCAATTAATTCCCTCTTAAAGGCCTTATATTGCTGAGCTGGTGTTGATCCGGGGGGTTGAGGGACTCAACATACAGAGTGTATCACTATCTCCCCAGTGACAAAGCTGATTTACAGAAGAAGTGCTCGATGGAGAGTCTCACCAAGGGGGACTTCCACCACCACATCTTTGATTTGCAGGAAGCTCACTATGGGCTAGTCAAGTACTTGAGTGGTAAAAGATGCATACAGACATATTTACAAATTAGAGCCAGCAGTAAGTCATTTGCTCCTGGAATTTGTGCTGCTATTCAAGAATCATGGCAAGATGTAATTGTACTTGCAAAACATTCCACATGTAACAAGCCTTCTTAAAAAGGAGTGACGGAAGTGCCTCCTCAGTTCTCCAGACAGTCAAAAACTCCATCAGTTCCAAGATCACACCCCACATTTGTAAACCTAAATTGCCAGTGCCAAAGAATCACTTTGGCAGCAATCAAAAGTTATCACATCATAAAAGGTTTCCTATATTGGAATGGATAAACTCAACATTTATGTTGCCAGGTTAATCTATGTCAATGGGGCAAGCACAGCATCTTTACACTGTTTAATGTGTTTTACTAGTGAGACAGATGGCAAGATGCCTTTATTGGAAAGATAATGGAGGAACTTGGAAATTGGACAAGAAACCCCTAAGGACTGCTGTAATTCAAGAAGGTGATTCACTATTACCTTGTCAAAGGGGCCTCATCTGCAACACCCACATTCTGTGAAATAATAAAGACATTCTGGTTTTCCATGTTTAATTGCACAAGTGCAGATACTAGTAGTTGCTGTCCAATTTGAATATAATTAATTGAGTGCTGTTGGCTTCCCCATTATTTTCAAAGCAAATGCAGCTTATCATTTGCAAGGACACTGTAGTTTAGTTCAAACAAAGGGTTAACGCTATTAATGTCAGTCATCACTGTTCCCAACATTTAAACTATGAAGCAGTTAAATGGTAGCTTTCTCCAAAACGAGGACCTGTACAATGTATCCAAGAATCTGGGGACCTTTTCTAGTTGTCGGCCATCCAGAAGCTACAGCATCCCTTTCATTGGCTGCATCAAATTAAATAGTTAGAACCTGTCTCCCAGTGGCAGTAAACCTATTCCAAACCAAATATTTGGCTTCTTGTGTTGAGAAGACATATTGTGATTCCAGGTGGGACTAAGTATGTAGGCAGACAATATTCTGTTTGTTAAGGAAAGAAACACAAGATACTACACACTTGAATTCCCAGATACGCCTGATGGATAAGGCTACATACCCAGTGTGCATTTCTGTAACATAACCTTTTCAGAATGTCCTAGTATTTGAAGAAATACAAGCTTGACATTAATGTAACAGACATAAGTAGCCTTTATAGGAATGGCACAAAGACATATAAAGATTTAAAAACTCAGCTGCAATTAGTGAATGAGATTCCATTTGACTCACAATTTTCAAAGTTTACTCGTATTAGGATACACACCACACTGGCAAGTATAAACAAGCATTGAGAGACATCTAAAATTGAAAACATTATTGAAAAAGATAAATTCAACCGCATGTAAATTGGAAATACAAAAACATCTTGTGCATTTATCTGGGTGCATTTTTAATGTTAAATGAATCTGTTGCTTGAAGGTCATTATTCCAATGGAAAAGGAGATATTTGTTCGAAGGGAGTATTGTCTGGTTGCAACTCTAAATATTTAACTTCTTGGCTTCTGTCAAAATCAGAACAACAATTGGAATTAATGGATTTTTTTCTGCATATATTTATGACCTGTGATTTTTTGAAGTTATATTTAGAGAGTGAAAGCTCAAATGTGACAACTATTCTCGAAGCATTTATAAAATTGATTTTCTTACCTTGTATCAATTACTTTTTCATGAGCCATTTTCATCAGCAGAGTTACACTTACTTGAGTTTTTAATGCTTGTTTGAACACAAGCTCACAATTAAAGTCACAGTTTTCTAATTAGATTCATACAACATGTTCAAACTCAATAGAGCAATCTAGCCTGATTGAATATCCCCTCTTCAACATTTCCCTTTATGATCTTGAATTTCAATTTGAACCATCTCAATTTAATTCCCTGATGTGTCATATATTGTTGTCCATCCTTGCTGGATACAGTCACAGATGGTTAACACAACACTTTGTCTGTAAACTCTGTATTGAAATGTACTCGGGTAAGGGACAATCAAAGCATTAGGAGCCATTGCATCCAGACAATAATGATGGCCAGCGAAACCAAATTGGAAGGATTTCAGCCTACAAAATAAATTTTTAATAAGATTGAATAACAGTAACACACTTCCATAATTCCTGTGTAAAACCAAGGACAGGTCTGACGTTCTTGTCCTTTAAATGAACCTATTCAGTGTAATAAAATCTTACATTCAATGTATGTTTGCGATGAACAAGCTAAAGTTAAATTCAATTTATATTTTACTAGCTCACATTGAAACTCATCCAAATAACAACTAACAAGATCTGCATTGGAACATCATTTTTTATATGAGTAGGTTGCCATTAAGAACAGTGAAGAAAGCAAGCATAACTATTATGAAAGGTAACTTTATTTTTACTGAAGTCAGTGGATAGAAAATTCAGAATGCATATTGAGTTAAAAATCTCCTTTATCTGAGCCACTGTTGAGAATGTATTTCAGCTCCTCTGTTCTGGCCTTTTTACACCTGATTTTGGTGTCACAGGCTGTCAGCATTATACTTTCTGTGGGCCCTCATTCTTGTGTACACCCAGCTGAGAGGCCTTTGGTTCTGGGTCATGAAGCCCAAAGATCCTGTTTTGAAATGTTTATTAAAAATAGGTGCATACTGTTGCAGATCTGATTGACTTCCTTCAAGGACCTGTGGAAGGTTCTCTGATACAAGCAGATTCTTGGCACAACTCTGGATCATGGGCAAATGTTGTGGATGTGCTGAGAGTGCATTCTCTATACCATGAGCATGATTTTGTGTTGCCAACTCTATCGGATACATTCCTCGCAGTTTAAATTGTGATTCTAATCACATGACATTCTGACTATTCCTGATGATGAACTATTTTTATTTGTGCTTTCATGTTATTGCATGATAAGATCCAAAAACCTTGGATTGAGGTAAGCAGTGACCAGTTAAAGGGGAGAAACTGAAGGTAATGGTGAGTGGAAGTTGAGGAATATTTATTTCAAAGGATTGGGCGGCATGGTGGCTCAGTGGTTAACACTGCTGCCTCACAGCACCAGGGACCCAGGTTTGATTGCAGCCTTGGGCGACTGTGTGGAGCTTGCATATTCTCTCTGTGTTTGTGTGGGTTTCCTCCGGGTGCTCCAGTTTCCTCCCACAGTCCAAAGATGTGCAAGTCAGGTGAATTGGCCATTCTGAACTGCCCTTAGTTTTAGGTGCATTCGTCAGAGGGAAATGGGTCTGGGTGGGTTGCTCTTTGGAGGGTCGGTGTGGACTTGTTGGGCCGAAGGGCCTGTTTCCACATTGTAGGGAATCTAATCATCCCCATTTTAGACCCTTCCCTAAATCAGAGACCCACTTTTTGTCAAATTAAGGAGCAAAAGTAAGGAACATTGATGCCCAGATTCATTTCTGAGACTGAGAACATTGGTGTGTTTTTTTCAATAATATGCAACATAGGAAGGATCAGCCTATGAAAATAACTGACCATAATACATTAGAATTTTCTGAAATGGGCTCATAGAGGATTTGAAGGACAAATGGATACAAAGACATTGTTAAAAGTTCTATTCAACATCACATGATACAGAAAGAGTAAATACATAAGCACTTTTGAGCAATTAAATTGTATATTTTTTGATAGAAAAATTCAAGATGACCTTCGGAAGGAGAGCAGGATGAATATATAATTTTTAATTAATTCTTGGGATAAGAGCCTGCAGGAAAGGCCAATTATTATTGCCTAAGTGTATCAGCTGTAGCTCAGTTGATAGTTCCTACCTCTGAGTTACAAAGTTCCGTGTTCAAGTTCCACCTCAGCCATCACAAGCCAACAAAACATTGCAGTTTTGAGGAAGAGCTATAGATTTGGAGGTACCACCAACTGAAACACTAAACCAAGGGCATTGCCTGCTGTGGACCTAGAAGATCCAGTGGCACAACTACAAAAAAAGGGCAGGAATATTATGTGGTGAAATGATTTATAAGACATAGGATTGTTATGGAAACTGCTATACCATGATAGCTTTCCAATTTAGGATGATGTGTAACTTTGAGGAAAACTTGTAAGTAGAGTTGGTTGTGCATGTGTCTGTTGATTAAGTTTTCTGTCCAACTCCGTGGGCTACCTCATAATTTTGCCAGTAGAGTCCAAATTGCGCCTCTGGGTAGTTGTGTGGATTTTGAGGGCTGTAAGAGAGACAGATAACGTAAGAAACTACAGAGAATATCAAAAATTTTAGTCTGCAAATTTATACCACAGGGTGAGTTTAAATATTGCTTTGAATTTTCCAGTCCCTGTCCCTATTGGATGAAAGGTGGTGAGAGATGGAATTGGGATTCTTCCAGTATCAATGGCAAAATTATGAGATAGTCCACAAAGTTGGATAGAAAACTTGATCAAATAAGATTAGCAACTTTGTTGGAGAAAGCTTTATTGTTCCTTGGACATCACTGAAGAGCCAAACAACCAGATGAGATATATTTTTAAGGCCTTTGAATATCTATTTTGAACCTTCTAAAAGCATTATTTATGAATGGTATGTACTTAACATCAGAACTCAGGAGAAAAGCAAGTAATATATATGGAAGGACCAACAGAAAGATCAAAATCAGCATAGAGGATGCAAATATACTGGAGGACAAATGCAAAAGAATAGGAAACCTACACCACATGGGAAAGGCAGTGGTCTAACTGCACGAAGATGAATCACTTTGCACCCAAGTATTTTGCTGGGAAGTAACAAAGCAGGCTTACACAAAAAGCTGCAGGAAAGACGTTTGACGATGATCCTGATGAATCAGTCTTCACCATATAACAGGTTGTCACCATCCAATCTCAAGGTGATAATTGACTTGTGACTGTTAGAATGGTGACTGTGGAAGGAGAGCACAAAATGAATGTGAAGTGCCAGATAGACATCGTATCTAAGTGCAACACTGTGAAAATTGCAAACCTGTGTGAAGTCCTTTAAGATATTGACTCAAAAATGAATCCATCAAAGGTTAAGTTGGAGTTATATAATGGTGTGATGCTGAAATCCTAGAGGACAAATGAAGCTCAGAACTAAAGAAGATTAATTCCAGATAGTAAACACTAGGTACACTCTCTCATCCCAGCTCAAATAAAGCTGTTTGGACTGATAACTCAGTTGTAAAAGAAGAAAGTTGCAGTGTTTTGTAGGGCACCGTGTCATTAACTGCTGAACAGACACCCCAAAAAAGAATATTTTCACAAATTTTGGATGTCTTTCAGGTGAATATCATTTCAAAATAATTGTGTTTGTGAGACCAATACTGTACCTTCTAATGAAGTTCCAGATCTTGTCAAGTCTAGTCTGAAATACAATACATAGGAGCTGGAACAGAAGGAGTAATCAAGAAAGTGGCAGCTCCAACTGACTAAACAGTACAGTAGAAGTCAAAGAAACACAAGAAAGCCAAGAGTGATACAGAATTGAAGCAATCCTGATGCAGGAAGAATAATCAATTGAATTTACATCCAGTTACCATAAACCAAAAGACATTTCCCAGAGAAGGAACATCACTCCAGGAATGACCAGATACCCAACATGTCTAATGGTACACATTCAGGAAGACCTGAACACTTTCAAGATAATCTGTGCAATGGATGGCGCAATGTCAGACTATAGTGAGACAGACTAGAATGAAGTGTTTTGATCATGTCTGATTTTTTTTTATAAAACCATATATACTAGATAACTTACAAGTGCAAATGATAGTGCATGCATTTTCTAATGAAGACATTTTTCTTGAAAAGGGGAATATTTGAAGAAATGCATGTGTACACTCTAGCTTAAACACACTGCCCTCTCACAGGCATGAGACCTGTGATGTAGTTACTTTCTATGTGAAGGGATAAAGACAGGAGCCAATAAAGCCAGCACATGGAGCAAATTTAGATCATAAATGTTTAATTAGAGATGTGCTAATTTCAGAGAACTGAGTTGGATAATTTGGTTTTTACAACCTGTGGGCAGAAAGAGCTATACTAGGCAATGTTTAAAGAGGAGTACAGCCTGTGTACATTATCTCAACTGACTCCAGATGGAACTTCTCCATTGTTAATGCTGCATTCAAGTTGGTCTTCTTTATCTCAAGTACTTCTTTAGCCCTCAACAATGAACTCTTCATAAAGCCAAATGATACTAAATCTTCAATAATGTTTCAAAGCTAGGAGGTATAGAATATATGCCTCTGGAACATTGCTAGGATATTAGTTAAATTTTATAGAATTACATTAATTTAACAGCATAGAAACAGGTCATTCTGTCCAACCGGTCTGCCTGCGAGTTGTAAATACCAAATTGATCAGATCATTTCCCTGCACAGTTCTCAGAAGTTAGCACATCTACAGTTAAGCATTTATGCTCCAGTGGTATCTTCTCCCATTTCTCTTCACCTAACCCTATCAGCATATCCTTTTGCATTTTTTAACCTATCTTGTGCTACTATAGCTTGTCGTTAAGTACATCATTAACTCTTTGTAGGACTTCAGCATTTTTGCCATTTTGCGGATAAAAATAGTCCTGAATTCCTATTGTATTTATTTCTGATTGTCTCTGTATCTCTCCCTATATCTCTCTATCTGTTCATTCAGGAGGTGGTGGTGAGTTGTATTCTTAAATCGCTGCAGTTCGTTTGGTGTAGATAAACACACAATGCTATTAGCGAAGGAATTCCAGGATCCTGACCCAATGACACAGAAGGATTGGTGGTATGTTTCCAAGATAGGATGGTGTGTGGCTTGAAGGGAAACTTGCAGGTGCTGATGTTCCTATGTATCTTCATAATGGCAGGGGTCATGGGTTCAGAAGGTGCTGCCTGAGGAATCTTGGTGAATTTCTGCTGTGCATCTTGTAGACAGTGCTGATACTGGGCATTAATTAACATAAGAATATAAGAACTAGGAACAGGAATAGGCCATTTGGCCCTTTGAGCCCATTCTGCCGTTCAATAAGCTGATCTTTTTGTGGTCTCAGCTCCACTTACCCACCCTCTCACATTATTTCCTTATTTCCTTTGCTGTTCAAGAGGCCATCTATCTAAACCTTAAAAACGTTTGATGAGGAAGCCTCAACTACTTCAACAAATTCAGGGAATTCAACAAATTCACAACCCACTGGGTGAAAATGTTCCTCTTCAAGTCAGTCCTAAATCTGCTCCCCCTAAATTTGAGGCTATGTTCTCTTGTTCAAGTTTCACCTGCCAGTGGAAACATCCTCTTTCCTTCTCTGTTATCTACTAGTGGATTTTGAGAAGATTTGTAGCTCAGGTTGAGGTTCTGGATGTAGGTTTGCTCTCTGAGCTAGAAGATTCATTTTCAGACATTTCATCACCATACTAGGTAACATCTTCAGTGAGCCTCCGGATGAAGCACTAGTGCTTTAGCCCACTTTTTATTTATGTGTTTGGATTTCCTTGGGTTGGTGGTGTCATTTCCTGTGGTGACATCATTTTCTCTGGTGATTTCATTTCCTGTTCTATTTCTCTTGGGGTGGGAAATGGGATCCAAGTCAATGTGTTTGCTGCTAGAGTTCCAGTTGGAATTCCATGCTTCTAGGAATTCTTGTGCATGTCTCTGTTTGGCTTGTCCTAGCATGGATGTGTTGTCCCAGTCAAAGTGGTGTCCTTCCTCATCTGTATGTAAGGATACTAGTGAGAATGGGTCATGTCTTTTTGTGGTGAGTTGATGTTCATGTATCCTGGTGGCTAGTTCTCTGCCTGTTTGTCCAATGTAGTGTTTGTTACAGTTCGTGCAAGGTATTTTGTAAATGACATTGGTTTTGCTTGTTGTCTGTATTGGGTCTTTCAAGTTCATTAGCTGCTGTTTTAGTGTGTTGGAGGGTATGTGGGCTACCATGATGCCAAGCTGGCATAAAATTCACTAAAGAGGAGAAAAACATCAACAAATTGCATTCCTAGATGTCACAGTAGAACAAACAGCCAATGGGGAACTTCAATCCAGTGTCTACAGGAAAACATACAGACCAAATACTGAATTACAGAAGCAATCATCCCAACACCCACAAACGAAGTTACATGAGAACATTATTTCAATGAGCCAACACACACTACAGCACAGAGTAACTACGAAGAGCAGAGGAAATTCACCTACACAGTGTATTCAGAAAAGGTGGGTAACCAATGAACACAGTCTGCCAATTTCTCAGCAACAAAGCCAAACAAGCAGACAAACCACGTCTGGAAACCCTAGCCACTCTCCCCTACATCAAAAATATCTTGGAAATGACTGCCAGACTACTCAGACCTCTTGGCGTCATGGTAGCCCGCATACCCGCCAACACACTAAAACAGCAGTTAATGAACTTGAAAGACCCGATACAGATAAGAAAAATCAATGCCATTTACAAAATACTGTGCAAGAACTGTAACAAATACTACATTGGACAAACAGGCAGAAAACTAGCCACCAGGATACATGACCATCAACTGGCCACAAAAAGACATGACACACTCTCACTAGTATCCTTGCATATGGATGAGGAGGGACACCACTTTGACTGGGACAACATATCCATCCTAGGACAATCCAAACAGAGACACGCACAAGAATTCCTAGAAGCGTGGCATTCCAACTGGAACTCTATCAATAAAAACATTGACTTGGATCCCATTTACCACGTCGAGAAATAGAACAGGAAATGACACCACCAGAGGAAATGATGTCACAACAGAAAATGACATCACCAACCCAAGGAAACCCAAACACATAAATAGAAACTGGACTATATCACAAATGCTTCATCCAGAGGCTCACTGAAGATGTTACCTAATATGGTGATGAAACGTCTGAAATTGAACTTTCCAGCTCAGCAAGCAAACCTACGTCCATGTTATCTATTCTCTTCATAATTTTATATGTTTCTATAAGATCCCCCTTCATTCTGCTAAATTCCAATGAATAGAATCCCAGTCTATTCAGCCTTTCCTCATAAGCCAACCTCTCAAATCCAGAATCAAGCTAGTGAATCTTCTCTGCACCCACTCCAATGCCAGTTTATCCTTTGTCAAGGATTCCAAAACTGCACACAATACTCCAGGTGTGGCCTCACCAGCATCCTGTACAGCTACAACAAAATCTCCCTGCTTTTAAACTCAAACCCTTTCGCAATGAAGGACAAAATTCCGTTTGCCTTCTTAATTACCTGTTTCACCTGCAGACCAACCTTCTGCGATTCATGCACAAGGACATCAAAGTCCCTCTGCATAGCAGCATGCTGCAATCTTTCACTGTTCAAATAATAGTCTGTTTTATTGTTAGTCCTACCAAAACGGATGACTTCACATTCATCAACATTGTACTCCATCTGCCAGACCTTTTCCCACTCACTAAAACTCTCCATATCCCTCTGCAAACTTTCAGGGTTGTCTGCACACGTTGCTCCACCACTCATCTTATAATCATCTGCAAACTTTTGCAAACTTTGAAGGGAAAGGATATCTGAGGATGCGGTCAGGATTTGTAGAAAGTGGGCAGGCTTTGGTGAGTCAGGAGGTGAGTTGCTAACTGCAGGATTTCTCGCCCCTGACCTTTGATTTCTTGTTTGCATGCATGGATAGTCCAGAACATTTTCTTTCTGTCTATTATATCAAACAATGTTGTAATTTGAAAGGACCTTAACAGGGCAATTGTGAACTTTCTTCTTTTTGGAGGAAATAAGCATTAGTATCATCAATTAGGAGCATCAATCATTCTTGATGGGTATGACCTCTCTGTTCAAATCTCTTTCTAGTAAGTTTTATTTTGCATCTTCTCCAGTACCACCTGAATTTTTTTTATATAATGTGGAGACCAGAATTGTTCACAGTATTGTTAAAGTGGTCTAATCAAGGTTGTAGAAATTCTTAATGTAACTCCTCTGCTGTTCAAATTCAATCCTTCTGGAAGTGTATCCAGTGCTGGATTTACTTTATTATCCGAATAATTTGTGATGCCTTTATTCTTCTTACCAAAATGGTAATACCCCATTGTTATCTGCATTGAAATTAATTTTCCTGTTATACATTGTTCAATAAGCTTAATGTTGTGTTCTATTGTATTTTTTCTCATTATTAAATTTCTCTCCCCCAATTTGGTGTCATCTATAAGCTTTTAAATCATAGTTCTAATTCCATTATCCAAGTTATTATCTAACTGGTGTATATCAGTGGTTCAAGCACTAATCCTTATTGAACAGAATTTCTCCCCTTTTGTCAATCTGTGTACCTACCCTTAACTTTCTTTTTTAATTAGTGTTGTAGCTAGTTTTTTATATATTCTGCTATCAGTTCCCTGACTGCATATGTCATGACCTTAACCTTGAGTCTACAAAAGCTTTAATGAAAGCCTTTTGAAAATCCAACTATATTGCATCCATCACCTTTGCTCTTCTCTTTTTTACTCCTTCAAATAATTTATTAAGATGTGACAAAAGAAAGGCCCTTTCATATGAGAATTGTATTATCTACTTTATTATATTTCAGACTTATAGACATTCTTCAATTATAACTTGAGTAAAATTCCAACATATTTCCTAATATTGAAGTTAAGCTAACAGGAATTTCAACTCCTTTTTGAATAGACAATAACGTTAACTGGTTACCATCCCTCTGCCATTATTCTCTTCTTATTAGTTTAATGGTATATAAAAGTGCCCCTGCTATCTCTTCTGTTGATTTTTTTAAAATGCATGAATATTACCTGATTTAAGAGGGGAGGTGATGGCCTAGTGGTATTACCACTGGAGTGTCAATCTAGAGATCCAGGTAATGTTCTGGAGACCTGGGTTCCAGTCCCATCATGACAGATGGTGGAATTTGATTTCAATGTAAATCTAGAGTTAAGATTCTAATGATAAACTTGAATTTATTGCAGGGAAAAACCCATCTGGTTCACTTATGACCTTCAGGGAAGGAAACTGTCAACCTTACCTGGTCTGGCTTACATATGACTCCAGACCCACGGTAATGTGATTGACTCTTGATTGCTACCTGCGCAAATTAAAGTTGGGCAATAAATACTGGCCTAGCCAGTGATGCCCTCATCCTGAGAATGAATTAATTTTTTTAAAAAATGAGTGTTTTAACCTCTTTAAGTTTATTGATTATATACACTTTTCATCTTGGATATTATGTTTTTCTTAATGTTTTTGTGTTCTATTTTTCTGAAAAATAATTGTTCTGTAGTATTAGTATTATAATGTCAGTTTTCTATTGCATTATAGTATCGTGTTTCTTCTACGATGTAAATGTGCCTCTTTTATAAATACAGAAATTGCTGGAAAATCTCAGCAGGTTCTTTGTTAGAAAGCAGAATTAATGTATCAGTTCCAGTGACTCATCTTAAGATTCCTTGGGAATCCTCAGCATCATTTTCTGCTTGGGACCCCTGTAGCCTTCTGGACTCAATATCGAATGTTAGGGCTTGAGCACCTCCCATGTCCTTACCCCAACCCCATGCACCAGTCTTTGTCATCACATGTATTGCTACCACAACCAACCCATTGTCAGCTACTCACAGTCTCCATTAGCAGCTATTGATTCCCCCAGGTTGACCTTTGCCCATTGCTCAGTCTGCCCAACTTATTTTCGTCTCTCTCTGGGCTCCATCTCCACCTATCATTTACTAATTCCCCCTCCACGTCATCTTTAGCATCCGTTCCAGTTCTGAAGAAGGATCAGTGGACCCGAAACGTTAACTCTGCTTTCTCTACACAGATACTGCCAAACCTGCTGAGTTCTTTCCAGCAATTTTTGTTTTTGTTTCTAATTTATCAGCATCCACAGATCTTTGGGAGGGTTTCTTTGCCCCTTTTACAAGCTTGCCTTCTACATCTACCCTCCTGTTTGGAATTCACGGCTTGTCTCACACTCTGATTTATACCCATTCTTTATCAAGCTCTCTAAATGAAGGATTTCTTTATATTCCTCACTTTTTGTTCTTTCTAGAATTGTCATATTTAAAATTCCATGTTTGACATTTATGTTTGTAAATACAAATATTGTATACATTGAACTAACCAGCAACATTCAGAAAAATCATCAATGTTAAGTCACTTCTTATCACAAGCATACGATTTAGCAGTTCGTATGAAAATTAAATTGTGTATTTTAGGCTGCATTTGTGATTGGTGATAAAACCTGGGTTAGAGCTGTTTATAAACTAAAACTGTTGCCATGGTATTGAGTAGCTTCACTTTGCACTGAGGCTCTGATTATAACAGTAGTGTAAATTTAGATGCAGGGAACATCATGACACCAGATTGCAGCAAATTGAGATTAACAGAAAAAGGAACATTCAGGCGTGCTTTTGAATTCATGGGAAAAATAAGCATTTAAATCTCATGTAGACAAAAATCATTTCTTGTTCTTGCATTTGAGAATGCAAGAATTTGTATGAGATTACTGAGAATAGCTTGCATAACTGTCAGATGCATTCAGCAGGGTTGTATACTGTTAATTCAGCATTTTCTGATTTGCATATAGGAGGTTAGAGCAAGTGAGGCACCAATGATGTTGCATCCATTTATCAGTGGAAAATCAGATGGAATATTCCAACCTCTCAGTGTGAATTTTTAGATTCTACTTCCAATATGAATTAGTAAAATTTGCATTATATGCTGAAATGAAGCAATTATAATAACTATTCTGAGTATTAATATGATCTTTAAAATTGTTAAGATTAGATACTAACTTGATTCATTATCAAAGAAGAGTGCATCCCATCCAAGTCTGATTGGTCCCAAGGTTCAGGAGGTGTACAAAACTGAAACCTGTGATGAAATCTTGGCCACAGTTACGTATTTCCACATTGCTTCTAATTTACCCTTAGGAGGTCTGCTATTCGATTGGGCTCCCTGCAATCATTCAATCAGTTCTTCACCATCCTAATTCACTTGAATCAAATTCATTCTTCAAGAAGGAATTATAACCCAAGTAGAAATTAACCTTTAAATTTTACCTCAGATGCACTATGTCCACAGAATATAGGAAAAGGTTAGCAAAATTACTGTTGCCTTGAAACAGTCTGAAGATTTCTAGGAGTAACAGCCAGGCAGATTCACTGATGGCGATACACCGTTAGTAGCTTTCACATGTTGATACTGCAAGTTTTATTTGTAATTGGGAATCACATTCTGTCAGATTTTGGCTGAGAGGATCCTGTGGCAGATTGTGTGAGGAATGGCAGATGAAGCTTCTGATGTTGTGCTATCTACCTAAAGAAATAACTATTGTAGAGGTGCCTTGTGTCATCAGTACCATTCCTCACATTACTCTGCATTTTAATAGCAGATTTGGAAAAGTCTGCCAAGTCTATATGAGACCAGATTTTTAGAACTGATTCCATCTGGAAGGACATTATGGAATAACACCATTTAATTTTAGTAATTGCCAGCTGCCAGTTAAGGAAAATCATCAGCATAATTTTACAAAGCACAAATAAATGCTCTTGTATATGTGAAAGCTATTCAATATCTACTGCTCAGATTCCATTGTTAATGTGGTCCTTCTCATAGTGAAGTCAAAGTTAATGATTTATTTAAAAAACCTTTATTAAAATTTAAGCATATCATTGTGTAAATCGAAGAAATCATTATATTATCCACAACAGTTTCGACAAATATCAGCTTTTCCTTTCAGATTTATTTTTCTCTGGGCTGACCTTTCCAAAGTCTTGGCAAAATGCCAATTTCAAGGAGCTTCATGGAGGATTTCTCTCCTTGAACTCTACCAAGTATTCTCATACAATACTTATAGTGCTCACCTCATTAATTATGCAACACATTTCCCATAGTGCCATTCTCAAGACATGTAGGACAATGCAGAAGTGTACCCTAGTGGTGGTACTCTCTGACAATTCCTGCCATTTTGAAAGCTGGTCACATGCAAGTTTGAACAGTCAGGAATCGCCCTGCGCAGCTCCCGTATATAAGGATTTCCAAAGATTACTGCCAATAGAGGCTGAGTTACAGCCCAGTTCACAGACAGGACCTGGAGGTCTTGGCAGACAAGATGACACAGAGGAAGGTTGTCCTTGCTCCCCATGATAGCCAGAGAAGACCAAGGCATTGACCCTGCCAGCCTGATCCCAAGCTGCTTTTTCCAGCATCTAGATGAAGATCCACCCATTCCACCAAACTGTCAAGCCTATCTGTTCTCTGTGCAGCCTATTCACTCACTTGGGATACCTCAATACTTTTCCTGTGCATGCACTGATACTAACAACTGTGCCAGACACTTTCATTTCACTCAGTCTCTCTGTTTGCCTCATTGCAGGATACAACAGCCCATAAAAGAGTCAAAAGGCCACAATGGGGGCTGGGGTGGCTAACATTTGTCTGCTCATCCCCAATGAGGAGAGAGTCCTTGAATTTGCAGAAAAAGCTTGAGGTTGTTAATGTGAGATGCTGAGTAAGATTCATTATTGCTGTTTTGTCCTGCTCTCCCATTACAACCATTGTGAACCTATTCTTCATATGCTTAATCTTCTATACCTATTTTGCAAGTCATGCTCTCTTGTCTTCCAAAGGCACCTACATCATTGAAGGAACATCTTCCCGTGAGAGACAGAGTGAAGGTGCTCCTGGCAACACCACCTCCTTCTCCTTCTCTGAGGAAGAAACCACAAACCCCTTTGAAGAAGCACTGGAAATACTATTTACTCCACCCTCAACAAGTTCAGGTACTGGCACTTTGGTAGGTCTATTAATAAGTTCTGATGAACCCATCACTGCCATGTCTCCGCAGATGGCTAAGGAAGAAGTATTGCAAATCACTGACACTCAGAGAGGACTGAAGGAGACTAGGTACATACTCAGTCCCAGAAAGGTGAGGCCCCCTTGTGTCAGCTGTTACTATCTTAGTGCAAATACACAGTCATTCACAGCAATAGCAAACAGGTTTGTCAGAGACAGGAAACTGAATCAGAGGTTGGAGGACTCCACCAATGTTACCCGTACCATGCTGGCACTGGGATCCGTATATCTCTCTGCCTCCTCGGTTGGTACCTGCCATGGACAGCCAGATCCAACAGAATACTCAATGGCTGCTGGAGACGCACACAGATCTGCATTCCATCCCTAGAGTTATTGATGTTCAGCCTGAACAGCGAGGCGGCAGTGTAATTAGGAATCTTGACTTCATTCCAGGACTACCTTCCTCTTGAGGAGATAGGATGATACCAGTAGGCAGCCAGACAAAGGAGAAACCATATATAGCACCACCCCCACCCCCAATAAGTCTTCTCTTTGAATGTTTCAATGGTACCTGGCCCCTCCACCTCCATTCTGAATTCAACCCTCAACCCTGAGAAAGTTCAATCCAAGGAGAGTGAACTGAAATCTGGCCAGGAGACTCAATACTCAATTCCAGCTCCACAATGCTCCTGCAGCTCTAACTCAAAACCACAAAGCCAGCTGCACAATGGGCCAAGCTCCCTCAACTCCAGCTCAAGATCTCAGCACTGCACCTAGATATAGTCAGAAAGGAAACAGAAAGCCTTCTGGGGTTATATAGATGGTACTTATATGTAAGTATACTTTCACTCCACTCCCATCTGCATGAACCACCAGTACTTGTCTCTTTCCTTGCCACTTAGTACAGATGCAAAGCTATGACACATGTCATGGTTGTCAGAAGTTCTAAGTCAATTCAACGGTGACAGCTGTCACTCGGGGGGCCTGTGACAGTTAGTCAAGGCTAGCACCTGATATTAGTCCAAAGGCTTGGGAACAGTCAGTTAGTCATGTCGGACATTCCGAATCAGGATCTTCTGTTGCTTAATGCCCATCTTGGCTCTTTCTGCCATACCATGGGCTGTTTTCTCCTGGAATGAGAGTGAGGGAGGGATTGAGTGAGAGGGAAGTGTGTGGCACAGCGGTTCGTGGTGGTGCTCATGGACTAAAGATGGTGAGATGTTCCAAGCAAGGGCATGGAAGATTGGGATTTTGGGTGGGGGTGAACAAATGTTGGAGGATGTTGTGTGTAATTGTGAGAGGGTATAGCATGAGTCTTGATAGGAAATGGGTGCCTTCACAGAGATAGTGTGAGGTAGCAGGGAGAAGATGGTGGCGCTACCCTGGCAGAGTGGAGAAGATCATTGACCTTCTGCCTCCACTGGGCATTCCTCCAGATGACAAAGACTACAATAATCTGGGCAGCAGCATCAGACCAGGCTGGCAGGGTGAGATGATGTGGCCATCTCTCCTAGTCCTGGGTGAAGAGGTTGGCACCACCCATCCACCAGAATTCCAGATGACTTACCACAAAGTGGGGCACCAATTTCCCTTTATCTACCAAGTCAAAGGCAAATGTCGAGTACCATGTGGAACAGTTCTAGACTGACAATGCTTGTCTGGGTGCACAATGGCCTTTTAAAATGCCATAGGCACTAAGGATGCTGCTCTATTCTAGAACAACTCGCCAGGAGTGAATTCTTCCAGGCCTAGCAAGTCATAGAATTGGGCTGGCATCAGTAGTAAGGGGAACCATAGGGTGGAGTAGGTAGTTAATGAGGTGCTAGGAGAAAGTGAGGATTGCAGATGCTGGAGATCAGAGTCCAGAGTGTGGTGCTGGAAAAGCACAGCAGGTCAGGCAGCATCTGAGGAGCAGGAGGATCAATGTTTCGAGACATTCTTGATGAAGGGCTTATGACCGAAACAATCATTCTCCTGCACATCGGATGCTGCCTGACCTTCTCTGCTAACCCAGTTAATGAGGTGCATTTGAAATACGAACATGAGAAAACTCATTAGGACTCAAGAGAACCCCTCCATAAAATCTGACAAAGCTAACACTTACCTGACCTTACAATCTTAATGTAGAACATAGAACATTACACTGCAGTACATTAGCCCTCGATGTTGCACCGACCTGTCATAAAAATCTGAAGCCCATCTAATCTACACTATTCCATGTACGTCCACATGATTGTCCAATGACGACTTAAATGTACTTAAAGTTGGCGAATCTACTACCGTTGCTGGCAAAGCATTCCATACCCTTACTACTCTCTGAGTAAAGAAGCTACCTCTGACATCTGTCCTATATCTATCACCCCTCCATTTAAAGCTATGCCCCCTTGTGCTCACCGTCACCATACTTGGAAAAAGGCTCTCCCTGTCCACCCTCTCTAACCCTCTGATTATCTTATATGTCTCCATTAAGTCACCTCTCAACCTTCTTCTCTC
>NC_057729.1:33482738-33484171 GCF_004010195.1 Chiloscyllium plagiosum
AGAGTTTTGTACAGCTGTAGCATAACCTCATGGTTCTGGAACTCGATCCCTCTATTAATAAAAGCTAAAACACTGTATGCCTTCTTAACAACCCTGTCAAGCTGGGTGGCAACTTTCAAGGATCTGTGTACCTGGACACCCGAGATCTCTCTGCTCATCTACACTACCAAGAATCTTACCATTAGCCCAGTACTTTGCATTCCGGTTACTCCAACGAAAGTGAATCACCTCACACTTGGCCGCATTAAACTCCATTTGCCACCTCTCAGCCCAGCTATGCAGCTTATCTATGTCTCTCTGTAACCTACAACATCCTTCGTCACTATCCACAACTCCACTGACCTTAGTGTCATCTGCAAATTTACTAACCCGCCCTTCTATGCCCTCATCCAGGTCGTTTATAAAAATGATGAACAGCGGTGGACCCGACACCGACCCTTGTAGTACGCCACTAGTAACTGGACTCCAGGATGAACATTTCCCATCAACACCACCCTCTGTCTTCTTTTAGCAAGTCAATTACTGATCCAAACTGCTATATCTCCCACAATCCCATTCCTCCGCATTTTGTACAATAGCCTACTGTGGGGAACCTTATCGAACACCTTGCTGAGATCCATATACACCACATCAACCGGTTTACTTTTATCTACCTGTTTGGTCACCTTCTCAAAGAACTCAATAAGGTTTGTGAGGCACGACCTACCTTTCACAAAACCGTGCTGACTATCCCTAATCAAATTATTATTTTCAAGATGTTTATAAATCCTATCCCTTTTAACCTTTTCCAACACTTTACCAACAACTGAAGTAAGGCTCACTGGTCTAGGGTTATCTCTACTCCCCTACTTGAACAGGGGAACCACATTTGCTATCCTCCAGTCTTCTGGCACTATTCCTGTAGACAATGACGATTTAAAGATCAATGCCAAAGACTCGGCAATCTCCTCCCTGGCTTTCCAGAGGGTCCTAGGATAAATCCCATCTGGCCCAGGGGACCTACCTCTTTTCACATTCTGCAGGATTTCTAATACCTCTTCCTTGTGAACCTCAATCCCATCTAGATAGTAGCCTGTATCTCAGTAATCTCCTAGACAACATTGTCATTTTCTAGAGTGAATACTGTTGAAAAATATTCATTTAGTGCTTCCCCTATCTCCTCTGACTCCACACACAATTTCCCACTACTATCGTTGATTGACCCTAATTTTACTCTCGTCATTCTTTTATTCCTTAAATACCTATAGAAAGCCTTAGGGTTCACCCTGATCCTATCCACCAACAACTTCTCATGTCTCCTCCTGGCTCTTCTGAGCTCTCTCTTTAGGTCTTTCCTTGCTACCTTGTAACCCTCAAGCGCCCTAACTGAGCCTTCACACCTCATCCTAACATAAGCCTTCTTCTTCTTCTTGACCAGAGATTCCACTTCCTTC
>NC_057729.1:33485485-33489171 GCF_004010195.1 Chiloscyllium plagiosum
CCCTCTGGTTCAGATGAAGACCATCCTGCTTGTAGAGGTCCCACCTACCCCAGAAAGAGCCCCAATTATCCAAGAATCCAAAACTCTCCCTCCTGCACCATCCCTGTAGCCACGTATTCAAGTCCTCTCTCTCCCTATTCCTCACCTCACTAGCACGTGGCACTGGCAACAAACCAGAGACAACAACGCTGTTCGTCCTAGCTCTAAACTTCCATCCTAGCTCCCTGAATTTCTGCCTTAAATCCCCATCTCTCCTCCTACCTATGTCGTTGGTGCCTATGTGGACCACGACATGGGGCTGCTCCCCCACCCCCTTAAGGATCACAAAAACACGATCAGAGACATCACGAACCCTGCACTTGGGAGGGCTTCAGGAAGGTCTTATGCCCGAAGCGTCGATTCTCCTGTTCCCTGGATGCTGCCTGACCTGCTGCCCTGTTCCAGCAACACATTTTCAGCTCTGATCTCCAGCATCTGCAGACCTCACTTTCTCCTCGTTAATTCCCAAAGAAACTGTTGAAAAATAAGGAATAAAAAATAAACCTTACCAATCTGGCTCACAGAATCTTTTTTTTTGGTTAGAGGAGGAGGAGGATGGGTGGGAGACACTACCCGAGTAGTGTTTCGGGTAACGCAACCACACAAATATATGACTTCCCAGAAGTCCTTCGTTCCTCCCTTGCACTTCTCGGCAAATGCAGCTTATAGCAGCTTCAAACAAATAGACAGAGAAGGAATAAGGAGATTCATCACCATAGAAGATGAAAGAGGTGGAGGAGTGGCAGGAGGCTCCACACGAAAGAGACACACGACAGGGTCACTGAAGAGCAGAGGAGTCAGTATGCCATTTTATCCTACATTGTGTAGTTTTGATTTCAAGCACGATGGAAGATGACAGTGAACGCTCTGTGAGCAGTAGTTTCAGCCTGCCAAATATTTCAAACTCCTTCCTGTGAATCTCCCCAGATCCCAACTTCACCTGTCTAAATGAGCCTGCACCTGCCCGTCTCTCCACATATGCCTCCCTCACCCCATCCCCAATGGGTTTCTGGCATATGAATGGCAATAACCCAGTGTGGTCATTCACTTCTCCCTCCCCTTCACCACCTTCCTGAAACTTGCCGCCCTCAAGTCTCCCTCCCACAGCATATTGTTCTGTTCCTTGTCTCTAATCTTTAACTTGCAGGACTGACAAGTTACAGACGAGTTGGCTATGGATTAAATGTGTTCTTTGTAACATTAGTGAGTGAACAATAAAATACAAGCACTTACAATGTATAGAGAATACTACCTATTAAGATGTGAGGTGATCAGTCTTGGCTTCAAGGGTTTTGTGTTCTGTCTCTGGTTCCCAGACGATTTCACAAGTGTTGGTTCAAGGTTCTTGCTAACACTTGTCTCTGTTTCAGGGTTTGTATCTTCGTCATGGTCTGTGCCTTCATTGCTGCCCATCAATACTGAGCCAACCAGTGATTATTGACTCAATGTCTGATGTGATCTGCTCCATTCTGCTAACTCCACATTCCTTTGAAGTCTTTTGAATTCAGTAAGTATCCATCAATTGTAAGATGCCTCAGTACTGTAGCTTTTTGCCATGTTTCTCAGAACCTGGGACCAACACCAATGAACCAGCCCTGGGTCCGGGGTAGAAATGTAGAACCCTGAAACCATGACTAATAACTTCACATCTTAACAGGAAGTATTCTCCATAAATTGTAAGTGTTTGTATTTTGTTATTTGTTCATTAATGTTACAAAGAACACATTTAATCTGTGGTCAACTGGTCTGTGACTTCTTAGTCCTGCTAGTTAAGGATCAGAGACAAGGGACAACACTGCTGTGGGAAGGAGACTTGAGAACCTATCAAGTACAAAGAATATTCTGATTGGCAAATACTTTTCAGACATGGTTTGCAATTATTAACCCCTCATCTGCTATAGCTGATGATATTTCAGAGTTCACTAGAGTCAAATGTTTACAGCAGTAGCCCCCATTGTCCCTACTATCCCCATTTCCCCTTAGTTTCTCTGGAGAGACTGACCGTGTCTCATCCCCTTGAGTGACTTTACTGAATAGTCATAAGACCACACAATAAGACCTAGGAGCAGATGTAGGCCATTCTGCCTATCTAGCCACTCAGCATTTTATGAGATCAAGTCTGATCTGATAATTCTCCAGCTCAGCTTCTGTAATCCATGATTCCCTTAATGACCAGAAATATGTTTGTCTCAGTCTTGAATATACTTGATGATCCAGCCTCAATAGCTCTCTGCAATAAAGATTTCCACACATTCACAACCCTCAGAGAGAAAAAACTCCTCCTCATTTCTGTCTTAATGAGTGACTCTTTACTCTGAGATAATGCGCTCTACTTTCCTACAAGGGGAAACAACACCTTTGCATCTACTTTGTCAAGCCCCTAGGAATCATATATGTTTCAATAAGGTTTCGTCTCATTCGTCTAAACTCCAATGAGTACAAACTCAACTTCCTCAACGTCTCTTCATAAGAAAATGCCTCCACACCCAAAATCAACCAAGTGAACCTCCTCTAGAATGTCAGTATATCTCTCTTTTTATAAAGGGACCAAAACTGCTTACAGAAATCCAGCAATGGTATAACTAATGCCTTATGTAAGTTCTATAAAACTTCTCTATTTTTATACTTTATCCCATTTGAAATAAAGGCTAACATTCCATTTGCCTTCTCTATTCCCTGCTGAAGTTGGATGTTATCTTTTTGTGATTCATGTGCAAGTACTTCCAAATCCCTTTTCGCAGCAGAGAGCGGCGGGAGCTGGGCGGAAGTTCAGACGGAGCGCAAAGCCGGTCGAGAGGGTAAGTGATTGCTATATAAAGAACTTACCTCGACGCCAACGGTCTTTTCGCAGCAGAGAGCGGCGGGAGCTGGGCGGAAATTCAGGCGGAGCACAAAGCCGGTCGGGAAGGTAAGTGATTGCTATAAAGAACTTACCTCGACGCCAACGGTCTTTTCGCAGCAGAGAGCGGCGGGAGCTGGGCGGAAGTTCAGACGGAGCGCAAAGCCGGTCTGGAAGGTAAGTGATTGCTATTACAGAGGGTGAGTTCTAAACCCCAGGTCCTAAAAAGTAGGGCCTCCCTCCCTCCCTCCTCCTCTAACCTAAATTAAGAGTCCACAGACTTGCCACAAAAAGAGGGTCTAAGGAAGTTTGGATCGAAGAGTGAGGCTTCAGCTCAGGAATCTTTGACAAGGAGGTTGAGTAAAGTGATTACACCACAATTGAAGAGGGTGAAGACATGACTGCCCAGCTGGTTCAGTGCGCTACGTGCTTGATGTGGGAGGTCAACGACTCTGGTGTGTCTGGCTCGTACATGTGTGCACATTCAGCTATTGACCGAGCATATTGCAGCGCTGATGAAAGAACTCAGGACCTTAGGCTCATTCGAGAGAATGAGATCTTTCTGGACAAGACCTTCAGCAAGGTTATTACACCAATCATGCCAGAAGAGAGCAGAAGAGATCAGACGATGAGGAAGGCAGAGAGGAGACAGGTGCAAGAGACCCCGGGAGAAGTACCTGTCAGGAACAAGTTGAAGCTTTTGGAAACAGTAGAGACTGATGACACTGCCAGTTCGCAAGGCAGCCAGGTCTGTCAATCAAAAGTTGGGGCAGAGGCAGAGCGGAAGAGTCAGACATCGCACAGAGCC
>NC_057729.1:33492882-33513118 GCF_004010195.1 Chiloscyllium plagiosum
AACCAGAGGACGCAGCTTAAAAATACGGGGTAGACCATTTAGGACAGAGATGAGGAGAAACTTCTTCACCCAGAGAGTGGTGGCTGTGTGGAATGCTCTGCCCCAGAGGGCAGTGGAGGCCCAGCCTCTGGATTCATTTAAGAAAGAGTTGGATAGAGCTCTCAAAGATAGTGGAATCAAGGGTTATGGAGATAAGGCAGCAACAGTATACTGATTAGGAATGATCAGCCATGATCATGTTGAATGGTGGTGCAGGCTCGAAGGGCAGAATGGCCTACTCCTGCACCTATTGTCTATTGTCTATTGTTCGTAGATCTCTGTAGTTTTTCCCCATTTAAATCATATTCAGTTCTTCTAGTCTTCTTGCTAAAGAGAGTAAACTCACATTTTGCAATATTTATGTTTCGTCTGCCAAGTTTATGCTCCCTCCCCTCTGTAGACTTCTTGTGGAAGACACGTCTGGACAAGAAGTGCTGAGACCCGTGACTGATAGATGTATATCTCCTCAATCACTGGACTGGCTGTTATTGAGCCCGGAACTAACTGAGACCCATTCCCTGTACTGCTGAGACATGGATCCTCTGACTGAGAACACCCCAACCAGTCACCTGATGTGGCCTATCCCCTGGACTGATTTTGGATAACACCCATAAGGTACTGTGCTGGGTCTCCCTGACTGATTGACTTCAGTGATGACTACTCCCCCAAAGCTTTAACACATGGCTGCCTGGTTGCCGCACAGTGTGTTTGCCCCTTAAGTTGCTGGCATTTGGAACATATATGGGATTAATGTAGCACACTGCCAAACTGCAAGATGTTCACCTCCTTGACTGAGGACTGCCTGGTTCAATCTGAAAGCTGGCTGCCTATCCCTGCTCACAAAGTGTCCTTGCAGCAGTCTTTCAATGCTAGGTTTTGGTGCACCCTGGGTTGTATGCTCCATTTCTTGAGCATTCTGCAAGTAGATCACTGAGGTGCCATGAAGATCCTGAGGGCTTGGAAATTATTGGTTGACAATGTTTGTGCACAAGGTGTGTGTGTATGGCTGATGCTTGTGGTGATTGTGTCCTGAGAAGTTGTTCTGTCTTGATTAGCATGGAGGCTCATTACGCCAGCACTGAGCTGAAGCTGTCAGGTACTCACTCTGCCTTCCATGTCAAGAATATTCAGCAACTAATCTGACCACAGTGGGTTATAGAGTGAGAAGCTGCATATTAATGGTGCTGATTTGCAGTTAATAATGTGCTTAACAAGCAATAATTCCCCTCAATAGGCACTCATTGTTAGGAATATCATCTTGCTGCCTGGAACTTTGTTAAAAGATGCAGCAAGATGCTACCAACATTGAGAATTGTCACACGATTCTGCCATGTAATTCAGGCTCCGATATTATTCCACACATGGTGGGCAGCACGGTGGTTAGCACTGCTGCTTCACAGCGCCAGAGACCCGGGTTCAATTCCCGACTCAGGTGACTGACTGTGTGGAGTTTGTATGTTCGCCCCGTGTCTGCGTGGGTTTCCTCTGGGTGCTCCGGTTTCCTCCCACAGTTCAAAGATGTGCAGGTCAGGTGAATTGGCCATGCTAAATTGCCCGTAGTGTTAGGTAAAAGGGGTAAATGTAGGGGAATGGCTGGATTGTGCTTCGGCGGGTCGGTGTGGACTTGTTGGGCCGAAGGGCCTGTTTCCACACTGTAAGTAATCTAATCTAAACATGTCTTTTCAATACAGTACATTTAATTATGACTTTTTTAATTGCCACCTAGAAAGCAATAATGCTTGTATTCATCACAGTGAGCAATTGGTTCAATTGAAAATAAATGAAGTCGATTGGCAAAGTATGCAATTTAGGACCAATTGTTCAACAGTCAAAGACCCAATTATTATTAGTAACAGAGTGATGGTTCTGCCACTATGAACTAAGGCAATTTATTGCTTTAATTACAATGTAATCCTGGTAATTTATCAAATTATTTTGTTTTTGCACTGAACCCGTAATGAAGAAGGTGGTGAGGCAGAAAAGCAAATTTCCTTGAGATTTTGTAAATGTTTTTGTTTTCATATTACTTTTAATCTGGACATATCATTAATAGGATTTAAGATGCTAAAGGGGATTGACAAAGTATACATAGAGCGGATGTTTCCCCTTGTGGGGCAATCTATAGCAAGAGGTTATAGTTTTAGGCACAAGTGTGACAAATTTAGAATAAGAGTGAAGGAGGAATTACTTCACTCAAAGGTCGTGAATCTGTGGTATTTGCTGCCCCAAAGTGAGGTAGATACCGGGACACTGAATAAGCATAAGGAGGAGACAGTGACAGATTTTTAATTAGTACTGGGTTGAAGGCTTATGGGAAGGGGCAGGAAAGTGGAATTGAGGCTGTGATGAGACCAACAATGATTGAATTAAATGGCGGAGTAGGCTTGAGGGATTGAATTGTCTTCTGCTCATAGGTCAAATGTTCTTGCATAAAGAGAGCTGTCAATGTGAGACAGTATTTGCAATGTGTCAGTCAAACAAACAGCTCTCCAGTATATGTTTTCTATGCTACCCCAAAGTGAGGTAGCATAGATTCTTTGATTCAATAACTCACACTTACCAGTTCTATTTGAGTGATTGGTGGGTGTGTGTTTAAAAAACAGAAGGAAACACTACACTCTTTGTTTCTTTAGGCAAATCAAGTATTTCTGTTCACACAGCTAAAACGAATTAGAAAAGGGAGAATTGTTTCAGAAATCCCTTTTACAGGTGAGTGTTGTGGACAGGCATGTTTGGAAAAAAAAGTGACATAATAGGATGTCATTGCCGACTTGGACGAAGGTATTTCTAAAATAAAATAAAAACAACTTGTGACAAACCCACAAGTTCTGGTTTGTGCCAGAACTCAATCCACAAATGGTATAGGCACCTGAGTATACTATAAGTCATTTGAAGCTATTTTCGATTAGTCAGTCATAAACCATAGTCAGAATTCATAGGTGCTGTCCCTTCATTTTTCCATTGAACTATTGAAGCTGACAGGAAATGCAGGCACAGTTGGAAAGGGTAATTTACAATTTGATCCAAAGGGGTTTCTTCACGACAGCTCGCAAATTGCAAACCTGTCATTGAGCTCTCAATGTTTACTGCAAATTAAATTTTGAAGCTTAAAAATATGTAAGCATATGTATAATATAAAATAGTTCTATCAATTAACACGTGTCATTATAAAATGGCATGTTTTTCAACTTGCCTTAAGCAAATCAAGGTCAATCTTCACAAATGCTATATTGTACTGTTATGTTTATTTTAACTCAAACCAATCAAGGTGCTCAATGATTCAATATTGCCACTGAGCTGAAATGTACAATTTAAATACAACCTTATTCGTCATTTTGATTACAATATACATTTCATGAATGATTTTACTCCTTAGTTTTGGTGATGATTCTCCATCATATCTTTATGCCCTTTCTACCCTCAGCAGAAATTTCCCATTGCACAAAAGACAGGAATAGATTAGTCACCTTGATGTTGAAGTGAGATATTTGATTGTTTAAGAGCTTTGGCAATGAACTTTGCCATATTCCCTTTTTAATACGGTGAATCATGCTTTCATTTATATATGCTCAGAATACGGTTCACAAAGTAGAGTTTACTTGTTGTGGTCCTTTCATGCTCAATGCACCCACCTGTTATTGAGGTAGTGCCAGCAGTGATTGGTGTGGGCATTAATTCAATTAAGGGTCTTGAATAGCTGCAGAGCTTCTATAAGGATTCCAACAAGAAATTATAAACTCATAGCTGTTCACAGTACAGAAGAAGGCTATTTGCCATCATGCCTGTGTTGGTCATCAAAGGGCTGACTACACAAATCCCTGTTTCCAGCTTTTTGTCCACAACCCCAGAGCTATTGCAACGCAAGTGAATATCTAAATATTTAAATGCTTAAATGTTACAAGAATTCTGACTCAACAAACTTTTCAGGCAGTGAGATCCAGACTCCCACCATCCTCTGAGGTGAAAAAAATACCTTGAATCTCCTTTTAGCCTTCTACCTCTGACTTTAAATCTTTGATTCCTGGTTATTGATTCCTTTACTTATCTTCCTTTTCACCCTATCTATGCCCCGTAAAATGCACCTCTAAGTGCTTTAGCCTGCCCTTCAGGAATCTATGAATATGCATAACCAGGTCATTTGATATTTTCCAGGGTCCTATCATTCATAGTAATTCCTGACCTTGTTTCCCTTCCTGAGTGCATTACCACACACTTTTCTGGGTTGAATTCCAATTGCCACTGTTCTAGCCACCTGACCAGTTTATTGATATCTTCCTGCAGTTTACTATTTATCCTCACTACTAATTTTCACAAACCTCACCACCCTCTCAATTTTCCTGTCATTTATCTTAATCATATCCTTTACATTTCAGCATGAATCATTAATATAGATTAGAAGCAGCAAGGTCCTCTGCACTAAGTCCTGCACTATGGTACCTCATTGGAAGCAGACTTTCAGTTACAGAAACATCCGTCTACTGTCAGACTCTGATTCCTGCAAACTTTGGATCCCATAGGCTCTTCATTTCTTGACCAGTTTACCATGAAGAATCTTGTCAGAAGTCTTGCTAACGTCTATGTTGACCACAACAACGCATTATCTGCCTCAGCACTCTTGGTTATTTCCTCAAAAGATTTGACTTAAGTTATCAAAACAGACCTAATTGAGTGAAGATGAGAAGGTAATATGATGTCCCCAAATACCACCCTCTCCCCTCACTTAATTAAATGCCCCATCATGAGGAGAGCATAACTTTCCTCCTAAATTGTTTCAAGCTGATAAACTGGAAAAGGATTACCCAATGTGATACATGTATCCTGCCATCAAGCTTTCAAAACTCAATCTCCTCATATCATGCATATTTTTAATGTGATGTCTATAATGTTTGAACCATGTGGTTCAGGTAGTTTTTAATTGACATTACCTCATTGATGAATTAATGCTAATTCTCCTACAATCAGCAGATTCAGATATAGCTTGATAAGATCCAGATATCATCCCCCTGATACTGGTCAATGAGTTCTACAATCACAAAAGCTTGGAGATCCTCGGTTAAGAGCTTTCAAACTGGCCAGTAACATTAGATTTGAGTTTATAACTATCTTACATATGGTATTTCAAGACTGAAAAGGATGCAAAATGATGATGAAAGTCTGAATCTAACTGCTATCAAAGTAAAACAACATTAATGAGATCATGCAAATTCAGTAGCATTAATAGAGTGTTACAGGACCTGTGTTGCAACAACCTTGCGGCAGATTTTAAATCTCAACACCAGAACACATTTCATTAGTGAACCTGTCAAAGAGATGGATGTCTGGGTTTTTGTATGTGTGTACGACTGTGAGTTTGATGAAAAATATGTTTGCCTGGGTGTATGTAATTTATAGATTGATTTCAAATGCTTCCAATAGCTACTGTCTGCAGACATATCTTCTCCAAGTAATGAATAATAAAACAAATAATATCATCATGAACATTTATGGTAGTTTCTTGGTTCATTCATCAATTTTATTGTTATAAAGTTAAAATATTTGGAGTTCTAGATATTCACTTTAGGCTGCAAATAAGGTGGGTTCTATCAAAAAAATTGCATTGGAGTAACAGATGAATCAACATTTGAAAAACAAGGGGAAAATAAGTTGAAGCAAATACTCAAATGTAAAATTAATATGCTACATTTCATTTGCTGATATTTTTATTTTCCATTTGTTATCTTTTGCATACCAGAAGACACATAATGAAAAAGATATTGACTTTGTGGTTTATTCATCAGTTTAACAAAGCTGTTTTGCCTGGAGCATCAGAGGCTCAGGGATGATCTTATGGAGGTTTATAAAATCATGAGGGACATGGATAGGGTGAACAGCCAAGGTCTTTTCCCCAGGGTAGGGGAGTCCAAAACTAGAGGGCATAGGTTTAAGGTGAGAGAGGAAAAATATAAAAGTGACCTAAGGGGCAATGTTTTCACACAAAGGGTGGTGCATGTATGGAATAAGCTGCCAGGGGAAGTGGTGGAGGCTGGTTAAATGACAAATTATTAGAAACATCTGGATGGGTATATGAATAGGAAGGGTTTCGAGGGATATGGGCCAAATGCTGGCAAATGGGACTATATTATTTTAGGATATCTAGTCAGCATTGTTATGACACAGAATAAACCCTCCTGCTTAATTTAAACCAGCAACACAGAAAAGATTTATCCCGTGAAAGTTCGAGGGACCAAGAACTATTTAAAGTAAAAATTAACAACATTATTTTTAAAGTATAACAGAATAATTAACTAACAATTATTTCCGACTCCTTTCTCTAACCTATCTTTTACTTTCCCTTTATAATACTAGTCCGATAAAACCCCCAATTAAGATTTACTGAAAAATTCAAATTTTAAAACCAGCCACCGGTCGAATCTTCTCTTCATATCTTCCTCTGTAGAGTTGCTCTCCAGGTCTGTGTTGATGTTTTTCTCTGTGCAAACTCCTTCCCTAGAAGGTACCTCTCAGAGAGTCCTGGCTAGCAGCCTACATCTGTTGGCCTTTTGGCAGTTCTCTCTCAACTGTTCAATTTTTCCCAGTCTTACACCCCAAAGCATTGGATTGTGTCATTGGCTTTTAATATTGTCAATACATTAAATTCAAACTTGATTGGTGTTTGGTATTTTTTGGGGGATATAATTTAAACTGATTGGCCTAATTCAAATTTGTTTTTGTCTCCAAGCAACCAGCTACCCTAGCTGCTGGACGACATGTTACATTGTATCTATTGAGAACACTTGGTGCTGTCAGGTAGTTCTGCTAGTTTTTCTCCCTTAAAAGTACAGTACACCCACATCTTCATAACAGCATGGACACATTAGAATGAAGAGTCTGTTTCCATGCTGTACATCTCTTTGACTCTAGGACCTTATGACTGTGGACTGAATCATATGATGCTTTGGCTAATTGCAAGTCATGTTGCATTTGGTGGAGTGATTCTCACAATGAGGCTGGATGGGTTTTTTCTCACTGGATCATAACAAACTTACCACATTTATTGACGTTTAAGCCCCTATGATAAGCACCACATCTGATTTCTATCCCATTTTTCTTGGTGTCATTCCTGGAGAAACTTACCATTCACCAGAGATCCTGGAATTCATCAGTATCCCTGGCATCAGTACCACATTTAAAAGCCTGTTGTGGACCAGACAAGCAGTGCAGAGTTGCCCTGCAAACTTCCTGATATTTGCCCTGGCGCTTTTGCTTTATGGGGTGGTGCATAGGTGGGACTGCCTCTTCCCCCAGTGAAAACCATGACAACAAACTATGCCAGCCTGGTCTGAGGTTGCCACCCAAGTTAAAAATATCTCATCCATCTGTAGGAATAGGCAGCCCTGTAGAAAATAGGTCAATGACCGTCTCCACTCTGCCAGCATAAGTGTGTCATCTTCTCACCAGTACCTCATGCTCATTCTATCTCTGTTGTCCTTTGTTATTTTGGAGAACAAAACTGCATGCCTTACCCCATGTGTGGGTTCATCAAGTTCCTGTGTAAATTCTGTAAGGTGGCTCTACTTCTGAACTCAGTCCTCTTGCAATGAAAACCAATGTGCCATTTGCTTTCCTAATTGTTTGTTGCACCTGCCTGTTTACTTCCATTGACTGGTGTACAAGGACACCCACATCACTTTGTACATCCCTTCCCAAGATTTCCCAATATATCACATTTAAACAATACTCTGCCTTTCTGTTTCCACAATGAAGTATATAACTTCACATTTAGCCATACTGTATTGCATTTGCAATGTGTTTGCCAATTCATTCATTTTGTCTAAGTCTTCTTGAAACCTCCTTGCATGCTCCTCACAACTCTCAATCTACCAAGTTAAAAATCACACAATACCAGGTTATAGTCCAACAGGTTAAATTGGAAGCACACTAGCTTTCGGAGCGAAGCTCCTTCATCAGGTGATTCCTCCAAATCATGACTCAATCTACCAAGTTGTGTGAGAGAAAGTGAGGACCACAGATGCTGAAGATCAGAGTTGAAAAGTGTGGTGTTGGAAAGGAACAGCAGGTCAGGCAGCATCTGAGAAGCAGGATAGTCAACGTTTTGGGCATAAGCCCTTCAGGAGGGCCCAGTTTTTGTCATCATCAAACTTGGTAATGTTGCATTTGGTTCCCTCATCCAGGTCATTTATATCTGTCATGACTAGCTGGGATCCAAGCTGATCTTTGCAGCAGCCCACTAATAACTGTCGGCCATTTGGAAAAAGACCCATTTATTCCCTTTCTGTTTTGTATAAGTCAACCAATTCTCAATCCATGCCAATAAGACTCTGCCCCATGACCATTAACTTTGCCCACTTACCTCTGATCTAGAACCTTATCAAAACCCTTCTGAAAACCCAAGTAAGTCATATCACATTGGTTCTCCCTTATCTATCCTTTGAGTTAGATCCTCAAAAACCTACGTAGATTTGTTCAGCATGACTTGCCTTTTATGAATCCATGCTGGCTTTCTCTAGCTTTGTTAATGCTTTCCAAGTCTTCTGTTATCATGTGTTTAATAATAGACTCCGGCATTTTCTACATTTAACTTAATTGGTCTGTAATTCTCAGTTTTTCTCTCCAATCCTTTTAAATAAATTTGCCACCGCTAATCAAAAGGTTGCCCCAGAGACTATAGAATTTTAGAAGATGACCATTGATGTTTCTAATATTTCCAGGGCCATTTTCTTTTACGGTAGGATGTAGATTATCAGACCATGGTGGTTGGTCAGCCTTGAATCATATTCATTTCCCTATCACTGCTTCCTTATCAATATTGATTTCCTTCATGGTACCCAACATGCAACATGGAGATCTTTTGGAGCAAGCAGCGAGTTGAACCCACCAAGACCTACCCTGGTTTTCATATCAAGTTCTCCCATTGGTTGGTTTGTAAGGCAAGTTTGGCAAGATTGCAACCAGTGATGAGTTGGGTTCTTAACAAGGCATTCACTAATGAGCATCAATGAGAAACCTGTGCTGCCTTGCAAGAATCTCGCCATGACACTTGAGATGAATAGGCAGAAGATGGCAGTATGATGGTCATGTCACTGGAAACCCAAAAGGTTCTGGCTAGTATTGTGCTGCTGACTGAATGAAATGTGTCCAGTGAGTTTAAAGGAGTAATACACAATGTTGTGAGAAATTGAGGGATCAGCATTGTGAGATGATGTCCTCGCATCTAGGACACTCAAGTATATAATTTTCCCATTGGTTATTTATGTACTTCAAGTTTAGGGAGTTGGTTACTTGCCTCATAAGAGCATTTAAATTGATTGTAGCTCAGCAAACTATTGTAAAAGGTTGAACTCAAAGTGCTGCATTATTGATAAACCTCATTTTCTAAATTGTGTTAGTTCTGATTTTAGGTACATTATTACTTTATTTGGAGAGTTAAACTTTGAAAAAGGAAGAAATTAGTTTGTGTGTGTGTTGTCATACTGTCTTTAAATTGATACTTTGGGGTCATTGAGATAACGGTATTAGATTTGAATTCATGCCTGATAAATCCAGGATTCTTCTTTTGCTCCATTCCTGATATTTGCTTCTCATTTCAGCATTGTTAATCCATCTGGTATCTTCAAATTTCTTGATATTTTTATGAAGAATTTCTGACATGATATTGATTACCTCATCTTCTCCACTCGACTCACTAATTGTCATTAATTTCTCTCTGGAACTCCAGCATTTTATTCTCAGGTTTAACATTGACAGCATCATCAAATGTCTAACAATGTAGACACTGTGCTGTTGTGCGTTAGAAGGACATATATTGTATTAATGCTGAATACCAACTCTTTCAGCCTTTTTATTCCCACTATTTCTGTAATCTAAGTATTGAACACAAAATTGTAATTTCCTAGACTGTGACTAATCTCATCTCCTCTGGAGATCTTCCCTCATTTCTTTTGATTAAATGGTTACTCCTAAATCTACATAGCTTTCTTCCACCTATGTAAAGCGTGCCAAGTACATTTTATTTCAGTCTCCCTGACTTTTTTTAAATTAATTTGATGAGAGATTTGTGCTGCTCTCTGCTCTTAAATGAATTTAATTATCTTGAAATGTTCACTATCTCCTTTCTTTTACTGAAGCCATCTTTGACTCCTCGTCACCTTCTTGGCTTTACTTCATGTGATGTCTGAAAATGGACTTGCCATAAACAGCTGGTACATGTCTGATGACTCCCACCCAGAAGGAAAAAAACAATTTGTGAATGATGCATACTGCTCTGATTCATCCTGTACACTTCCAAATAGAGCTCTGACATGGCCACTACTTTCATTTCCAAGTATTACTGCAGTTGTTTTAACTGATCTTTCCCTTCGGGCAATTATCTAAATCATTTGACTATACACCACAAATCAATTAAGCACCTTATAGACAGTTTATCGTTTCCAAGCTAATTTATAGGCGTGTAGTAGCAGTTTATGAGGGAGAGCCAGAAGCATCTTAAATGAAATTGCAGGTTTAGTGGCAATGGTAAGTTATAAATACATATAATGGCAAGGTGCCAAACTTATAGAAAGCTTTAAGCCTCAATATTTTCAACAGACGGTGAAAAATTTAGTATTGGACCTGGCTTCGGTTTAAATGACTGCAGCTGAGGAAGTTTTTAAACAGCATGGTAGTTATCTACTAAATGATACCACTGGGTTGATTGAAAAATTTAAACTGTGGTGTTAATTGATCGAAAATGGACCCCACCTTCTTGCAGTGGAAAGATTGAACAGGTAAAGTAAAGGCGACCTGAAAATCTAAAAGGAAACATCCACAGCACGCTAAATGCTGGTTAAAAAGATTAATTTGGCCAGGATACTAAGCAGAATGTTTATACCTTTCTTTGTGAGGCACCATGAGTTAAGAGGGAGAGGGCCTGTGTATAACATCTCACATGAAAAATGAAGAAATGTTGGTCAAATCCACAAAGAAAAATTTTTTCTTCAAATTAGAGATGAAGGCTTACACCCAAATGGTAAATTAGGAGTCAGTTGGTGATATAGAAACTGAGTATTGTTGAGAAAAAGACATGCTGTGGAAAATTTCCAATTTACACTCATCACAACAAATGCAAGAACATCAAATTTATACTGCCTGAGGAAAGGGTGCTGATTTGTTGGCAGGTTAACTCTGATTGATTGAATGTTGCCATGGGGAATGCATTATGGATCTACTGCCCTACACTATGGTGCAATTTTAAAAAGGCGTAATGTTCCTTTTTTCTGCAGAGGGCATGTACATGAATGTGTGTAGCTTCCACCCAGTGTAGATTAGCCACATTACAACCCCCTACTTGGGATTGTCTCTATAACAACAGTGAGTGCACTCCAAAAGTAATTGGAATTCATGTGAAGTTACTTCAGAAATAATCATTCTTTACAGAAATACAAACTATAATTCTCAAAGATTAACTATTTACTATTTGCTATCGTTGTATTGAAGCGAGACAGGGACAGAAAACAATGGGTATGCAGGCACATGAGCCTTAGTCATAACAATTATATGACATTGACTCTAATAGAATTTTAAATGGAAAAGTATTTTTGAAGCACCATTAATTAATATGTTCAGTTAATGTAAAACAAAGAAATAAAAATAATTCAAGTGGCAGGTGTGCAAATAATAAATTCAACAAGTGTCAAGCATACAAAAAAAATCCAAAAAACTGTGGATGCTGGAAATCAGAAGCAAAAACATATTGCTAGAATAACTCAGCAGCTCTGGCAGCATCTGGGGAGACAAAGCAGAGTTAATGTTTCAGATCCAGTGACCCTTCTTCAGAAAGGAGTAAACAATAGGTCGAGATTGAGCCCAGAGAGAAAGAGAGATCCCTGGGAACCCCTGCGTTCTGTAGTACTCAATGTCTAGGTCAATAATTTTAGAGCCTGAGCACACCTTCTTCCATATTCTTACCCTAACCCCCACACAGCAGGCCTTGTCATCACTTGGGCCGCTCCCACAACCAACCCATTGTCAGCTATTAATGGTCTCCATTAGTAGCTGTTCCTTCTACCAAGCTGATTTCTCCCCATTCCTTTGTCCACCCAACTGTTGTTCTCTCTCTCTGAGCTCAATTTCCACCTGTTATTTACTCCTCCCTCCTTTCCCCCACCCACTTTCAGCATATATACAGCCCATTCCTAGCTACAATCAGTTCTAAAGAAGGGTCGTTGCACCTGAAGCATTAATTCTGCATTCTCTCCTCAGATGCTGACAGAGCTGCTGATCTTCTTTCAGCAAGTTCTCTTTTTGTTTGAAATGTCAAGTAATGTTCTGTTGAAATGTACTGAAGATTGAATTCCTGACATATGAATCTTACATATAATCTGTCAAGACAATTAATTTTAATTAAGATGTATAAATTAATTAGGATTTTAATTTTGAAACTGAATGTCTTGGATTGTGATAAAATGTTATATGAATCCAATTCCTTTGATTACATAAGAAATTCATGAATTCAACTTCAGCAGCTAACTCGGTGCAATGTTTACAATTACAGATTTGAAATGAAGATGATAGGAAACCAGAGAAGTTTTTCTAGGTTTAGTTTCCTAACTTTGTCTCAGAGAATTTTAATTCCTGGGTGCAAACGCAAAGAGTAAGGGGACAGAGACCAATAATATAGCCTCACTGCTCCTTTTGCATTACTTGAAGGTTTCCAAGATTTTTCCAGACAAGTTGGGATCAGGCTGTGTCTGTAGCAGGTAGTTAAAGGGGAAGTCACCAACATACCTACTATAAACAAGCGAGTTAATTAATTCAGTTAAGCTGGTTGTCAATATAGAGTGATGCCATCAGCATAGGTTCAATTTCTGCCCTGGCTGAAGAACACCTGCATTCTCAAACTTGCTCCTCAAGTGATGAGTTTAACCTGAGGGTCACTGTGCCTCAAATGAGGACCACCGCGGCAGAAATTGAACCCATGCTGTTGGCATCACTCTGCACTGAAAACCAGCCATCCACTGAACTGAATTCATTAAGCCTCGTTTTCGTAGCAGGCATGGGCATCTCAAAGATATAAATGAGATGGAGGAAGCATGGTTAGTCCCAACTTGGTTCTCATTCTGAACTTGCAACCTCGTAGAGTAAGGACACAAGGACCACCAAAATCTCGAGGTTATACCAATAATTTCCCTCAGAGAGGCACTTTAAATACAAGCAAAGTGAATCCCAATATACGTTTCTTTCTACAATCTAAGCAGATCTTTGCACTTTGTGTCCTTGGCAGCTATTTTGTAAGGAGAAAGTGAGGACTGCAGATGCTGGAGATCAGAGCCGAAAATGTGCCGCTGGAAAAGCACAGCAGGCCAGGCAGCATCCAAGGAACAGGAGAATCGACGTTCCTGGGGAAGGGCTTATGCCCGAAACGTCGATTCTCCTTGGATGCTGCCTGGCCTGCTGTGCTTTTCCAGCGGCACAGCTTCAGCTATTTTGTAAGAACAGGCAAATTATTAGAAATGCATTAGTTGCCTATAGTTTCTGCCAAAATTGATATTTGTGCCAAGAATGCTAATGACTAAGTACAAGAAACAGTGTCCTGAGCTTGGGGAAGTGCAATTCATTTCAGATATGCTTTTACTTTTCAGCATCAGCAGAAAGAATACCAGGAAAGTCAGGTTCAATATCTTTTTCTTCATCTGCTTACCAACACATATGGAGCATGATTCAGATATAATAAATTGCACACGGTATACCCATTACAATACTATAATCTAAACCTAGGGCCATTTAGATGTGCTGCCATTGATTTTGGAGTTTGGCCAAGTTCATTTTTGTTTTGTTTCCCCAAGGAAAATAATGGATTTTGGCAAAAAAGCTGAATGCTGAATAATAACTGGAGACATGGCTAAGAGATCGTTATTTGGTGTTGGATGTTTAATTTATACCTGTATTTACAATAAAGAGAAATTAAATATTTGGAGATTACAAAATTCTGTTTTTTTTTTAATTGTAGTTTGTCAGAGTCTAGAGTAAATAGTTGGCACCCGCTTCTAACTATTGATGTGTAACTACTTCTTATAAATGTTTGGGGTCTGATAATTGGTCAAAAGATTTACTGTTGGATGCACTTCAGTGACTGGGACTGGCAATTGTAATGCTCCCTTATGAATTTTCTGCATCTCCTGTCAATGGAGGGCAATTTTCTTCCTTTATTACTTCTTCCAATTGTACATGTCAAGCATGAAGAATTAGAATGTTTTTGTAAAACAATTTCGCTTGATAAGAAATAAAGTCAACCAATATGCTTTTCCAAATAAGTGCCATAGGTCTGTTAACACCTGGGTTTAACTAATTGAATTTCAAAAGGCAGAGTGTGTCACCATAACACCTGCTGTTGGCCTTAATTAAATTAACAATAAGCTCAATGAAGTTGGCAAGAGATACTAAAGAACATTCCTACTTATTTTGACTGAGAAGTTATTTGCAGACCTCATTTTTAATCAAACACTTAAATTACTAGTATTAATTGTAGATGTCAGGATTAACTCTACAAATCAACAAACAGAGTGCTTTTCCTACTGCCTAAATAGCACACCGGTGATTACATGTTGACAAGTTTTCAGTGGTATCAGAACCTTACATTTTACAGAATCACAGAAAAATATGACACACTGTAAGTCAATCTAATCATAAAGAAACAAAGAAATGCAGATGCCGGAAGTCAGAAACAAAATCAGAAATTGCTGGAGAAATTCAGCAGGTCTGACTGCATCTGTGGAGAGAAAGCAGAGTTAAGATGTTGGATCCAGTGATCCTTCTTCAGAATATCCGTTGCTGAGTTTTTCCAGCAATTTCTGATTTTGTTACTTCAGTTCATCTGGCCCATAATGCCTGTGGCTTTTGACAGAGTTAACAAATTACTAACTTTCCTTCAGCCTCAATAAATATTGACCCAACTCCCATACGAACATTATTATTCAATCCACTGACACAATGAGAACACAGGAACAGGAGTAGGCCATTCAGGCCCTCAAGCCTGTTCCATTATTAAATGAGCTCGTGGCTGACCTGTGGTCAAATCCCATACACCTGCCTTTGGCCCATTTCCCTTAATACCACTGCTTAACAAAAAAGAAAATCTATATCAGATTTAAAACTAACAACTGATCTAGCATCAACTGCCATTTGTGGAAGAATGTTCCAAGCTTTACCACTCTTTGAATGTTGAAATGCTACCTAACATCTTTTTGGAATGGTTTGGATTTAAGTTTCAGTCTACGTAGCCTTGTTCTAGAATCCTCAACTAATGGATGAGCCGGGCATTGGGATGAAATTTTCCTTAAGGAGTGTATCTTAAACCACTGTCATTCACTACCCTCATCATTAGGAGATGATGCATAGTGAGTGGGCAAAAATGAGGATTATTGCTCATGATCACACTCATTATTAGTTAATCTCACCTCATTATTGTTCTCTCTCTCATTCTACTATTTGCCAGATAGAAACAAGAGAATTCACAACCTGAATGTGACAGTGACTATCCAGCTCAGCCCTTGTTCCTTTGGACCTCCATCGTGGACACGCAATACCAACATCTCTGGGCACTTTCCAGGGCAGTACCCCACATCCAAGAACATGGCACCTTCTCACACAATCATGGCACATCTTTGATCCCCTTACAGTATGTTTCTGCTCTACCATGCTTCACTTCAGGGCACACTGGCAACTACCATTGCAAAGCTGTTACAAGGACCCTTTGTGTGCAGGGACAAAGGACCATCTCATGGACAGGACCACGCTGCATTCACTTTTAAACAGCATCACTCAAACGTCTCTGCCTTATCCCTCTCAGCTGCACTTTAAAGGCTCACAATATAAGTCAGTATTGCCTTGCAGCTTAGTACAGAATCAAAGCCAGGCAGCTTGTCATGCTTGTCAGCAGTTGTCAGTTAAGACATTGACATGTTACTGCAGGGCACAGTGCTACATCAATCTCCTACAGCAGCCTGCCTGACGAACACACTGTATGTGTATCAACTAAATGGCCATGTCTCAAAGTCAAAGAGGAGACTCATCAGTTAATTTGAGCAGTGCAACTGTCAGTCAAGGGTGCCAGTGCTGTAAGTAAGGGGCATTGTTCAATGTCAGTCTAGCAGGTTGGATACAGTCATACATCCACTTAGATCATCTAGGTCAGGGGTTCTGTTTCACTTCAGTCCAGGGAGTAGGCCACAGTCAGCCCTGTATGTGCAGTGCAACCATTCGGGGAATTAATGGATGGTCTGTCATTCAGCTATTTGTCCATCAGTCAGGGGTCTGGGCCGTCATCATTCAGGAGTGTTGGTCCCAGATAGTCAGAGGGGTGGTCCTCAGACAGTCCTGGGGCAGTCAACAGAATAAATGCCATGGATGGGTATCAGTGCACACTGTTGCAGTGGGAGGTCAGGACAGTCAGGGTTTAAAAGAAACAATCTGGGAGACAGAGGGGATAAGGATAGTGAAGGGGATAACTACAACACAAAAGGGAGAGGTGGAAGCTGATGGTACATGAGAGGACATGGGAGTGGTGATGGTAGACAGTCGGCACAACTGTGATCTTCATGATGGTGGTGTATGTAGCACAATGGTGGGCATGATGAAACTATAGTGATGTAACTCTGGGGGTGAGGACAAGAGCTAGTGTTGTAGTTTGAGATGGTGTGTGGGAATATGTATGTGTTTGGTAAAGATGGGTTGCCCAGTGAGTGGTAGGTAGAAAAGGGCAGGGTGGGCCAGTGTGAGGAAACTGATGACAAGGCCAAACCTGAGACTCACAGTGTCAAGCTCAATGTGTGCTGCCATCCATGATCTATCAAGTGCTAAATACAACTTTCAGTTCACAAAAAGAGTGCAGTTTGAAGCCATCTGCAATTGTATCATTGTGCATGTGAAATGCATGCAGTGTTGGGTATAAACACTGGACACATACAGTGTTGACCTTGTCATTAGTCCTTGCAGACTGCAGATAAACATTGCTGCAAAGCAGAAGTAATCACAAATGTCCTGAAAAGGCCACAAAGCACAAAGTTAATACAAGACCTTATAGGCTACACAGGGGCACTGAGTTGATTTCCTCTTGACTTCAGCTGTGAGAATAATGTAAGATGCTCTTATAAGCAATTATGCCTTTTGTGGATGCTGTGGGGCTGGGAGAAGGGTTCAGTATCCATGTAGCACTCATACACTTCTACCTTCTGTCTGCCAAATGACTGGTGGTGTATTCATCAGAATAAGGTCCAATGGCCGAGTGTGAGGGTGAGTCATTCTATTGTCCTCTTTGTTGGAGGGGGATGTCCCAATATGTGGAGGAGAATGTTAAACTGACATTTGTACATGGTGTGAATGCAGAATGCTCTTGACTGTGTGCTGTTTCTTCTCTCCATACAGATTCATTGCCATCCTGCGTGACATATCCAGTCAGAGCTGGGGTTATTTTCAGTATTGTTGTGACACAACAAAGATGCAGAGAAAAGGAAGAGATGCACCAGCAAGCCCAAGACCAGCAGCAACCTCCAGTGTCAAAGTGCAGATTTAATGCAACCCATTGTTCAACTAATCTCATGGTGGAACAGGGTACAGACCTGCTGAGGATGGCATTCTTTTGCTTGAACCAGTCTGGTGGAGCCAGGCAGTATACCTCAGGCAGAATGTGTCACATATTGCTAACATGCTGTGCTCTATACAACTGGAGAAGACAATGAGAGAATGTGATGGATGCTGACAAGCTGGGAGAATAGGAACAGACTCCTGAGGAGGAGACAAGTTGTGTTCTCTTGTGCTTAAACAGCAAGAAGTGTGGAAATGTGTAGTTGTTTGAGCAAGGAAGTGTCTTCTGTGCCACTTTTGTACTATGACAACCATTGGCTGCTGTGCCAAAATGTTCACAGTGAAGACCAATCTAGATTGGCAAGGCTTTATTAGTGCAAGGCTGGGGTTCCAAGATGGTGCCAGTAGCAGGGATGCCAGTATATCCCAGGATATCCCAACAGGGAAAAGTATCTCCGTCAAATGGGAGGCACCATAGGGACAGAGTAGGCTGTTAATGAGGTGTGTTTAGGATGATATAGTGAGAAAACTCACTACGTCTCACAGAGAGAAACCATTCCCATGAAATCAGTAAAAATAACAATTTGCCACACATGATAAGTTTCAGCCCCTTTTGTACTCTACTCAGCTCCTAATGACCATTCGTCATATATCTAATCAAATAAAGGAAGTTAATGACATAACACCATAAGATATAGGAGCAGAATTAGGCCATTCAGTTCATCAAGTCTGATCTGCCATTTGATATTGCTGATATATTTCTCAACCCCATTCTTGTGCCTTCTCACCATAACTCTTGCTCCTCTTACCTAATTGTGGGTGAATCACCACAAGTTATCTTTAAGTTAGGTACTTATTAAGAAATCTCACAGATAAGATAGTGTTGTTCTTCAAAATTCTGCTACTGACATGTTCTGGTCTTGGATTCTTATACAATTTAGTCATTTTCCAATTTCTAGTGTGACATTGTTGATGATTCAATAGACTATAAACTTCAGAACTTTAATAAATGTTCATGGATTGAATGAATCAACAAAAGATCAACAGTTACACGTGAAAAAGAGCAATAACCCTGTATTGAATAAACTATTAAAGGAAAAGAACAAACTTCCACAGCAATTGAATGCAATCAGCCATGTCTTGGAAAGGGGAAAGTCGAGATTACATAGACAAAACTTCTTTAATATCTGCTCGATAAACTGGGATGCTTTATTGTCACATTGGATGAGGATTGCTCTGCAGCAGAACTTAGGCAGTTAATCACAGGAAAGCTGTGTCTTCAAAGAGACAGTCAATGCCAAATATGTCAAGGAACAAAGAAGCTACTCCTGATAAGAAAGCAAGTTGCAGACTTGTAGCAAATTGAATGAAATTATTTTTAAAAATTATCAATATATCACTTCACAGATCTGAAGACAAAAATCTGTATAAGAATCTAACAAGGTAACTCCACCTTTAGCAGAATTTCAAAGAATAGCACTGTATCCTTTCAGATCAATTCGAGATGCCCTGTACCTTGGCATTAGGTAACACATCATGCGGGACTCTCGATCTGACTCACTAATGATGCTATTTGTCCCCTAATTATAGAATTGCCTATCACTGTTACATTTCTTTGTGCTCCCCCAATGGAATGGCTTCTGGACCACAGTGCAGTGACCATCCTCTCTGCAGACGCTTGCCTCATCCATTCAGAGAGCAAATACCTCATACCTGTTGGATAAGGTCAAGAACTGAGGCTCATCCAATGGCATTTGAGTGGGAGCAGCGTCGAAGAAAGAGCGGGAGCAGCAGAGGAAGTGACGGCAAGCAGAGGGCAGCCGGGAAGGAAAAGTGAGTATAAATATTCACCCCTTGACACCAACGGTCATTTGAGTGGGAGCAGCGTCGAAGGTAAAAGCGAACCCGGGAGACTACAGCAAAGGTAAGACAGTTTGTTTTAAAATTGCTTACCTGTAGCGGGCAGCGGTGTGTTTTTTTTACTCTCTCTCCACAGAAAGAGCGGGAGCAGCAGAGGAAGTGACGGCAAGCAGAGGGGCAGCCGGGAAGGAAAAGTGAGTATAAATACTCACCCCTTGACACCAACGGTCATTTGAGTGGGAGCAGCGTCGAAGGTAAAAGCGAACCCGGGAGACTACAGCAAAGGTAAGACAGTTTGTTTTAAAATTGCTTACCTGTAGCGGGCAGCGGTGTGTTTTTTTTACTCTCTCTCCACAGAAAGAGCGGGAGCAGCAGAGGAAGTGACGGCAAGCAGAGGGCAGCCGGGAAGGAAAAGTGAGTATAAATACTCACCCCTTGACACGAACGGTCATTTGAGTGGGAGCAGCGTCGAAGGTAAAAGCGAACCCGGGAGACTACAGCAAAGGTAAGACAGTTCGTTTTAAAATTGCTTACCTGTAGCGGGCAGCGGTGTGTTTTTTTTACTCTCTCTCCACAGAAAGAGCGGGAGCAGCAGAGGAAGTGACGGCAAGCAGAGGGCAGCCGGGAAGGAAAAGTGAGTATAAATACCCACCCCTTGACACCAACGGTCATTTGAGTGGGAGCAGCGTCGAAGGTAAAAGCGAACCCGGGAGACTACAGCAAAGGTAAGACAGTTCGTTTTAAAATTGCTTACCTGTAGCGGGCAGCGGTGTGTTTTTTT
>NC_057729.1:33516116-33530837 GCF_004010195.1 Chiloscyllium plagiosum
ATAGACAAAAAAAAACTGCAGATGCTGAAATCTAGGGTAAACATGCAAGATGTTTAACTTTAACGTGAGCAAGTGCGAGGTCTTGCACTTTGGCAAAAATAATAAAAGCATAGACTACTTTCTAAATGGTGAGGAAATTAATAAAGCCAAAGCACAAAGGGATCTGGGAGTGCTAGTCGAGGATTCTCTAAAGGTAAACATGCAGGTTGAGTCCGTGATTAAGAAAGCGAATGCAATGTTGTCTCTTATCTCAAGAGGGTTGGAATATAAAAGCAGAGATGTACTACTAAGACTTTATAAAGCTCTGGTTAGGCCCCATTTGGAGTACTGTGTCCAGTTTTGGTCCCCACACCTCAGGAAGGACATACTGGCACTGGAACGTGTCCAGCGGAGATTCACACGGATGATCCCTGGAATGACAGGTCTAACATATGAGGAACGGCTGAGGATATTGGGATTGTATTCGTTGGAGTTTAGAAGATTAAGGGGAGACTTAATAGAGACGTACAAAATAATACATGGCTTGGAAAAGTTGGATGCTCGGAAATTGTTTCAGTTAAACGAGGAGACTAGGACCCGTGGACACAGCCTTAGAATTAGAGGGGGTCATTTCAGAACAGAAATGCGGAGACATTTCTTCAGCTAGAGAGTGGTGGGCCTGTGGAATTCATTGCCACGGAGTGCAGTGGAAGCCGGGACGCTAAATGTCTTCAAGGCCGAGATTGATAGATTCTTGTTGTCTCGAGGAATTAAGGGCTACGGGGAGAACGCTGGTAAGTGGAGCTGAAATGCGCATCAGCCATGATTGAATGGCGGAGTGGACTCGATGGGCCGAATGGCCTTACTTCCACTCCTATGTCTTATGGTCTTATGGTACACCAAAATCCCTCTACCTATCTCACTTGTTGTCACACCTTCCTGTCCCTAACCAGTGGGCAATTTAAGATATTTAAACTACCTGGAGCACAGCATCAAGATAACTCTCCCCCTCCCTAACCTCAGAATCCAGTTCATCAAATCTGAGGGAAATTTCCACAAACCACAGATATTGCAGATAAGCTCCCTCTGGTTAGCAATGATATCCACCAGCTCCCACATCATGCAAGAAGAACACATCCCCTATACTGCCAATTCTAAAATAGTTATTTAGGTTTTATTTATTATTAAAATTATGATTCTTGAGTAGTAATTATACTCCTTTCTGAATCTGCTACTATTTAAGGTTAGTCCCTAATTTTGATCTCTTACCAGCCAATCAGACCACAGCTTCTTTCTGACATCATTTTTACTGCAGCACTGCCCTTTCCACAGTGGGAGAGTCTACACACCTTCACCGCTTCATCCCAGACTGCTTCACCATGACAGCAAAGTGGACACTGTAGATGCTGGAGATCAGAGTCTAGATTAGAGTGGTGCTGAAAAGCACAGCAGGTTGGGCAGCATCTGAGGAGTAGAAAAATCAACATTTCAGGCAAAAGCCCTTCATCAGGAATTCGTTTTTTTATTTCAAAAATATACTTTATTGATAAAATATTTTGATGATCTGTACAATTGGTCATGCCATACATATGTAAACATTCCATTTCTTTGCATTCATAGATCAGAGTTAATCATTTGTATATACAGGTCTGTACATTTACCATCCATATGTATAGCTGAGACATCAGCGGAGCCCACTTACAGACTGGGCCCCCTGTTTTTCTTTGGCAGGCAGATGTTACACGGTGGTCTTTCTCCACCATATCTTGGCGGCAGCTGCCTCAAGCTTCAGCACGTCCCTCAACATGTAGTCCTGGACCTTGGAATGTACTGGTCCGCAACACTCAGTCGGGGTCAGTTCCTTCAGCTGGAAGATCAACAGGTTTCAGACAGACCAAAGAGCATCTTTGACCGAGTTGATGATCCTCCAGGCACAGTTGATGTTCATCTCAGTGTGTGTCCCAGGGAACAGACTGTAGAGCACGGAGTCCCGCATCACGGAGCTACTCGGGACACCTCAACAAACACCACTGCATTCTTCTCCAGACTTCCCTTGCGTAGGCACATTCCAGAAGGAGGTGTGTGACAGTCTCGTCCCCTCCACAGCCACTTCGAGGGCAGCGTGCAGTGCGGCAGAGAATCCGGGCATGCATAAAGGATCTCACCACCAGCCAAGCCATGGCTTGGTGCTTGTTGGAAAGTTCTGGCGATGAGGCATTCTGCTAAATGACTTTGACAGTTTGCCCAGGGAACTGCTCGACAGGATCCGCCCTGTCCTTTTCCCGAAGGGTCTCAAGGACACTACGTGCTGACCACTTCCTGATGGACTTGTGGTCAAAGGTGTTTTTCTTCATAAATTTCTCCAGAAAGGACAGGTGATATGGAACGGAATAACTACTTGGAACATTCCGCAGCAGCAAGGCCAGGCCCATCCTTCGCCACACCGGGGACAGGTAGAACCTCAGTACATAGTGACACTTGGTATTTGTGTACCGGGGATCCACGCACAGCTTGATGCAGCCACACACAAAGGTGCCCATCAGGGTGAGGGTGGTATTGGGTGTCCTTTTTCCCCCGTTGCCCAGATCTTTATACATCGAGTCCCTTCGGACCCTGCAGGAATTCACCAAGACACTGACTGTGAGGACACTCTTCCCAGGCTGCTTCACTGTGAAACCGAATGCAAGGACACTCTTCTCAGATATTGAACAAGATGAGGGGAAAGTGAGGACTGCAGATACTAAAGATCAAAGTCAAAACATGTGGCGCTGGGAAAGCACAGCGGGTCAGACAGCATCCAAGCTGCAGGAGAGTCGATGTTTCAAGCATTATCCCTTCATCAGGCATTCCTATAGAATTATAGAATGCTATATTAACAGGTACAATAAAGCCAAGCAAGATTTGTCATCCACAGATGAGAGTTGTGTGAGGTCATCATACATTAATAGTAAATTTATTCTTGTTTAAAATGCATCTGATCTCTGTTTCTTCCTAGATGCAAATGAAGCTTTATTTGTTTTCTTCTTAACTTATATTTGACAAAAGGAACAGCAGAGAATAACACCTTTCTGAAATCGACATTATTGTTGAAGTTGTAACTTCTTTTTTCAGTTTTACTTTTCACACATTTATTCTCAATTCTGTCCACAGATGGATTTTAGATTTTAATGCATCATTTGAAAGGGTTTGTTGACATTTTGTTAAATCAATGAAAAGCTGTGAAGTAATTAGAGCATCTGAGACAAATCAATTACACTCTGCCTTTGTATCCTCAGATCTGAGATTTGCACTTCTGCTGGGCAACCTGAATGTCAGGTCAGTTCAGACTTTTAAAGGAGCAGTGTTTACACTAGAAGCAGATGGTGGAAATCTAAAGCTAAATTGGATAATTCTAGAAATGGTCAGGGATTCAGGAACAGAATTAGAGGAGTGAAGTGAGAAGTTAATATTTCAGGCATAACCCTTTGCTGGAATTAAAATGTGATATACATGAGCAACTCAGAATGGAGCAGAGCAAATGAAAAAGAAACATTACATGGACATGAAAAGAAAATGTGGGTGTAAAGTTGTTAGCTTGAGAGCAGGGGATGATTAATTGAGAGAAGTGATTGAACATAGGTGTTATGATGAGAGCTCACTAACCTATGGAAACAGAGCAAGATGAACCAGGCTCAAATATCTAATGCAATAAATGGCAGAAGTAGTTCACCAAAGGAAGTCCTAACCCTGACCTTATTAGAGATGTCCCTCTCCCAACCCTGGAAGCATCCAGCTCTACCAGAACCCAGGACCAGAAAGTAAATGGGGGCTTTAGGTATGAGTTAACGTTCTCATGTTATTGAAGTCAATATTAAAGCCAGCTTACTGCAAAATGCTCAGTAGGAAGATGAGGTATGAAACTTGATACAAACATTTAGGAGGCAGAGGATTAAAAGGTATGAATGGTTGTGGAACAGAGAATTTAAAAAGTGGAAAGTGACGAAGCTCAGTCTCGCACTTGCAGATGCTATTGAAGTGTTCAACACAGCAATCACCTCAAATACATTATAGATCCCAAATGTAAAAGAGACCACAGCCAATGACAGTGGGTGTTTGCTTCCAGTCACAGAGGAAGGAGAGTAGTCAGTGGGAAGACAACTTCATTGGAATGGACAGTGGTATCAAGGAACCCCACCACCTTCCTACCTCTGCACCAATCAAGTTCAGGGCAGGAATGTCTGACCTTGATCTTTCAGTCCTCATTGAGGTCCTCATTTGCTTATTAAATCCACTCTTGGCAGGACAAGAAAGAGTGAGCAGCTGTAATTAAACATAGAACATAGAACAATACAGTGCAGAACAAGCCCTTCGGCCCTCGATGTTGCGCTGACCTGTGTACTATTCTCAGCTCGTCCCCCTACCCTATCCCACCATCATCCACGTGCTTATCCAAGGATTGTTTAAATTTCCCCAATGTGGCTGAGTTAACTACATTGGCAGGTAGGGCATTCCACGCCCTTACCACTCTCTGAGTAAAGAACCTGCCTCTGACATCTGTCTTAAATCTATCACCCCTCAATTTGTAATTATGCCTCCTCGTACAAGCTGACGTCATCATCCCAGGAAAAAGACTGTCACTGTCTACCCTATCTAATTCTCTGATCATCTTGTATGTCTCTATCAAATCTCCTCTTAGCCTTCTTCTTTCCAATGAGAACTGACCCAAGTCTCTCAGCCTTTCCTCATAAGACCTTCCCTCCAGACCAGGCAACATCCTGGTATAACTCCTCTGCACCTTTTCCAATGCTTCCATATCCTCCCCGAAATATGTCGATCAGAACTGTACACAATGTTCCAAGTGTGGCCACACCAGCGTTTTGTATAGTTGCAGAATGATATTGCAGCTCCAGAATTCAATCCCTCTACCAATGAAACCTAACACACTGTATGCCTTCTTAACAGCACTATCAACCTGGGTGGCAACTTTCAGGGATCTATGCACATGGACTCCAAGATCCTTCTGCACATCCACACTACCAAGAATCATTCCATTGACCCAGTACTCTGCCTTCCTGTTATTCTTCCCTAAGTGCATCACCTCACATTTGCCACCTCTCAGCCCAATTCTGCAGTTTATCCAAGTCCCCCTGTAACCTGTAACATTCTTCCAAACTGTCCACTACTTTATCGACTTTAGTGTCGTCTGCAAAGTTAAAAATCCATCCTTCAATGCCTGTGTCTAAGTCATTTATAAAAATGACAAACAGCAGTGGTCCCAAAACAGATCCTTGTGTTATCAAAGGCTTTACTGAAGTCCATGTATACCGCATCAACTGCCCTACCCTCATCTACATGCTTGGTCACCTTCTCAAAAGACTCAATGAGGTTTGTGAGATCTGTAACTCTCCAACGCCTCATCTGAACCATCTTGCCTCATCATCACATAAGCCTCCTACTTCCACTTAACAAGAGATGCAATTTCTGTAGTAAACCACGGTTCCCTTACCTTATCGCTTCCTCCCTGCATGACAGGGACATATCTATCAAGGACACGCAATATCTGTTCCTTTAGGGCGGCACGGTGGCATAGTGGTTAGCACTGCTGCCTCACAGCGCCAGAGACCTGGGTTCAATTCCCAACTCAGGCGACTGACTGTGTGGAGTTTGCACATTCTCCCCGTGTCTGCGTGGGTTTCCTCCGGGTGCTCCGGTTTCCTCCCACAGTCCAAAGATGTGCAGGTCAGGTGAATTGGCCATGCTAAATTGCCCGTAGTGTTAGGTAAGGGGTAAATGTCGGGGAATGGGTGGGTTGCGCTTCGGCGGGGCGGTGTGGACTTGTTGGGCCGAAGGGCCTGTTTCCACACTGTAAGTAATCTAATCTAATCTAAACCAGCTCCACATTTCCATTGTCTGCATCCCCTGCATTTTGATACTCCATTCTATGGATCCTAATTCTTGCCTAATTGCATTATAATTACCCTTGCCCCATCGATAACCCTTGACCTGTGGCACCCCTTTCCATCGCTAAACTAAACGTAACTGAATTATGGTCACACTGTCCAAACTGCTCACCTACAACTAAATCAAACACCTGGCCTGGTTCATTACCTCGCACCAGATCCAGTGTGGCCTCCCCTCTTGTCGGCCCTTTGACATACTGTATCAGGAAACCCTCATGTACACATTGGACAAAAACTGATCCATCCAACGTATTAGAGATATAGCATTTCCAGTCAATGTTGGGGAGGTAAAGTTCCCCATAATGACCACCCTGTTCCTTTTACTCCTACCCAGAATAATTTTGCCAATCCTCTCTTCCACCTCCCTCAAACTCTGTGGAGGCCTATAAAAAACTCCAAGCAGTGTGACCTCTCCTCTCCTGTTTCTAACCTCAGCAGACCAGTGATCGTCAAAAGTTCTGTCAGCCACCGTTATACTATCCTTGACTAACAAAGCCACACCTCCCCCTCTTTTACTGCCTTGCCTGTTCTTAATGAAAGATCTGAACCCTGGAACTTGCAACATCCATTCCTCACCCTGCTCTATCCATGTCTCCGAAATAGCCACAACGTTGAAGTCCCAGATGCCTATCCATGCTGCAAGTTCTCCTACCTTATTTCAGATACTTCTGGCGTTGAAGTAGACACACTCCAAATCAGCTTGCTGTCTGCCAGCACATTCCTGTGACCCTGAAATCCTGTCCCTGTCCTCTCTACTCTCATCCTCCTGTGCACTGCAGCTACACCTCCGGTTCCCATCCCCCTGCTGAGCTAGTTTAAACCCACCCGAATAGCACCAGCAAATTTCCCACCCAGGAAATTAGTAACCCTCTGGTTCAAGTGAAGACCGTCCTGTTTGTACAGGTCCCACCTTCCCTAGGATGATAGATTAGATTAGATTCCCTACAGTGTGTAAACTGGCCCTTCAGCCCAACCAGTCTACACCGACCCTCGGAAGAGTAACACACCCAGATCCATTTCCCTCTGACTAATGCACCTAAAACTATGGGCAATTTAGCACGGCCAATTCACCTAACCTACACATCTTTGGACTGTGGGAGGAAACTGGAGCAAACCCACGCAGACATAGGGAGAATGTGCAAACTCCACACAGACAGTCGCCCGAGGCTGGAATTGAACCTGGGACCCTGGTGCTGTGAGGCAGCAGTGCTAACCACTGAGCCACCGTGCCGCAATGCATGCCATAATTGAGCCCCAATTATCCAAGTACCTGAAACCCTCCCTCCTACACCATCTTTGCAGCCACATTTTCAGCTGATATCTCTCCCTATTCCTTACCTCGATATCATGTGGCACGGGTAACAAACCAGAGATAACAACTCTGTTTGTTCTAACTCTCAGCTTCCACCCTAGCTCCCTGAAATCCTGCCTTACATCCCTATTCCTCCTTCTACCTATGTCATTGGTACTGACATGGAACATGACCTGAGGCTGGTCACCCTTTCCCTTAAGGGCCCAAAGATACGATCCGAGACATCACGGACCCTGGCACCTCGGAGGGAACACACCAACCGTGAGTCCCGTTCGTTCACAACAAACCTTCTATCTCGCCATCTAACTATTAAGTCTCCAGTGACTAATACTCTCCTCCTTTCCTGGAACTATATCCTCCAATAATACAGTCATCTCTCATCCTCATATGGTGAGTTGCCCCCTGTCTCAATTAGTATCCTGTCTGCATCGATAAATCAACCTTCCTCCAACTGAGTAGATTTTTTTTTTTAAAGATTACTTATAGTGTGGAAGAAGGCCCTTTGGCCCAACAAGTTCACACCGACTCTCCGAAGAGCAACCCACCCAGACCCATTCCCCTACATTTACCCCTTCACCTAACACTATGGGCAATTCACCTAACCTGCACATGTTTGGACATCATGCTAAACAGGATGTTTGGGGGATGAGCTGAAAATGTGTTGCTGGAACACCGACTCTCCGAAGAGCAACCCACCCAGACCCATTCCCCTACATTTACCCCTTCACCTAACACTATGGGCAATTCACCTAACCTGCACATGTTTGGACTGTGGGAGGAAACCGACGCAGACAAAGTCCACACAGACAGTTGCTAGAGGCGGGAATTGAACCCGGGTCTCTGGCACTGTGATGCAGCAGTGCTAACCACTGTGCCACCCTTATTGGGTAACAGCACTTCCGTGGATGGAGGGGGAAGCTGGTCAGTACTCAGTAAACTTATTTCTGTGTGTTAAAGAAAAGGTGAAAAACATCACAGAAATAAAGGATAGACAAATATATTGGCATGATAAGTCTGGGAGATCTATTCACTGAAAGATAAGGAAGTTATCATGTGCCAACATATGGAAACTGAAGAAGTCAGTGGTAGGGTTTGGATGTGACATACCGGGATGCAGACAGGCCAATGATTGAGACAGGGGCAACTCACCATATGAGGATGGGAGATGACTGTGCATTGGAGGATATAGTTCCAGTGGAAGGGTGGGTTAATGACAGTCACCACCTGTCTGGCTTTGAGGGAGAGGGGTGAAAGTGCATGACCAAGGTTGTCATGGCAATGCTGTAGGGCAGGGGTTCAGATATTGGAGATTGAAGATTTAGTTAAAAGAGTTAAGTGAGAACTTATGCAAGTTCAGAACTAGTGCAGTCAACAGATAGTGCAAAGAAGAAAGGAGCATGAAAATTTGGGGGGATCTTGCAGTCCATTCCAGGCAGAGGGTGTTGCTTAATACTAATATGCTATGCTCTGCAGAACTGGAGCAGACACTGAGGGGATATGATGGATTCTGAAAAGCTGGGAGAGCAGTAGCAATGTCTCTAAACAGAAAAATAAAGTAGGAAGAATATCACCTACAGTATGGTACAGTACTGCAGTATCAGATGCAGCAAGCCAGATGGGACTTAACTGATTTCCAGTACTGGTAGATGAGGCCTAAGTGCAGTGAACATTCATTGAGTGAAACTTTGTTGTTGATCAAAATGCAAATGGTCCCTGCTTATTCTCTGCAATAAATGCAGGGTATTTTTGTTTTTCTTTGCTTTTGTTGTTGTTCAATAAATGTTATAATTTATAATTATTAAAGGTTTTCCAGTAGGCAATGCTACCACACTGAGATGGTTTCATGCTAAACAGGATGTTCGGGGGATGAGCTGAAAATGTGTTGCTGGAAAAGCGCAGCAGGTCAGGCAGCATCCAGGGAACAGGAGAATCGACGTTAGGGGGATGTCTACCATCCCCTAAAACCAGGGGCATTTCAGGACACTTGGGTGGCTCAGTGGTTAGCATCACTGCCTCACAGTACCATGGACCTGGGTTCGATCCCAGCCTTGGGTGACTGTGTGGAGTATGCATGTTCTCTCCATGTCTGCGTGGTCCCCTCTGGGTGCTCTCCTGGCTCAGGCCAGGAGTAGCTAAAACAATTATTTGACGATTGAACTGATGGTTGTAGCAAACAGAAATTTAGGTAGCTGATTTATTTCAGAGTCTGTTTAATATCTGTCTCTTTTCAATGGTTTGTTGACTTATCCTCACCCTTGACCTATTCCTCTTACCAATTATTCAAACAATACGTAAAAATCAAAGCCTTTTGGTCTTCCATTGTTCAAGCAGTCTCTAATATTCCAGTGGTGTATCTGATTTAGTGCTTAGATATTAATTAGATGTAAATGAACAGTTTGTAATCACTAATGAACATGTTCACAAATGTGGTTTAACAATTCAAAAGACTAACCAATCACATTCAAATGATACTTTAAGATTATGATCTGCAGTCCATTTGTGCCAGATATGTGTATTTTCTAACACTCTGCACTTCACACCAGTGACCACTGACACTCAGAATGGCCCCACTGAATTAAAAAGAGGAACCAAATAAGGGTAGTACAGTTATGTTTTAATTTAAACCATAAATTATTATTTCTGTAATTATGCCGAATGCACTGAGCTCAGCAACCCATTTCACATTGATTTTAATAGCTGAGGGAGTCACAGTGGTGTTGAGTTAATCCATTTGGATTTTCCCATTGATTTTAATGGGGAAGAAATATGATAACGAGCTGTTCAATCAAGGGTTTCGCTGGCAGTAAATGGGAAGCTTAACAAATTGTTGCATGTCTATATGTTACGGTTTAAATCACACAGCATAATTTTCTCGAATTCCTGCAACACACTGACACTTTTCATTGATGTGCAATTAGTATAGTGCAATTCTTCAGCAAATTCAGGCCTAATTGGGAAACAAAATTTGTCTACAGACACCAGAAGGAAATGTGGTGTTACAAATGTTGTAAACTGTGTTAAAGAGGGTATGCTGCACAGTATCATTATTGTATATTTTTGCTCTTCCTTACATATTATCTTATATAATGTAGTCAACTTCCTCGTCCATATGTATTACATTTAGCATATAACTATCCTGAGCAAAATCTAATCATAATGGCATAACTTGAAGTGATAACAGTAGGACAATTTTGTGATCAGAAATTAATATTGTGGGAATGTAATTGGAGCGGTCCTACAAAATGGACTGATAAGCAAATCAACAACAACAACAAAAAAAGCCGTGAGAAACTGTTGTGCTGATTCACAACTCTTTCATTTTGCATGACTGCTATTGGCCAACTTCACATTCTGCAAGGTTTTGAGGCTAGAGGAAGCTGTTGCTGAAATGTCAGGTTGAGACGGAAGCATGATTGCATTTGCTGAGTAAGCAATTTAGATATTCAAATAGATCGTTAAGAACAGTTTTAATTCTCAGTTATGTCTTTAAAATCAGGGCCCCTGTTTCCCAAACTGTCAGCAACCCAGTAGCATCACTAAAGCAAGTGGTTATAGGAAAGAATTCTCCTGTGGTATCCACAAGCTAGGACAACTACAATTCGTCACACTGAAGAGCTCCAGCTATGACCGAGCAAGAGGCTGGAGTTCAAACACTTCTCCCAGAGTCTGCTTTCACTGCTAACAGATGAATGTCAACTTGTTCATCTGGCCAGCATTTCACTTTCATCTGCATTTCCCTGCTGCCTGTCTTCACCCTGACAAAGGCATACACACCAACAGATTCAAAAACAGCTTCTTCCCCACTGTTATCAGAACTATGAATGGACCACTCATATATTATAGTTGATCTTTCTCTGTACCTTCTCTGCAGCTACAACACTATATCCTACATTCTGTTTGATTACTCTGATGTACTTACGTAAGGTATGATTTGTCTGGATAGCACACAAAGCAATACTGTCCACTGTCAAATCAATCCAAATCAAATAGTTTATGCAGTCCATCTTCTACCTCTGAGATACAAAGGGAGAAGCTACACCACCAGAAGCAACAGGGGAAGCACAACACCAGTTGCTTTCATCTGGGCCACGTGCCCTACCACATGCAAGGGAGGATAAACGCTGGGGTCCACCTGGAAGGATGCTAGAAATCCCCATAACAGCATTTACAGGTAAAGAATTGACTCCATCACCACATCCTCCCACCCCATACCCACAGCCTTCCTCTTGAGTGCTGTGTTCTCTTGTCACGCAAGGAGACAAACCAGAGAGTTCTGAATGTGAGATATAGATTGTGGAGAGAGGAGTGCAGAATAATATTTGTGGATGGTGATTTGAAGCATGGTTATTAGATGTTACAGAGATGAAAGTGAGTGAGAGCATTGTCTATTTAGATGGAGAACTGAGGAGGTTCCAACGGAGAGATTAATACGTGAAGCTGCAAGGTGTGGTGTCGTCAAGAGTACTATGCAGGAGGTTATTTGGAATGCCAGAGTGTGGGACTTGGCATTGTAAAGGATCAGGTAGGTAAAAACTATGACTGCAGATGCTGGAAACCAGATTCTAGATTAAAGTGGTGCTGGAAAAGCACAGCAGTTCAGACAGCATCCAAGGAGCAGGATAATTGACGTTTTGGGCAAAAGCCCTTCATCAGGATCACACCATTCAGCTGTCATGTTGCCCGAAGTCCTGGATCTTCTTGGTGCACTCTATCTAGCTGCTGACATCTGTAAAGGACTTCCATGCATGCCTACCTGATTGGAGAGATTGTCATTCTCCTCTCATTTCCTGCCTTTGGATCTTGCAGAACCAGATTCTAGATTAGAGTGGCGCTGGAAAAGCACAGCAGTTCAGACAGCATCCGAGGAGCAGGAAAATCAATGTTTCGGGCAAAAGCCCTTCATCAGGGATACCATCTTGCAGAACCAGCTCCCAATTAAGAGTGAACAAACCTGGGAAACACTGAATGGTGAACTATTGTAACCTATATCCTGGTTCCTTTGATTAGAAATCCTTCTTCTGACTGAATCAATGCATCATCTCCCCTATCCTTCCTGACTAGTCAGGCAATCTGGATGATGGATATCAATGGCATGGGTTCAACAAAGCTATCTCCTTCCATTTCCCAACCAGAGCTGAACAGAATTGAGCATGAAAAACACAGAAGTTTGGCAGAGGTGAACACTGTGGAAGATTAAATACATGACATGAGAGTGCAATACACTATACTAGACTAGCCTGGAAGGATGGAGACTGCACATGGATACAAACACATTCATCCTTCCACTTACCCTTTCATTCACTCAGTGAAACACTAGACTTTTAACTTAGTATACTGCAGCAAGTGCCAAAGAAATACAGTGTGTCCTGTCTTCCTCTGCTCATACAAAATTCTCCAAATCATGTTGCACTGAATATTTCTTTGTCAGCTGAGATCAGAAGAAATACCCAGCAACACTGAGTTTGGAGAATCTTTGAGCACAGTGTTAATCTGCTTCTCATTGCTGCTGCTTAAAGGTTCTGCCTGAAGTGCTCTATTTTACAGACGGCAACTTTTTCTGCAGTATTTCAGATGCAATCAATCTCACCTTCTCAATAATACAATATTCTTTGAGAACAACAAAATTAACAGTAGTATATCACACTATGTAGTAATGATTTGTGAAATAGAAATTAGAATATTTTCCTAAGCTTGAGAGATTCAAAGAGATAGAGAGGCAAAGTGAGTTTAGGTGTTAAAGTAAATACATCAATAAAGTTAGTGTATAGGTACAAAGTATGGATGTGAACCTTTATCCCAACTTGAATATAAGTGAGGAAGTGATGCTTCATTTCTTTTGGGCACTATACCCTCAGGAAAGTTACTAGCTTTAGGGTCAGGACTGTGTCAAGTCTCCAGGCTTATACCCGGCTAAAAGATTAAATTATGAAGACAAGTTGAGTAAATTTTTTTATTCCCTTGAGTTTATAAAGAAATTACTGAATATGTTTAAATCATAAAGAGATTCAAGCATTGGCAGAAAATACATATTTCTTAGGTGATCTTGGAATCCAGGGAAAGTGCTTTATGTAAAGGAGAACACAGTACAAATGCAAGAAAAGTATGAGGAACCTTTCTAAGACTCTGAAATATTCTGTCTAGTTCTGGGCATAACACTTTAGGAAAGATGTAAAGACTTCAGAGAAAGTACATAAAATAAATTATGGGAATAATTCGTGGAAACAGGGATGTTAGTTAATTCCATGGATAGCTGGGAGCAGCTGGATTCATTCGGTTGAATCATTCTATGGCTGAAGGTTCCAATGAACCCGTGTGGGCAATATCAGAAACAGAGCAGATCTTCTGTAATGTGAAGAGTCAGCATTCACATCACACACAAATGTCAATTTAACATTTTCCTCCATTCACTGGAGTGCTCTGAGAATAAGGGCCATGGAAACCTTTACATAAAGCTTTGACATAAAGGACTTTATTTCAATGTAAGCAGCACAAGCAAAACTCTTGGAAATTGTAAGTGTCATATCAGTAATGATACCCTGTCCACCCAACACCCACATCACCCAAGAAAGGCAGCATTACATATAAGAGCACAGTGGCAAACACTTACTGTTTAAGATGAGAGGTCATCACCTCAATGCCCTTCTGCAGCCAATGAAATTTGGATTCTCGTCATGAATTGTGATCTACGGATTAACACTTCTAATGTCACCTGTGGTCAGTCTGAGCAGCAACACAGCACACCCTGGGGGTGAACAGCAGTAGCAGGATAAATACCTGATGAATGGGAGATGCCGGTGTTGGACTGGGATGTACAAAGTTAAAAATCAAACAACACCAGGTTATAGTCCAACATGTTTAATTGGAAGCATACTAGCTTTCGGAGCGACGCTCCTTCATCAGGTGTCCACAATCACCTGATGAAGGAGCATCACTCCGAAAGCTAGTGCTTCCAATTAAACCTGTTGGACTATAACCTGGTGTTGTGTGATTTTTAACTTTGATGAATGGGGTTAGTCAGAACAGATCTGAGGATGAACAGCAGGATAAATACCTGGGAAGGTCTGGGACCTGATTGCGTACAGAAAGAAAGTGCTCAGCAAAGCAATCACCCAGTCGGTGATATTTTGTCTCTCCGATATAGAGGTGACCACATTGGGAGCAACAAATGCAATAGACCAAATTGAAAGAGGTACAAATGAAACGCTGCTTAATCTGGGGCCTTGGATGGTGAGCATGGAAGAGGGAAAGGGGCAGGTGTTGCACCTTCTGCAATTGCATGGGAAGGTGCCATGTGTGATGGGAGAGGTGCCAACTAGGCACGTTACAGCCTGCCGGTCTCAACATTGAATTCAACAACTTCAGATGATTATCTTATCTCTACCCCTCTGTTTTCATTCTGCTCCGCAATTTTATTTCATTTATTTTAATTATCTTTTTTAATTTTTTCTGTTCTGTTCCTCTTATTTCTTGATTGTCTCTTTTTCTCTTGCT
>NC_057729.1:33531337-33538461 GCF_004010195.1 Chiloscyllium plagiosum
TTGAATAACAAGAGAAGTTGAGAGTTTTGTTAAAATCATAAAGGAGGCATACTTAATTCAGTTTAGAAAACAGAAGACAGACAAAGCTTTGAAGAACATAAAGGTAGCAGGCAAGAACTCAAGCAAAGAGTTAGGAGAGCTAAAAAGGGCCATGAAATATCTTTGGCAAATAGGATTAAAGAAAATCCCAAGGTTTTTTATACATATATATAAGGAGCAAGAGGGTAGCCAGGGAAAGGAAGGAATTTAAAGTGGTAAATTTTAAACCAAGCATTTGTGAACTGAAGTAGAATTATTGATAAAGATGTTGGATTTTCCTAATGATAGTTTAATTGCAGCATTAGAGAGGAACAGAAGGCAATGCAGAAAATGGAAGAGACTATTAAAGAGTACTTTGCCTGAAATGACAGCAGGGGCAATGCTCATGTCCACATCATCAAAAGCAGAAGAAGCATGCAGGGTCAATTAATTGCACATGGACTTATCACTTAGCATGAAAGCCTAGGGTCCAATCAATAAGTGAAAAGGCAACATTAAAAATTGAAATCTAATTACACTCAAAGATCAGAGACAGAAATATGAAATAAACTTTTGGAACCAAAAGCTGGAGATATAAATTAGTTAAATTACGGCTTTTAAAGAAAACAAAGATGACGTTCTTTGAACCCATCCCCCCTCCCCTGCTCATTTGATGACATTGAGGAAAATGTGTGATTCACTTAAATGCTAGACAGAGCTCAGAGTATAATTTAAGATTGCAAATAGTTGGAAATATTCACAACTTAATAGACAGGAAAAATGAAGAAAAATTTTACACAGAAAGATACTGCCTTTAAATTAATTGAAAGCATTTTTAGACTGGTCTTTCAAAATAATCAAAACACAAAAACAATCAGCATGTCAATTGGCTTAAAAGTATTCACCTCAAATGGAAGAAAGGGAATCTTTACAGGGTCTTAGTCAGAGAGTCACAGAGTCATACATCATGAAACAGACCCTTCAGTCCAAATGATCCATGCTGACCATGATTCCAAACTAAACTAGTCTCACCTGCCTGCATTTGGCCCAAATATTTCTTAATCACGTACTAATCCAAAAGTCTTTGAAACATTTGAACTGTACCCACATCCATCATGTCTTCTGGAAGTTCATTCCATACACAAAACTCATGTCTTTTTTAAAATCTTACTCTGCTCACCATAAAAATATGCCTCCTAGTCATGGAAACCTCTGCCCTGGAGAAAAGAATCCTACCATTCATCTTATCTATACTGCTCATGATTTTACAAGTCTCTCTAAGGTCACCCCTCAACTTCTGATTCTCCAGGGCAAAAAAATTCCAGCCTATCCAGCCACCCAGCATGACTCTAACCCTCCATCCCTGGCAACAGCCTGGTAAATCTTTTCTAAACCCTGTCCAGCTTAATATTATCTTTCCTATAAAAAGGCTACCAGAACTGCACACAGTACTCCAGAAGAGGCCTCACCAACGTTCTATACAACTGAAACATAATGTCTGAACGCCTACATTGAAGGTCTGAGCAATGAAGGCAATCATGCTAAATGCCATCTTTAACCGTCCTGTCTACATGTGATGAAAACTTAGTATAGCACATTTTTATGGATATTAATAGTACATAAAGTGAGACAATGGAACACTCAAAAATAAACTGAGGACTTATATCTCAAAATCACAAGGAAATTACAAATGAAATTACTTATTCAGTGCTGAAAGCAAATGAATAAAATTGAGTTTATACATTTTTTGATATTTCTTTCTGTATCAATTCTCCAACAGCAAGAAAAGCACCAATAAGAATTGTTGATAAATGTATGAACAAAAGACAGGCTAAGCATCACAGGGTTTGGGAGATCCTGTTGAAGATACAATCAGAAAGTCAATTTTGAGCAGATCTTCCAAAGAATGAAAGAAATGGCAAGAAGAGCGTCAGGAAAACTGCTCTGGAGCTGTCAGCAGAGGAGTTGGAAAAATCTACTGAATGGACTGATGACAGGAATTTGGTGAGAGTGTGAATTCAGCACAGGGGTAAAGAGGTGTTAAGTATTTAAAATAAAAAAGCAACAGTAACTAAGAATATAAAGCAGTTAATTAGCATCTACATACATATAAAAATGAAAGTAATTAATTGGAACAAAAGACTAAGTTAAAATTAATTGATATGAGCAGCTTGCATTTACTTAGCACTTTTAACATGAAAAGATATCCCAATATGCATCACAGGAATATTAGAAATAAAATCTGATATTAAATCTCATAAAGCAGCATTGGGGCAGGTGACCAAAAGCATGAACAAAGAAATGGTGTGAAAGTGCATCTCATTCGTGTAATTAATATGGCTTAATTTATCAAATTGTACTGTGTACATGTTCAATGATTAAATGTTATCATCTGTATGTTATTGGGATGAAGTCTTAAAGCTGCAAAGGGATATGTATGTAAGTGACTTAAGATCACCAGGCTAGGTGCTTGTGAGTCAAGAACCCAAGACAAGGACCCCAGAGTGGATGTTTCCCTTTGTGGGTCAGTGAGAGATCTTAGTTCTGGACTAAAAAGTGGCAGATTTAATACAAGTGATGAGGAGGAATTACGTCTTTCTAAGTATTATAAATCTGTGAAATTCGCTACCCACAGTACACTGGATGCCAAGACACTCACTAAATTTAAGGAAAAATAGACAGATTTTTAATTATTAAGGGGTTAAAGGGTTATGGGGAGCAGGCAGGAAAGTGGAATTAAGGCTAAGGTGAGATCAGACATGACGATATAAAATGCTTCCGCTTCTAGATTTTATGTTCTTATGAAATCACAGAATCTGTGGAAAGGCAAACTAACACACATTGAAGTTGAATATCTTGTTGTTATTCAACTAATCGAACGTTTATTGATTTATATTGTCCAATACTTGATGGATTGCATTCTGAAGTAGTAATTTCTTTTTTGCCAATACTTCCACTCTTTGAAATAATATTTGGTACCTTGAGGTTTAGTATGAGAGTCCAAAATTTATAAATAGGTTTTAGGAAGTATCACAAAAGAGCATAGAGAGATAAAGAAGTTAAGAGGTTTGGAGTTCAACAAGTAATGTGGAAACCAAATGGAATTTTGCCTTTATTTCAAAAAGTAAAAAAAAGGATAGGAAGGTTTTATTAAAATTCTACAAAGCAGTTAGAAGACAGCTGGAATACTGAGAGCATTTCTGGACCACTTATCTAAGGAAGTATGTATTGGACTGGAGACAGTTCAGTGAAGATTCACTAGGCTGATACTAGGTCTGGAGGGAATGAGTTATGAGGAGAGATTGTATAGATTGAAATGTAGAATATAGGAACAGGAGTAGGACATTAGCCCCTTTGAGATTGCTTTACCATTTAACATGATCAAGGCTGTTCATCCAATCAGTACCTGTTCCTACTTTCTCCCTAAATCCTTTGGGCCTGTACTCATTAGATTACTGAAGAATGAGAGGTTACCTTATTGGCACATACAAGAAGGATTTGATAGAGTAGATGTGGAAATGTTTTTTCCCTCTTATGGGAAAGTCTGGGACCAGAGGGCATAATCTCAGAATTAGGGGTTGCATATTTAAGACACAGATGAGGAAATTCTTCTGTCAGTGAGTTGTGAATCTGTAGAATTCCTTACCACAGCGAGCTGTGGAGGCGGGTTATTGAGTATATTCAAGGCTGAGATAGACAGATTTTTTTAATAGTAAGGGAATCAAGGGTTATGCTGACAAAGCAAGAAATTGCAGCTGAGGATTATCTGATCAGCCATGATCTCAATGAATAGCCAAGCATACTCAATAGGCTGAATAGCCAATTTCTGCTCCTGTGTGTTGTGGTCCTTTGGGAGAGAATTCCAGAGCATGGGCTCCAGTCAACTGAAGGCTTGGCCATCGATGGCCAATGACATACATTCCTCTAAGGTGCAAACACACAAAGTAAAAGATTAATCAATCACGGTTAACAAAATAAGGTAAAGATTACATTAGATCAAAGGAAGTGATCATGAGAAGAGGCTTGATAATGGGAAGCAATTCAGAACCCAGCAGGGATGGTCCAAGAAACTGATTTAGAAAAGGAAAGGAAGATACGAATGTAAGCTAGCAAGAAACATAAAAGCAAATTGTAAAAGCTTCTTTCAGTATGTGAACAGGAGAAGATCAATTAGAACAAATGTAAGTCCATTATATGTGATAATAGGAGAATTGGAAATGGAGAATAAGGAAATGGTGCAGAGGCTGGAGGAGTGCTTTGTTGTTCAAGTTCCACGACTCCATAGCCCACGACATGAAATGAAAATACTTTTCCTAGTTACCAAGGCAAATAATTAAATACCATATAAAGAAGGCTTTAAACAACAAGATCAACGGGTTTCTATTATTCAGTGATTGTTTTATAATCTGAATGATATTTATTCAATCAAGATGCAACAACTGGTTAACATACACACAATAATGTAGAAATAAAAATGCTTATCTCTCTAAACAGATCCAAAACACACAAGCAACACCTGTGCTCTCCCACAATGCACAAACTCAGGACAAGAGAAAGATAAAAAAACAATTTCTCTGCAATGATTGGCAAACCGATTTTCTTTAAAAATCAATCGTTGATGGGTTATTCTCAAAATGAAAAGAATAAAGTCTAGAATATTCTGGAGTCTGTTGCTTTGATGTTCAGGCATATATGCTCAAGTCACTAATGCATGCTTTACCCTGAAATACTACATATGCATCTTACTCAGGATATGAAATCTTGAGATGTTTCTTCAATCACTCTTTCAAAAGAACAAATAGGTTCCACTCTGAATTCAAAAAGAGAATGTTCCTTTCAGAAATGTGAGCAATCAAATTATTCTTAGCAGGTTTTCTTCCAACTGAACCAGACAAAATAAGCATCTTCTAAGCTAGGCCATATTCAAACCAGCTCCAGAAGGAATCTACAGCAAAGTAAGCAGTCCAACCATCATATAATTTACAGGAAGGCTGATAAAAAACATATTACCTACGCCTATAGTGAACTTCCAATGATCTAGTATAAAGATACCACTCCAGGTATATCCACAAAACTTGAAACAAAGCAATTTTCCACAATCCTTCCAAATGTAAATCCTCCAAGTGATATTAAATGTAGACCAATTTTGTAACAATGTCCTAAGATGTCAACAAAGTTCAGTGGTTGACTGGATTGTAAGAAGCCTCTCTTTTCAACCCTAATGCCATCCTCCAAGAATGATTCTTTTATTTTCTCACTTCCACACAGCTTCTGGATCTTTCTATGGCTTAATGGCTACCAATGTGTTGGATGGCTTTGTTAATTGCTAACTGTCCTGTTAATGTTTGTTCCATTATTTTAGAGTCTAGCTCTTGTACACTCACATGCATCTTCATTTTGTTGATAAGGTACATCTATCCAGGATGACATTTGACAGTAATGTCCTTTGCACTACATTAATATCTTTAGCACCAAGTTGCTGTTTGTGCCTGGTTTCTCAGTTTTGTGACTTCAGAGTTTTCAGCACCCCTTGTGTTTGGCCAAATTGGCAATATGTTTTAGCAGCAAGGAGGCTGCTATATAAGTGTATTTGCATCTTAGAAAGAAACCATGCTGGGTATAATTCTGGAGATTGAAATGAAGCATGTTTCAGTGAGGGAACATTTGGCAAATAGTGATCATAACAACATCAAGTTTCAAATAGTTTCTGGAAAGTGCATAGGTCAATCAAATGTACAAATATTTAACTACAGGATGTCTAAATTCAGTGAACAGAAATGGAATATTAATGGGCCAGATGAATCAAAATACTGTAAGAGTAATAGGGTAGTTATGGTAGGGGATTTTAACTTTCCAAACATCAACTGGGACTGCCATAATGTTAAAGGTTTAGATGGAGAGGAATTTCTTAAGTGCGTACAAGACAATTTTCTGATTCAGTATGTGGATATACCTACTAGAGAAGGTGCAAAACTTGACCTACTCTTGGGATATAAGGCAGGGCAGGTGTCTGAGGTGTCAGTCAGTGTCAGTGACTGGGAGCACTTTGGGGCCAGCAACCATAATTCTATTAGTTTTAAAATCGTGATGGAAAAGGATAGACCAGATCTAAAAGTTGAAGTTTTAAGTTGGAGAAAGACCAATTTTGACGGTATTAGGCAAGAACTTTCGAAAGCTAATTGGAGGCAGATGTTCGCAGGTAAAGGGACGGCTGGAAAATGGAAACCTTCAGAAATGAGATAACGAAAATCCAGAGAAAGTATATTCCTATCAGAGTGTAAGGGAAGGCTAGTAGGTATAGGGAATGCTGGATGACTAAAGAAATTGAGGGTTTGGTTAAGAAAAAGAAGGAAGCATATATCAGGTATAGACAGGATAGATCGAGTGAATCCTTAGAAGAGTATAAAGGAAGTAGGAGTATACTTAATAGGGAAATCAGGAGGGCAAAACAGGGACATGAGGTAGTGTTGGCAAATAGAATTAAGGAGAACCCAAAGGGTTTTTACAAATATATTAAGGACAAAAGGGTAGCTAGGGAGCGAATAGGGCCCCTCAAATATCAGCAAGGCGGCCTTTGTGTGGAGCCACAGAAAATGGGGGAGATACGAAATGAATATTTTGCATCAGTATTTACTGTGGAAACTGACATGGAAGATATAGACTGTAGGGATATAGATGGTGACATCCTGAAAAATGTCCAGATTACAGAGGATGAAGTACTGGATGCCTTGAAATGGTTAAAGGTGGATAAATCCCCAGGACCTGATCAGGTGTACCCGAGAACTCTATGGGAAGCTAGAGAAGTGATTGCTGGGTCTCTTGCTGAGATATTTGTTTCATCGATAGTCACAGGTGAGGTGTTGGAGGACTGGAGGTTGACAAACGTGGTGCCACTGTTTAAGAAGTGCGGTAAAGACAAGCCAGGGAACTGTAGACGGGTGAGTCTGACCTCAGTGGTGGGCAAGTTGTTGGAGGGAATCCTGAGGGACAGGATGTACATGTATTTGGAAAGGTAAGGACTGATTAGGGATAGTCAGCATGGCTTTGTGTGTGGGAAATCATGTCTCACAAACTTGATTGAGTTTTTTGAAGAAGTAACAAAGAGG
>NC_057729.1:33538771-33549479 GCF_004010195.1 Chiloscyllium plagiosum
GTGGTCTGACGATGGGGGAGTCCAAAGACCTGCATATCCTTGGTGGGGTGGGAGGGGGAATTGAAATGTTGAGCTACAGGGTGGTTGGGTTGGTTGGTCCTGGTGTCCCAGAGGTGTTCTCTGAAACGTTCCGCAAGTAGGCGGCCTGTCTCCCCAATATAGAGGAGGCCACATCGGGTGCAGAGGATGCAATAGATGATGTGTGTGGAGGTGCAGGTGAATTTGTGGCGGATATGGAAGTTTCCTTTGGGGCCTTGGAGGGAGGTGAGGGGGGAGGTGTGGGCGCATGTCTTGCACCTCCTGCGGTTTGTACAGTTAGTAAGTTTGCAGATGACACTAAAATTGGAGGCGTAGTGGACAGCAAAGAACGTTACCTGAGATTACAACGGGATCTGGACCAGATGGGCCAATGGGCTGAGAAGTGGCAGATGGAGTTTAATTCAGATAAATGCGAGGTGCTGCATTTTGGGAAAGCAAATCTTAGCAGGACTTATACACTTAATTGTAAGGTCCTAGGGAGTGTTCCTGTACAAAGAGACCTTGGAGTGCAGGTTCATAGCTCCTTGAAAGTGGAGTCGCAGGTAGATAGGATAGTGAAGAAGGCGTTTGATATGTTTTCCTTTATTGGTCAGAATATTGAGTACAGGAGTTGGGAGGTCATGTTGCAGCTGTACAGGACATTGGTTCGACTACTGTTGGAATATTGCGTGCAATTCTGGTCTCCTTCCTGCTGGAAAGGTGTTGTGAAACTTGAAAGGGTTCAGAAAAGATTTAAAAGGATGTTGCCAGGATTGGAGGAATTGAGCTAAAAGGAGTGGCTAAACAGGCTGGGGCTGTTTTCCCTCGAGCATCGGAGGCTGAGGATTGACCTTATAGAGGTTTACAAAATTATAAGGGGCAAGGATAGGATAAATAGACAAAGTCTTTTCCCTGGGATCGGGCAGTCCAGAACTAGAGGGCATAGGTTTAGGGTGAGAGGGGAAAGATATAAAAGAGACATAAGGTGCAACGTTTTCATGCAAAGGGTGGTACGTGTATGGAGTGAGCTGCCAGAGGATGTGGTGGAGGCTGGTACAATTGCAACATTTAAGAGGCATTTGGATGGGTATATGAATAGGAAGGGTTTGGAGGGATATGGGCCGGGTGCTGGTAGGTGGGACTCGATTGGGTTGGGATATCTGGTCAGCGTGGACAGGTTGGACCGAACGGTCTGTTTCCATGCTGTACATCTCTATGACTCTATGTTAGAGAAAATAGTTATCATGGGCAGTCTTCATCAAAGAGATAATATAGGTACATAATTAAAATATTCTTCAAGAGAGACAAGAAGGGGATTCAAAGCTAGATCTTCTTTGATGACAGAAGATTAAAGCTATTAAAATGAGATAGGGTCAAAATCCTGGAATTCCTCCTTTAAAGGCATTGTGGGTGTCTGCAGTAGTAATCATAACAAGGTCAGCTAGATGGACCTCATAGAATATGAGTTCCCTGACTGGGGATGTTAATTTGGTCCAATCAGGTAGCTCGGGCTGACAGAATACGAGTGTCAGACATCCTGAGAACTGGCTCTGAGAGAACTGGATCAGTGTTAGGCACTCTCCTCATGTAAATAAAGGGTGACTTGGTAACGGGCTACTGGCCTTTGTGGAATTATTTCAGTGGTGATAAGTGGAAAGCACGCTCCTTAAGAAATTTGTTCGTAACAATCATCTTTGAGTTGGGGGAAGCATTTCTGGCATCATGCTGTTATTTGGGAACTTGACTCATTCAATCCTGCCATTGAAGACCGCGCCCAATCTGTGGAAAGAATGCATTATATTTTCCGAGTAAATGACGTCAGGGCAGGTGAAAAGCAACGAGTAAGTCTCCTGATAGTTTGTGCACCCACATCTTTTTTGGTTATAAGGACACTAACTTTCCCTGAGGCACTGGATGCTGAAACCTTCCAAGAGTTTAGTTTAGGAATATTATGACCCCAATGCTCCTCTAATTCTGAAGTGCTGTCAGTTTTACTTGGCAATTTGAGAATCGGGGAACCCATACACGGATTTTTGATTTGATTAAACTGACTGGCAGAGGCATGTGACTTTTGTTTAACTCTTAATAAGATGCTGAGAGATTGGTTGGATGTGGAGTTAATGAAGTAACCATGCAAAAGTGCCTAACAGGTGAAGCCCAGCTGGATTTCAAACAGGCACTACAACTGGCTTTTTTATTAGAAAGTGCAGCAGGTTGAGCATATGAGTTGCAGCATATTTCGATTGAAATGGACATGGTCACCAGTCTGACTGAGCTTGGAGAACACCACTTGAGAAAAAGCAATTGCATGATTTCACTCAGGACCTATCCTGAACATAAGCACATAGGTCAGCCCATAGCAAAACCCCAAATCGAGGACAAGCCTCGGTCAAACAGTTAAAATTTTCTTCTGGATCCAGGCCGGCAAGCCATTTTAGTTGTTGCCAGTATGTGGACTCAAGATAGCAAGAATCTCACTGGACCTAAATTCAGTAAGAGAACTCAGAGGCCAGAATCCAGGAGAGCACACACCCTGGAAGGTCCACCCACATCTAGAACAGTTCAATTGCTTAGCAACATTCATTTCAGAACCAATAAAAATAAATATCTGGTTAAATGGTCACCCAGTCCCTAAAGTCGAATGGCATTCATCATATCCAATGATCTGGCAGAAAGAGCAGTCCAAATTTTGAAGGCAGGCTTAAAGAAACTGCCTATAACTTCACTAGATACAACTTCCTGGTTCCTATTTGATTATCAGAACACCCCTCATGCAACTACAGGGGTAGCTGCAGCAGAGTTGCTAATGGGGAGAAGACTCCGCACCAGGTTAAATCTTCCCGAATCTGGGGAGAAGGGTGAAACAGCATTGGGAACACCCATGCTGGACATAAGACTGCTAGGTGAGTGAGATCATTCACATCAGAGGAAAAGTCTTGTGTGGGAGCCATAAGAATGGTCTTGCATGGGTAAGAGACAAGATCCTGAAGAAGGGCTTATGCCCGAAACGTCGATTCTCCTGTTCCCTGGATGCTGCCTGACCTGCTGCGCTTTTCCAGCAACACATTTTCAGCTCTGATCTCCAGCATCTGCAGACCTCACTTTCTCCTCCTAAGAGACAAGATCGACATGGGGTCAGGTCCAGTGACATATAAATTTAGGTTGGTGTGACAGTCCTGAACAAACATTCGGACCATATGAAAGTTGCAACCTCGCAAATGGTGCAGAAGCAAAACATGCCTGACTCCTTGACCGTCTTTCTGATTGTTCCAGAACCTATGGATTCTTCCTTTATGCCAAGCGTTGAAGAATCTGAGATGGACACGGTAGATGTCACCACCTCAACACATTGCCACCTGAAGAAGAGGATTAATTTATTCCAAGATGCTCTGGGCACAAGAGGCGAGCTACTGTGCAATACATGCTGCCCATATCAGACGCAGAGTCAGAAGAACCTGACCTCGTGATAAAACACCCCAGAAGGAGCTACAAAAAAAAAGCACCAGCCTATATCCTCAGACTCAGAGGCAGGGATGTGGTGATTGTAACAAGGTCAGCCAGATGTATCTCATAGAACATAAGTTCTCTGTTTGAGGCTGTTAATCTGGTCCAAGCAGAGAGTCCTGGTAGACAGATTAAAAACAGGAGTGTCAAAGGTTCTGTTCTCTCTAACAGCTGGCTCTGAGTGATCTGGATCAGTGTCAAGGACAATCTACATGTTAATAAAGGGCCATTTGGTAAGAGGATGCCAGCGCCTTGGAGATTATTTCACCTACAGCATGTAGACTGCAATGGTTCAAGAAGGCAGCTCACCAACATATTCCCAAGGGCAACTAGAGACAGCCAGCCAATGATGCCCACATCCCACTATAATATAAACAAGAAATCTGTGCAAAGCTTAAGGTACATGATACAATTGAGAACCAAGCTGAATACGGAAAGTACGGAGGAGATCTATAAAAAAGATGAAGCAGATCAAAGTCATGAATGTTCCCAGTTTTCCACACCTATGTTGACCTTACACGCTCTCCATGTTGAAACCAAAGTGATTGGCACATGTGAAAGCCTCCCCTTTCACAAATTTCAGTTCATTGCCACTCTTCTCTTTTGAATTATCTCTTTCACTGTTATTATTCCCTCAATGGCCTCATTCAATGAATATCAACCTTAGATGTGGGCCTTCCATTATCCATAGTACTTCATGCACTGGTCCCTGTTAAACCCCTAACAATTAAAGCCCCAACCCAAGGGAAAAGATCTTTTAATAAGTACACAAATAGGAAAGGTTTGGATGGATATGGGCCAGGAACAGGCAGGCGAAGATAGTTTAGTTTGGGATTATGTTTAACATGACTAGTTGGACTGAGGGGTCTGTTTCCATGCTGTATGACTCTATGACTCTAATACTCTATGGCAATCCTTGGCTGACTGTAGTCAAACACACACACACTGTGTTGGGTGTGTAAGCTGCTGGCTTGTGCTGTAGTTGGGTTATTGATACTATACAGTGCCATACAGCAACATGTCCACCTATATGGCTGTTCAGCGTTTCAAACTGTGACAATACACTTGCCCCTCCCTCTGCCCCTAAAAGCAATGCTAGCTGTCGGGACTGGCAGCCTGTAATGTAGCATTGAGCAGCTTCTGTGCTAAAAAAGCAATGCATAAGCTGACAGCCTTCACATTATTACAATGTGAACTAAAAAATGAAGTCAGGAGCCATGGAATTGATGTATGAGGGGTGTGTGTGTCTCTGTGTGAAAAGCAACTTGGCAGAAGCATGCAAGTTGTGGATGTTCCTGAGCTGCAAAAAAACATTTTGAAGAGTTGATGTGGTGTGTTAGTTGTTTGGAATACAGACATCATGATGTAATGAGGCTGTGGATTGCAAATGCTCACTAGTATGGGTGAAGAGTGAAGGAGAGTGGTGTCTATGAAACAGTCAGGGAAATTGTGCTGATGGTGGATTTTGGCTGACAGCCTGGAGAAGCAAGTGGCAACCTATGGCATCTGCCTTTCATGCCAGGAACTGATGTCATCTAGTTTCTCTGAAGGAGTGGAGAATTGAGAGCTGTATTGAGTAAGGTGAATTTAGCTCATAATGAGATGCAAATACAAAGGTTCAGAATTTATCATTTAAATCTACAGGGAACTTTTTTTTCCAAAAATCAAGAATCTGATTTTTCCATTTTGCAATATTTTTTCAAATTTTTTACATTGCCCATATCACTCAAGGAAGTGAGTCTGTGAGATAAGATTTGTGATTAACATGTAGGCAACATGGAGGCTTTGACAAAAATATAAATCGTAAAAGGGTGGTCAAGGAAGGATCACAGCATTTAAACACCAAAACAGGAACCAGACTTGGGTGATCTATGGAGCTCACCATTGCATGATGAAAATCCTGAACACAGAAACCCACTGTGTTTTATTGTATCTTGTCACTTGTCCAAAGATCTGAGAATCACTCTCTTCAGACACATGAAGAAAGTGGGAAAAAGTGTGTCCCAGAACAGACGTCTTCTTCAAATCAAGGGACAGCCGTAACAATGGCAAAAATGTCTTTACCCAACAAGTTTCATGTAAAAATATTTTAGCTTCTTAGTTAAAACTGTCTTGAACATGTCAAGTTGAAGAAATGTACATCATTGGCAAAATGCACAGGTTGTGCAGTGCTTATTAAATTTACCATTTCCAGAGACAAGTACTTGCCTCTGTGGCCTTTTCTAAGATGTACTTTGAACACTAAGGTAGATATTCATCCAAACTAGCATTTTTCAATTTCTGAAATAGCAATCTTTGCACATCAAGCTAACTCTCCCTCCCAATGATGCTTTGTACTTGAATTCTTCCATTTAATTAGTAAATAAGTTAGCTGGGACAATAAAAGGAACAAAAAGAAAAGGTACAAAAACAGAAATTGATGGAAAAGCTCAACAGGTCTTCTTCAACACTGTCACTGGATTTAAGCATTCACTCTGCTTTCTCTCCACAGATGCTTCCAGATCTATTGAGTTTTTCTAGGTCTGGAAGCATCTGTAGAGAGAAAGCAAAGTGAATGTTTAGGTCCAGTGACAGTGTTGAAGAAGGCGAGCTGAGCTTTTCCAGCAATTTCTGTTTTTTACCTTTTCTTTTTGTTCCTTTTATTGTACCAGCTAATTTATTCACAAAATAGTTGGTACAAAAACTCAATAGGCCTGGAAGCATCTGAAGAAGACCTGCTGAGTTTTTCCAGCAATTTCTGTTTTTGCTTCTGATTTCCAGCATAGAGTCATAGAGGTGTACAGCATGGAAACAGACCCTTTGGTCCAACTCGTCCATGCCGACCAGATATCCCAACCCAATCTAGTCCCACCTGCCAGCACCCGGTCCATTTCCCTCCAAATTCCCTTCCCATTCATGTACCCATCCAGATGCCTTTTAAATGATGCAACTGTACTAGCCTCAACCATTTCTTCTGGCAGCCCATTCTATACACACACCACCTCTGTGTAGAAAGGTTGCCCCTGAGGTCTTTTTTATATCTTACCCCTCTCACCTTAAACCTATGCCCTCTAGTTCTGGACTTGCCCACCCCAGGGAAAAGACCTTGGCTATTTACCCTATCCATGCCCCTTATGATTTTATAAACCTCTGTAAGGTCATCCCTCAGCCTCCGACACTCCAGGGGAAATAGTCATAGCATATTCAACCTCTCCCTATAGCTCAACTCCAACAACCCTGGCAACATCATTGTAAATCCTTTCTGAACCCTTTCAAGTTGCACAGCATCCTTCCGATAGAAAGGAGACCAGAACAGCACGCAACATTCCAAAAGTGGCCTAACCAATGTCTTGTACAGCCACAACATGACCTCCCAACTCCTGTACTCAATACTGTGACGAATACCAAAGGAAAGCTACCAAACGCCTTCTTCACTATCCTATCTACCTGCGACTCTACTTTCAAGGAGCTATGAACCTGCACTCCAAGATCTCTTCGTTCAGCAACACTCCCTAGGACCTTACCATTAAGTGTATAGGTCCTGCTAAGATTTGTTTTCCCAAAATGCAGCACCTTACATTTATCTAAATTAAACTCCATCTGCCACTCCTCAACCTATTGGCTCATCTGATCAAGATCCCGTTGTAATCCGAGGTAACCTTCTCCCCTGTTCACTACACCTCAAATTTTGGCGTCATATGCAAAACTTAATAACTATACATCTTAAGCTCACATCCAAATCATTTATATAAATGACAAAAATTAGTGGACCTAGCACTGATGCTTGTGGCACTTCGCTGGCCAGAGGCCTCCAGTTTGAAAAACAACCCTCCACCACCACCCTCTGTCTTCTACCTTTGAGCCAGTTCTGTATCCAAATGGCTAGTTCTCCCTGTATTCCATGAGATCTAACCTTGCTTACCAATATTTCATGGGGAATCTTGTCGAACGCCTTACTAAAGTCCATTTGATCACGTCTACTGCTCTGCATGTGCAGTTCCTTTGAAAATGAAAAGGTATAGCATCAACAAGAATATTTTATGCTCTTTATTATTTCTTGAATCTCAGAATGTTCAGCATTTTGACTTTCCCTTGCATTTAATCACCTCCTGCAAAAATGCTAAATTTTTACAAATATTAGTTGGAATCTGATTAACTAGAGCCCTAGCAGGCTCAAAGATTCTGCTAACCCAATGTTGTGATCTGTCTCTTTCAGGATTTTTTGAAATTCTGGCTGTCAAAGAAATACGCAGCACAGTGTTGTCCAGGCAACCCCACTAGAATGGAATAGAGACAAAGTAAGAAAAGACTGGTTTCGTTTTAATGGCACCAGCTGCCACCTACTACTAAAGGTCTGGTCTTTTAATGAATGTTAGTGACTGGATCAGTGAATTATTGCATGGATGAGTGGGTGAATGGGTACATGGATGAAATGGGAAGATATTTGGTAAATAGTTAGATGGATAATTGGACAGGTGGGCAAGGTTGTTAGGTGAGTGAACGGACAGATGTGTGAATGGGAGGGAGGTGGATGAGATGGGTATGTAAATGAGTGGGTGAGGTCAGTAGTGGGCAAGTGAGTGAGTGAGTGAGTGAGTCAGTAGGTGGTAAAGTAGGTAAATGGGTGAATGGGTAAAGTTGGTAGGTTGGTGTGGTGAGTAGGTGTTTAGGTGGCTGAGTGGACTGATGGATAGATAGACTGATCTGATCAGGACTGGGGGAGGGTGCCAAAGGCAGAAATTACCATTTGGGTTTGGGGATATGTGTGGTAGGTGGGGTTTGGGTTAGATAGTTGGGTTGTGCTGAGGGTAGTTGGGAGAGAGTCAGGTCAGTTCAAAGGGGTAGTCAGGTTGGGCCTGGCCAGGTCGAGAGGATGGGGAGTCAGTCAGGTTGGGTCAGGGGCTAGTCGAGTCAGGCGGTCATTGGAGTAGTAAAGGGTGGGAGTGGTTTCTAGAGTTATCCAGGTGTTAGAATTGATTTTAAAATGTCTGACATTTTCTGAATAACTGTCTAGGTAAATACTGTGGATCTGTCCAAAGTTCCTAATTCTGGTTAGAGTTAGAGACAACCACTGAGAATCCCAGGGAACATGGGAAATACTCCTTAGAAGTATAAATTTCCTTGGCAGTTCCCATATAGGTCCATGTGGCAGCACTTCCGCAAGATCCTGATGTGCATCTTCAATCATGTGTCCAGTCTCTAATGATCCAGAGACTGGAAAATTTGAGCCATTGTGTTAACATAAAGGCAATAAAAAGTTTTGTTATCAGCATAATGCTTCTGTCTAGTATTTAACTCTGGAATTCACAGCCCTTGGCTCTCATTATTACAATATTGCCATATTCATAATACTACAGAGCAAAGACATTTTAACATTTTTTAATATACCTGCACTTCTAAATTATTTATCAAGTCAAGAAAATTAATGCATTTTGGTATAACAAATGTCTCTGCATTATATGGATTTTCTCTGTAGATTCAATAACCTCAAGACTGCAGACTGTTAAATTCATCTGTGGATTTGCTTACATCCAGTTTTCCACATTTGACACAAAGCTTCACTTGGTAGGATCATGAATTGGATAATCAGGCATTATCAGGCATCAGAAGTTAGTGGATCCAATTTGTGCTGCTTTCGGGTAAAATTTTAATCACCTCGATATTGAACCATGCAAGGAGAACTGCCTGAAAAAATGCACCCTGTGCTGTAAACTTCTAATTGACTTTTATGTTCAGACATAAAATCAATCCAACTATTTTACGAAACACTTTAATAATTACTCAGACTGCCTGAGGAACTACAGATTTTGTACTAACAGCATTAGAAAAATGAAATGTCACCCAGTATGTAACACTGCACTCGCTACCATATACTAAAAAAACTGATTGTTACATATTAAATGACAGTGTTGTGGTAGATTATTTTCCAAAGAAATCTCAGAAGTCTTAAGGTATGGTTAATTATCGTTTATTGAGCCAACATTGAAGAGTTGAGAGAATCCCAGAGAGGATTTCAAGGTAATGCTGTAACTCAACTAGGATTCATCAGATGTTATACATTGTACGTCACATAGACAGTACATTTCCTGAATTCTGAAATGATCTGTTTGAGACAAAAATATTGTTTTACACACATTCTGAAAGTGGCAGTATGCCTATTTCCCCTGCTCTCACCACTCCCTACCTTCCCAGCTGCGATCTTCCTCTCTGAAACCAGCAGTTGGAAACTATCCTTGACTAAACCCTATTGCTTTGTCTAAGACTTTTGCTGTGGTACAGGGTCACCCCCACATTCCACCTCCAAGTAAGACCTCACAGTCAATGCTGCAACATTCTGTCTGTCTGTTTGCTATCTCAGCATCCTGAGTGAGTCTGCTTGTCTGAGATTTATTTTAACCTGACTACATTATTCTGAATAAGATTAAATTAAAAATGCATCTTAAATAGTTTAATTTATCATTGCTTACAAAATGAATTAAAACTCACTATTTTTTTTCTAATCCTAATTTAAGACAACCCTACCAACCTTCGCATAAACCAAATCATCCGCCGACATTTCCGCCACCTCCAAACAGACCCCACCACCAGGGATATATTTCCCTCCCCACCCCTCTCCGCCTCCAAACAGACCCCACCACCAGGGATATATTTCCCTCCCCACCCCTCTCCGCCTCCAAACAGACCCCACCACCAGGGATATATTTCCCTCCCCACCCCTCTCCGCCTCCAAACAGACCCCACCACCAGGGATATATTTCCCTCCCCACCCCTCTCCGCCTCCAAACAGACCCCACCACCAGGGATATATTTCCCTCCCCACCCCTCTCCGCCTCCAAACAGACCCCACCACCAGGGATATATTTCCCTCCCCACCCCTCTCCGCCTTCCGCAAAGACCGTTCCCCCCGTGACTACCTGGTCAGGTCCACGCCCCCCTACGACCCACCCTCCCATCCTGGCACATTCCCCTGCCACCGCAGGAACTGTAAAACCTGCGCCCACACCTCCTCCCTCACCTCCATACAAGGCCCCAAAGGAGCTTTCCACATCCATCAAAGTTTTACCTGCACATCCACTAATACCATCCATTGTATCCGTTGCTCCCGATGCGGCCTCCTCTACATTGGGGAGACTGGGCACCTCCTAGCAGAGCGCTTTAGGGAACATCTCCGAGACACCCGCACCAATCAACCAAACCACCCCGTGGC
>NC_057729.1:33549604-33573196 GCF_004010195.1 Chiloscyllium plagiosum
AATCTAATCTAATCTAATCTAATCTAATCTAATCTAATCTAATCTAATCTAATCTAATCTAATCTAATCTAATCTAATCTAATCTAATCTAATCTAATCTAATCTAATCTAATCTAATCTAATCTAATCTAATCTAATCTAATCTAATCTAATCTAATCTAATCTAATCTAATCTAATCTAATCTAATCTAATCTAATCTAATCTAATCTAATCTAATGTCATATCCAAAATGTCGCCTAACAGCCTGGAATGTCAAGTCCTGACTGACTCAATAGGTAAAAAGCAGCACCTGGATTTAATACTGCATCATTTGAACCTGGACGGATACTGTTCAGTTCTCAGCCTATGCTCAGTTGTTTGATGTCAGATATGGCCAACAGCTGGGCACAACAATTAGCCATATCAACCCTTTGTTATTTCAGGAAAAATTCATTTGAAAGAGAATATGAGAAACAGCCAAAAATCCTGCTGTTGATCATTATTCATAGACCCTTGCTGGAAAACATTTCTGAACCTTAGGTACCACAACTAGTAACACCTACGTCATCCGACATAAAACCAGTTTTAATACTCCATTACTCTTTTTTTGAAGTAGCCTTACACACAGTTCTTTCTGGAAATAGAAAATTAAAATAGGTTTTGCTTCATCTTGAAAACAAATAAAATATGTCAAATATAACATGATCTGCTTTGACCTGTTGTCAAAGTGCATGCACAAAGAATCAAGAAATGGTTAGAAATGGATGTGAGGGAAGGATTTGGAAGAAATTGAGAAACTTATGAAAGTATTAATGAGGGGAGTAATTTTCAAGACACCCTTGATAGAGAGAGAGAGAACTGGCAAACAGAGAATTTCATTGGGTATATATTTGAAGAATTTGAAGAATGGGTATATATTTGAAGATACCTTTGAAGAACTTCAAATATATTTGAAGATTGAGGGGAGAAGAAACAGGAAATACAGTTGTCTGATATATAAGGAATTAAGGATCCAAGCTCAGATTTAGACCTGAAAATATTTGAAAATGGATGGGAAAGCTGAATCTTACATTATTTTGGTTAAGGCTGAGTTGTGTTGAGTTTTTTGGAGGCGTCTAATGAGTTCTGTCTCCATATTTTACCAAATACACCGATTAACTAATCTATATGATGTCTTTTACATCTGATTCTACCTCCAACTTACCACATTCCATCCCTGGAATAACTCTTCACTGACCGGATACCTGCCAGAATACCTTGCTCCTTTGATATCTTAAAAGGCCACTGGGTTCCCAGATGGGCACTGGCATTCCAAAGCTCACTCAAGGAAGTTTCTGCAAAATATCAAAGAAGGGGAATATAGCACCATAGTTCTCCAACAGAATCCTGGAGTCCTGTTCAGGGTATGGTGCAAAGGAGGGCAGTTCTCTTCTGGGGAACAAGCAGAAGAGATCAAGCCACCAGACGCTGGCAGTCTGCTTTGGGATCACCATCTGGGTCAGTGCTGTAACCAATCATGGAGTCATGGAGTCATACAGCACAGAAACAGACTCTTCAGCCAATTCGTCCATACTGACCAGGTTTCCTAAATTGAACTAGTCCCATTTGCCTGCATTTAGTCCATATCTCTCTGAACCTTTCTTATCGATGTACCTGTCCAAATGTCTTTTAAATGTTGTAATTGTACCCACCTCTACCACTTCCTTTAACAGCTCATTTCATACATGCACCATCTTTTGTGTGAAAAAGTTGCCCACTGATACTTTTTAAATTTTTCCCCTCTCACCTTAACATATCCTCCTAGTCTGGAGAAAAGACCTTGGCTATTCACCTTATCTATGCCCCTCATGATTTTATAATCCTCTATAAGGTCATCCCTCAGCCTCCTGCACTCCAGGGAAAGAAGTTTCAGTCTATCCAGCCTCTCCTCCAAACAAGAGCTGTAAGATGGTCAATGACTTCTCTGCTGAAACAGGATAAGCGCCACACTCCTCTCTCTACCACCTCTCACTATCTCTGCAACTGCCAGCATCTTCGAACAAGGCTCAAACTCTACCACTCTCACTATTGCCTGCAAGATCTTCCCTCCCCACACTCACATTCCTCAAACTTCCATGCCACTAACCCTACATGGTATCTATTCTACCTTCTCACTCCCTCAAAGTCTCATCACTTTTTCGCCATCTGTATCAGGACTAACAATGGTGTCATCCACTTCCACCTCCCTCAGTTTCTCTTATTGCCTCATTACAGGAACAGACAATCCACAACTGGGCCGAGCCAGCATGTACCAGTACCTGACATTTGTCTTCTCACTGCCTATGAGGAGAGACTCCTGACCCTCGCAGGAAAAGATGGAGACCACTCCTACAGGAAGCAGAGACATCAATGTCTTGCAAACTGATTAATCTTCATTCCACTGCAAATTTCATAGTGATGCCGCTGTCAGTGTCATTCACACCACTTCCAAACACTGGCCTTCACTCTCTTGTGCCTTGCAGGAACCGTCAACAGAAACAATCCCAGCTGCCTGCAGATGCTACTTTCTGAATCCCCGAGAATCAGCAAGGCTGCCTCTTGCACTCTTTCCCCAACCTAGATACTGACTCCTTGAAGAGAATGCTAGGCCTGGAAAATATTGGAGCACTAGCTGGTGAGCATCGCACTGCACTCCCTCCACAGCTGGCTGAGGAAGAAGTACCTCAGGCCACTGGCACTTGGAGGACTGACAGATACCTGGCACCTACTCAGCCCCAGGTAGGGCAGGACCCTGTGGCATCAGCAATAGGGAGTTCATCCACATGCACAGGGAGTAAGCAGGAGCGGCAGACAGGGATTTGGGAAGCAATGACCGTCATTGCCCACAAGCTGCAGCAGTGCAGTGAGTCATGTGACCATCTTGCTGCCTCCATGGATAGGATGATGGTTGCCATGGAGAGTTAGGGTTTGCTGGAGAGGGGCAGACAGCTGCACTCCATCGCCCTTACTGTTCATCCTCAGGACTGAAGGCATGATGATGGGGGGTGCAGGGAACCTGGTGTTCACTCCAGTGCCCCTTCCTCATGAGGAGGTAGGGCAGAGTCAGGAAACACTGGCTTTGCTGAAGTCTTCAATCAGAACACTTCAGAGATGGTTAGGTCCTTAACCTCAACCTTGCCTGCCTTTCCCTCCAAGCCTTGGAAATTCACATGGATCAAGATCAGCTTGCCCCTAGCAATAAAACCCATGGCATGTCTGGCCTGTGCAGCCACAAGTGCCCCTAGGGTCATATAACCAAATCCTCTGAGAGAATGGACTCCACAGATGAGTAGATTCATTCTATTCAAGCTGCAAAATGAGGGATTACATAAAGATTCTTTGTGGTCTCATAAATTTATATTGTTATGCTTAGCAACTGATGCACCTTTATTCCCAATTATTCCCAATTATTCTGAGATTTCTATGCACCTCCATCCTTAGCTGAAATAAACCACCTCGTACTTTGTTATTGAATTTAATTTCCAATATTATCCATCTGCTGTGCATGCCTGTTCACCTTCCTGCAGTTTGGTGCAGCTCACTTTGTTAGCAATATTCCCAATTTGCCATTATCTGTAAAGATCCAATTTTGAGCTCTAATGCTGCAGATGTTTGTGGAGTCTTGCTGAGACTTGAAAGGACTTTAATAATGGCAGATGGGACCCAATTTCACAATTGACTTGATTTGATTTATTATTGTAGTACAGTGTAAAAGTACAGTGAAAAATTTTGTTTGTGTGCGGTCATAACATACAAAGATCATGGGATGATTGAACAAAGTGAGGAATACAAAGTTATAGGACGGATTCCACTGGGCATTTTTGACGCTCGGTCAAACATTCATAAAGAAGACCATTCTGAAAATAAAAGTAAGTTGTCTGGCCACCCACTCAAGTTGCATTGTTGATACAGATGGTCTCATTACAAATGCTTGGCTGAGTTCCAACAATAATTTTCATATCACCCAGACAGCCCAAACTGCAGTGGTACAGTCTGTAATTGGACCTTTTAAGTCAGAACATCTCAAAGTTGTTCTGGATGGCTATCTGCAGTACTCTGTGCTGAACATTATCAGCCTTACACTATCCATGTGGCAGCTGTAGCAAGATGATCTGACACAGTTGGCAGGGGGAGGGGGGGTTGGCAGCTGCAAGATGGATTTTGATTAATCCTCACAGTCTGCTGAGTTTCTCATTGATGAAATCAAATTGATGATAGCCAGAGACCAATAAAGATCTTCTAATGCATCTTCAGTTTGGATGGAAATCAAACTAGTTCCAAATTGTTGGGAAATGGTCACAGTTCAGCCTCTTATGGTCAAAGGGTAGTCACAATAGTGAGATGTGAAACTTTCAAATCACATGTTGTTAATCCAAGAGACAGAGATACTGGCAGCCTTACCACAGCTTTGGACCTTTAATTTCTTAAGACTCTTTATGTTTGTGAAAAGAAACAAATTCCAGAAAGAGTTGCGTGACAATCAACCATCAGCTCAAATAATCTCTTCCAAATACAACAATTAAGGGAAATAAATCCAATTTCATATTTCCTTAAAAACGTTCCTTAGATATTTTTCCAAAGTACTTTGACTTGCTGTGGTCAGTAGGTCTACCATAGCCTACACAGTAAACTGTTGACATCATTTCAAAGAGATCACTTGGTTTTCCTTCAATTATTGGAGAAGAAAACATTTATTTAGCCCTAAAAGTATTCAGACAGTTTTTATTTAAGATTAGATTGGGGACAGTGTGGGGACAGGCCCTACGGCCCAACAAGTCCACACCAACCCTCCGAAGAGCAACCCACCCAGACCCATTCCCCTACATTTAGCCTTGTACCTAACACTACGGGCAATTTAGCATGGCCAATTCACCTAACCTGCACATTTTTGGACTGTGGGAGGAAACCGGAGCACCTGGTGGAATCCCATGCAGACACAGAGAGAATGTGCAAACTCTACACACAGTTGCCCGAGGCAGGGATTGAAGCCCGGGTCCCTGCCGCTGTGAAGCATCAGTGCTAACCACTAAGCCACCATGCTGCCTATCAATGTTTTCAAGTGTTCACTTAGTGCAAGATATGGAACCGGAGCATCTGACAAGCAGGATAGCTTCATTTTTCTGATGCAACATTGAATATCAAACAAAGAAATATGTCACCTCTACCAGCCAAGAAAGATCCCAACAAGAAGAATTTTTAAAAAGTTTAACTGTCACCTCACTATAGACCTGGTTACAAGAAGTGGCCGTGTTCTGTGAGCGCCTCCTTTCCAAATCAGACAATGCATGCAGCATTTCTGGTTTAGGTGAAGGTAAGAAAAATGCTGTACAAGACCACAGGTGGATAAAGCCTCTTGCTGAAAGTTCTCCATTACCACCTCCTCCCTGGTCTGTAGGAGGCTTGTATTTTTACTTGCTACTTCTGCAGCCCAAGAGATACAGCCTCAATGAAATCCATGACACAGAGTAGGTGTTGCACAAGCACCTTTGCAATCACAGGCACCAGCTTCACCATGTGCAACATTACTCACTGCAGACTTCACCACCTGGGAGCAAGTCACCCAGAACACCCAGCACTTGCACCAATTCAAACTGCTTACAAATAGTATGCAACAACTAACAAGCAAGCTGTCTAAATGATATTGGTTGGATTGTGCTTTGTACTGCAGAATGTTCAGATGTAACAAAAATAGAAATTGCTGGAGAAATGTAACAGGTCTGGAGACAAAGCAAAGTTTACGTTTGGAGTCCAGAGAGTCTTCTTCAGTTCTGACAGATTATATTAATTGCTTGCCATTTATGTAATGTTGTTCAACAATTGTATAAAATATTACTGAAGAAGTTTGCTCGCTGAACTGGAAGGTTTGTTTTCAGACGTTTTGTCACCATGCTGGGTAACATTATCAGTGAGCCTACAGAGAAGCACTGGTGTTATGTCCCACTTTCAATTGATGTTTCTTAGTCTATTAAGGTGGGTGATATAATTTCCGATTCTTTTTCTCAGGCCCAAATCGATATGTTTACTGATGGAGTTCTGGTTTGAATGCCCCACTATCACTAGTATCCTTACATACAGACAATGAAGGACACCACTTCGACTGGGACTACACATCCATCCTAGGACAGGCTAAACAGAGATATAGACAAACATTCCTAGAGACCTGGTATTCAAACCGGAACTCTATCAATAAACACATTGATTTAGACCTTATTTACCAACCTCTGAGAAAAAGAACTGGAAATAGTGTCACCCACCTTAACAGACCAAGAATCATAAATAGAAAGTGGGACACCAGCACTTTACTGGAGGCTTACTGATGATGTTACCTAGCATGGTGATGAAATGTCAGAAAACAAGCCTTCTAGCTCAGCAAACAAACATACAACCTGAACCTTAACCTGAGCTACAAATCTTCTCAAAAATCACAAAATATCACTGTTTTAGAATGGTGTTGACCATGAAATGGAGTCTACACGATGGTCAGTTCTTATTTTGAGGAATAGGGAGTTCTTGCCCCTTGTAGTGTTGATGTAGTTGGTTGTTCTTTTTTGCTATACTATACGAATAATGCAAATATAGCCATGGTAGTACGATTCCACTCTATTCACATGACACACTGCTACAATCTGCATCATGAGGGAGACACAGTGGCTCAATGGTTAGCACTGCTGCCTCACAGCGCCAGAGATCAGGGTTTGATTCCTGCCTCAGGCGAATGTGTGGAGTTTGCACATTCTCCCTGTGTCTGCATGGGTTTCCTCTGGCTGCTCCAGTTTCCTCCTATAATCCAAAGATGTGCAGGCCTGGTGAATTGGTCATGATAAATTGCCCATAGTTTTAGGTACATTAGGCAAGGGTCAATATAGGGTAGGGAATGGGTCTGGGTGGGTTACTCTTCGGCGGGTCAGTGTGGACTTGTTGGGCAGAAGAGCCTGTTCCATACAGTAGGCAATCTAATGTATAAATGAGTACTTTACTCATTTAACAATTACATCAGTTACATCACTGACAGATGTCCTGACTCCTGATTAGTAATCAATATATATTCAAGCTTGCTGTCTAAAGCCACTTGGGCCTGAATCATAGGAAGCAGTTCTGCAATATCACTTAACAAATATGAACTTTACTGCTGACACTTCAAAACTGTGGGCCTCACCTTCTTCCAGATCAGTGTAGAAGTGTGAAACATGATAATTATTTCAAATGTCACTGTATTTTAACCAGATTCTTGAACAGATGAAGCAGCAGGTGAGCAACAATGCACATCTGAAGTTTCCTCAAGCCACCCAATTGAAATGAATTTCTCATTGCTGTAAATGCAATTTACATGCAAAGATATGGAGTGTGCAACCATTAATAGCATAAGTAAAATATTTGCTAGCAATAATGTTAAGATAGCAATTGCATGCCTCAAACAACCCAATGTGATTTTGTGGAAAGAACATTGTGATGGTGCAGTTTCAGAACAACAGTAAATCAACACAATGAGACACTATATTAAGAAGATTTGAGTGTATTCGATCTGTGTAAATGATAGAATAGGTAATGTATTTCTAAAGGTGTGAAACTTCAATTGTCATAGACCTTTTATTCAAAAATTAACACTAATTTGAAAAGAGAGAAAAAAAGTATTTGTCATTTTTCTTCCAGGTCCAATGTTCCAGCAGCCAGAATTAATATTGGTCAATCAACTTTAATTTGGCACAAATTAGTGACTGTTCAGGATAACCGGCAGTTGAGAAGCTGAAGCATTTAATTTGCCTAGTAATAATCATTTGTATTGAGTATGATCAACCAGTGCTCCCACCCCTGGGAATATACTTGGAGATACTAGCCACATTGGAATCAGGATTGGATTGGGTTGATGCCACATTCAGTAACTAAACATATTAAACCAAAGTCCAACATCAAATGAATGACTGCAATAAGTAGGGGAAAAAACATACTTCAGATATGGGCATGGGAGAAAAAGAAAATGAGCAAATGAACAAATCCATCAATAACTTCTATGTATTATAAACTGATATACATTGCCTTATCAATGGAGCACAATCATTTAGGGTGGATCTGTGACTATTTCAGGAAATAACAATCATGCTTACTGCTAGAGTGGGAAATTTTTCATTTAAATCAACTGATCACAGCTATTTTTCATTACATTTGTAATTTAGAAGCATTCATAATGCAAGAGTAAAAATGACCTTGGAGATTAGGTGCCATTTAGATTAACAAATTATCATTACACCTATGAAGCCTAGGTGCATACTGATGGGATGGAAGATTTATTTTATAGGTTGCTAGGTTCCATGTCAAAAGAGTGTAGGAAATCACAACTCCCATGAGTGTGATCTTAGTGCACAAACTTAGTTTCTCTCAGGGACGCTGTAGGGTATTTAATGTGTGTAATGGAAATGTCATACTGATTGTAAGAAACATTTTTCTTAAACTGGGGCAAAATGTAATGAATTTTTCTTTGTTTTCAGTCTACACTATACATTTATTGACAGCCTTGCAACTTATGCTGGATGCCTACAGTTGAAAATGTTCTAGTTTCCAATCTTGATATTTTTCCCAGTCTTAACATTTTTCTCTTCAGAAATAAACAAGCTGAACACAAAACTAAGTGATGAGGATATGGTGATCTGAGCAGTGGTTGATGTAAGTGGTGCAGTTGAGACTATGGCAGTTAAATGTGCATTAATTAATTTTCATCACATTAAATGTCTTTCCACTACAGTGCATCCAGGTTCCAGGATTCATAATAATAGTACTGACCTCCAGAGTTATCTGTTTTCATTGCCTTTTCATAAGAATCACCAGTCTCCCTGTGGATACAAGATGTCTCTTTCTTTCCACCTTCTCCAGCTATACCTCCAGTGTAGCATGCAAAAGGCTCAATATCTGTTCTCTCCTATCATCAACCATCCTCCATTCTTTCCTATTCAAATTGTTTTGTACAATTGCATCCAAAATCTGTTCTAGCCAAAATCTCCTTTGTTTCCAACCCTCTGCTCATGTTTGCAGCCAATGCCCAACCTCAGCTTTACTGGCTGCATGAATAAATCATATAATGAATGGGCAGTACAAAGATGCCATGTTGTCAGCCTTCCACTCAATTGATGCATCATAGGTCTCAGGTCCACTTTCAACAACTTATGTTTTTAAACCCCAACATCTGTAAGCACTCCACAATATCAATACCTGAGATTATGTTTGAAACAAGGTACTTGAAATTGTCTGATGTATTAAGTTTTACCAGACCTTGAACAAAAATTACAACGGTGAGTCAATTTGGGAAGATAAGGCCAGACTGGCAAAATTAAATTCTTAATATCAAGAAAAAAATCCAATTTGCACCTTGAACATGAGTCAATGGTCTCACTAGTGAGCAGCCTGGGGACTATTTCACACTTTTAAATTGGATTATTATGTTGTCACCTAAGTTTTATGCAGTTAGCTATTCTTCAAATGGTGGAGAAAAACTAGACTGTGGCAGTTCGAAACATGAAAGTTAGAGCATGTTGGCTTTAGCTCACTGATCACTCCTTCAGGCCTCCATTTTGGACAGTAATCCACAACATCCTTGGGTGGATGCTGCATGGGCAGTGACTGCCTGCATCCTTCATGTATGGAGGTTGCAATCAGACACACAGCAGCTTCACCATACGTCGTGGCTCATCTCTGATCCAGTTAGAATATATTTATCCAATTCAGTAATACACTTTGGAGCTCACTGGTACCTTGCATCATAATACTGCCACTGTGGAACTTTGTGATAAGAGATTGGCATCTATTTGATGGATTGGAGCAGGGACCACTTCAGGACTCTTAATGCTTCCTCATTTTGCACCAACTTGGAAATTCATTGCAGCTATGCCTTGCCTGACCTTGCCTTTTTGTGCATTGCCTCCTCATTCAGAACTTACAGGCTCAGACTATAGCTGTCTTACCTTGCCTTTTAGCACAGATACCAAGCCACATAGCTTAACATGTTTGTAAGTAAGGTCAAGGGGATGGTCACGTGGCTGTTTGGCACTGTGGTATATCAATGTTACCCCTGCAGAATGGGCCTCAACAAAGTGGTCCTGTCTAAATGTTGAAGGGGATGCAGTCATTAGTCAAGTTAAGGGGGGGGGCGGTCTTCACCTAGGGGGTCCCGACAAAGTAAGCCAATAACATTGTTCAATATCAGTCCAGGGATTTACATTCATTTACATGGATTACTCAGAGACAGGGGTTTAATATCATTCCAGCATGGGGAGTGGGCCAGTGTCAATCCTGTAGCTCCAATGCAACCAGCCTAATCATAAGTGAGAAGTCATTCAGAGAATTGTACAGAGATCAGGTGTCTGGTCACTCAGCAATTGAGGCCATCTCTCCAAGTTGTTCAATGGGGTGGCCCACTGTCAGTCCAGGGGATCTGTTTACTGAAAGTCAAGGTGGGGTATTGGGGCCAGTGTTGTTCTGGGAAGACTAGGGAGGTGAATTGTGGGATTGGAGGTAGGAAGATGGATTGCAGAGGGATGAATATGTTTGAAGGTAACCAACACAACGTATAAGAATGTGAGATGATAGGATCATGGGAGAACAATGGGTACTGCAGGAGTGGGTGGAGTCACCAACAGTCACACCACTGTGGCTTCGATAGAGAGTATAGTGCATAACAATGTTTGTCACAGGATCAGAGGTTAAAGTGGGGAGACAAACAATTAAATAAAAGAGTTGGTAGGAATGTAGGGAAGATCATAGGGTTCAACGTTATAAATGAATCATACTAGTAGCTATAAACACAAATAATATCAGGGGAGCTATAAAGATTCATCTTAGTTGCAAATGTTGTACGTACATGGTCCAGGAGCTGCTCATTTCACAGCCTGGACTTTAAACTGTCCACACCATTAACGTCTATGCAATGTTGCCTTTCCTGCATCATTTTGGAGGGTGGTGGGGGTGGGCGAAGCAGCAGGGGTGGGGGAGTTGTGGAACGTTGTGGTCGGATTTCTCATTCTTGCTATTACATGTATAATCTCCAACTATATGTCTGTCACACGACTTGAGCACCTTACATCTGAATCAGATCGATGTTATGCAAGTAAAAGTAAAATATTGTGCATGATGAAAATCTGAAATAAAAATCTGAAATTCAGCAACTCTGACCATATCTGTGCAGAGAGAAACTGAGTTAACATTTTGAGTTCAGTGTAACTCCTTTTCAGATCTGGAATGATGTGCAAGATCCATGTCGAGGCATCCCACAGGTCACCTTGTCCAAGGTCTTCATGTCTCAACGTGGTGAGGATACTGTTGGAAGAAATGTTATTCATATGTGCTGTGATTGCTGACTGAAACACATTAATGAGGAGCTGCCTTGTCTTTAATATTATCCATACATATTCATACTGTCCACAGTAAATTCAGGTACGGAAACAGTGATTATCTCAGTGTTGCTGCACCAAGAGGATCCATTGGGATAGATAAGAAACATACACACCCAGAAGCCCAGTACCAGCCAATGTGGAATAACATTGTAATGTGGAATTTCTATCTATAAATGCCATAGTTTTCTGGCCCCAACTGTATATCCTAGGGATGAGTGAGAGCCTGAGACAATGCAAGCTCTATATGTCCTGGGACACTGTGCCAGATGCTGAAAAGGACCTGAAGGCTGCCAGGCTGAAGCTGTATGCTACCTGTTCCTTCATGGAGCAAGGCATGACCTGTGTGGCAGATGATCAAACAGCGATATGTATGCATGTAGGCCTGGATGTGCGGGATAGTGTTGGTCATACCAACTATGTGCTAAGGGTAGCATGGCTTTGCAGCTGCTGTCATCTTGATGGTAGTACCAGATTGCCAACGCTTGTCAATGTGCACATCGGCTTTCAAAGATGGCCGTTCTTTTGAGAACTATCCACTGAGTGATGAGTTGTTCTATGAATGGTGTGTGGTAGGATGGGGTGGAGCTAAACATGAATGACGCCACTGGGGCATGGTATTTAATGTGGAAACTTTGATAAGTTAGGACAAGGAATCTCACTCGGCCTCACGATGAAAGGCTTCAAAGCAATTCATACTTAGCCACAAAATGATATAGGTTAGCCCACTGTATCTTTTGACGACATTTGCAATTGTTTTCTCTATGAATGTGGTGTTATCTGCAACCTCAGACTCAAAATGCTTCAGCAGCCTATGATATAGCTGCATCTCTCTGCTAACTCTTCCATATCATGTCATATCAGACAAGACACGTTAATTCTCTTTCTACAGATGCTGTCAGAAGTGCTGAGTTTTTATTCCTCATTTGCACTCTCTAACTCTACATACCAGGACAATCAGAGAGCTTCAATAAGCTCCCATAAAAATGCTGCTGGCTTCATTCTTTCCATTTTAATTTTAACCCTGCCTCATATTCTCTTGCAGCTGTGGGTGATGGCGGATGGGATTGAGGTTCTGCAGTGTCAAAACTTGGATTTATAGATCTGCCATAGTGCATTGTTACCAAGAATTACAATTTTGATCTAATGTCACCCTAACAAGAGCACTATTCTATCTGTAATCGAGAAAGACAGACACACATCTGAACTCATTTCACCAAGATCTTTAACATACAGTAAGGAGGCTTTCAGCATAGCAGTTTGAGTTGAATCCAGGTTTCAAGAAGCAAAAGATATTGCGATAACCTTCAGTACCATTCAATTGCTTGCTGTATTTTTTAACTTAATGTACTTGCCTGTGAGAACTCTATTCTCAACAATACATTGGATCACTGTTCATGTCTGTTTTTGATTTATCATGCTCTCTTTATATCTACAGATAAAAATGTTCTCTTCTTTTTGAAGCTGACACCGTAAGGTCACTTCACCAATTCCGATTCCCAGTAAAAAGTAATAGACATATGGCTACAATACAATAGCATCAATTTTCCAATCTGCTGTCTTGTTGAGTACAAGTCCCTGTCAGGAGGAAAAGGTTGACATTTCCTTTGATAACATTTTTTATAGGATTTATAATCTTTTTCTATTTTTTGACCATTTTAAGTGCACTTACATTAAGCTCAATACAATTAATTCAAACTTTTCTCATTTTATTTGTAGTCCACTGAAGAAAATTTGACAGCTTCAAAATTATTCTCTAATTTAGAGTCATAGAGTCATAGAGATCTACAGCATGGAAACAGACCCTTCGGTCCAACCCGTCCATATGGACCAGATATCCCAACCCAATCTAGTCCCACCTGCCAGCACCTGGCCCATATCCCTCCAAACCCTTTCTATTCATGTACCCATCCAAATGCTTTTTAAATGTTGAAATTGTATCAGCCTCAACCACTTCCTCTGGCAGCCCATTCCATACACGTACCACCCTCTGTGTGAAAAAGTTGCCCCTTGGATCTCTTTTATATCTTTCCCCTCTCACCCTAAACCTATGCCCTCTAATTCTGGACTCCCCAACCCCAGGGAAAAGACTTTGCCTATTTATCCTATCCATGCCCTTCATAATTTTGTTAACCTCTTAAGGTCACCCCTCAGCCTCCGACACTCCAGGGAAAACAGCCCCAGCCTGTTCAGCCTCTCCCTATAGCTCAAATCCTCCAACCCTGGTAACATTCTTAGAAATCTTTTCTGAACCCTTTCAAGTTTCACAACATCTTTCCGATAGGAAGGAGACCAGAATTGCATGCAATATTCCAACAGTGGCCTAACCAATGTCCTTACAGCTGCAACATGATCTCCCAACACCTGTACTCAATACTCTGACCAATAAAGGAAAGCATACCAAATGCCTTCTTCACTATCCTATCTACCTGCAACTCCACTTACAAGGAGCTATGAATCTGCACTCCAAGGTCTCTTTGTATAGCAACACACCATATGACTTTACCATTAAGTGTATAAGTCCTGCTAAGATTTGCTTTCCCAAAATACAGCACCTTGCATTTATCTGAATTAAACTCCATCTACCATTTCTCAGCCCATTGGCCCATCTGGTCAAGATCCTGTTGTAATCTGAGGTAACCCTCTTCGCTGTCCACTACACCTCCAATTTTGGTGTCATCTGCAAACTTACTAACTGTACTTCTTATGCTCGTATCCAAATCATTTATGTAAATGACAAAAAGTAGAGGACCCAGCACCGATCCTTGTGGCACTCCACTGGTCACAGGCCTCCCGTCTGAAAAATAACCCTCCACCACCCGCTGTCTTCTACCTTTGAGCCAGTTCTGTATCCAAATGGTTAGTTTTCCCTCCATTCCAAGAGATCTAACCTTGCTAAACAGCCTCCCATGGGGAACCTTGTCGAATGCCTTATTGAAATCCATATAGATCACACCTACCACTCTGCCCTCATCAATCCTCTTTGTTACTTCCTCAAAAATCTCAATCAAGTTTGTGAGACATGATTTCCCACGCACAAAACCATGTTGACTATCCCTAATCAATCTTTGCCTTTCCAACTACATGCACATCCTGTCCCTCAGAATTCCCTCCAACAACTTGCCCACCACTGACATCAGGCTCACCGGTCTATAGTTCCCTGGCTTGTCTTTACCACCCTTCTTAAACAGGGGCACCATGTTAGCCAACTTCCAGTCTTCCAGCACCACACCTGTGACTATCGATGATACAAATATCTCAGCAAGAGGCCCAGCAATCACTTCTCCAGCTTCCCACAGAGTTTTAGGGTACACCTGATCAGGTCCTGGGGATTTATCCACCTTTATGCGTTTCAAGAATTCAGCACTTCCTCCTCTGTAATATGGACATTTTGCAAGATGTCACCATTTAGTTCCCTACAGTCTATATCTTCCAGATCCTTTTCCACAGTAAATGCTGACACAAAATGCTCATTTAGTATCTCCCCCACTTTCTGCAGCTCCACACAAAGGCCGCCTTGCTGATATTTGAGGGGCCCAATTTTCTCCCTCGTTACCCTTTTGTCCTTAATGTATTTGTACAAACTCTTTGGATTCTCCTTAATTCTATTTGCCAAAGCTATCTCATGTCTCCTTTTTGCCCTCCTGATTTCCCTCTTAATTTACCTCTGCTATTTAACTTGCATTGAGTATGGAAATACAAAATTTACAAATGGATATGATCTGGTTAGGTGAATAGGCCAAAAGGCAACAGATGAAGTTTAATGCAGATAAGTGTGAGGTTATCCATTTTGGTTGGAAGAATAAAAAGGCAATTCATTGTTTAAATAGAGAGAAACATCAAATGCTTTGGTCAGAGGGATCTTCTTGCATGAATATAGGAAGTTAATATACATGTACAACAGGCAATAAAAAGAGTACATTGAACTTTGGCAATTATTGCTCAAAGAGTGGAGTATTAAAGTAGAGGAGGGCTGCCGCAACTGTACAAAACATTATTAAGATCATCACCTGGAATACTGCTTCTCGTTTTGGTCCCTTTATTTGAAGAAGGATGCAATTGCATTGGAGTCAGTGGGAGGAGGTTCACCAGATTAGTTCCAGCAACTGACCAGTTAATGCTTATAGTCACTAGAGTTTAGAAGAATAAGAGATCTAATTGAAGTGCTTAAAAGAGATTGATAAAATTGATGTAAAGCAGATGTTTTCTCTTGTGGAACACTCTCCAGCAAGTGATCATTGTTTTAGGCTAAGTGGTGGCAGATCCTTTTGTATATTCCTAATGCTCTGCCTGGTTGCTATGACAGCAAAGCACTGACATTGACTTTATAAACACTTTACACACAGTCGAACACTCCTGATCACCTGCAGAGACGTATTATCCAACACTCCAATCACACCAATTGTGTGATCTTTTAATCTCTCTACCCTTAATCTCTCTGCTGGCAAATGGGACTAGATTAATTCAGGATATCTGGTCGGCACCAAAGGGACTGTTGGTGTGCTGTACAGCTCTATGACTGACATAGGGAGAGAAACCAGATCCGTTCAGACTATATTCACTGGAGTTTTTAAAAGGATATGGAAGGGAATCTGACAGAAAGCTAGAAAAGTTTAACAGGACCAAGACTGGGGTAGCAGGGAGGAGCTGGGAAATATAGGAAGGGTATACCTAATGATCCCAGAACCAGGGGGCCATGGTGTAAAGGAGACAGGGTAGGACTGAGATGAGGAGGAATACCTTCACCTCTGGGATTCTCTGTCACAGAAAGCAGTGTGGGGCCAGAACACGCAACACTTTTGGATCAGAGTTGGATGGAGCTCCGAAGAGATTGAAAGGTATTGGGGTGGGAGCAGGGGATTGTTATTAAGTGAAGGTTGACCCCTCCGGAACTAAAACTGAAATCAAAGAGGAGCACCTTGTCCTATAATCTGTGAATGGAGTGAGAAAAGTGGTGTAACCTGCTTTTCTGCATCTTCTAGCGGTTAAACAAAATAAATCCCTGACATGCACTTCAAAATCAACCAGCAACAGTTAATTTATCTAACTCCAACACTGAACAAATTAACTAAACTATTACCAAAATAAAATAAATCCCTTCAAACTACTAACTATTCCCAAAGGGCGGCACAGTCGGCCAGTGGTTAGCGCTGAACCGGGTTCGATTCCAACTTTGGATGAATGTAATTGTGGGATGTGCATGTTCTCCCCATGTCTGCATGGATTTCCTCCATGTAGTCTGGTTTCCTCCCACAGTCCAAAGATGTGCTGGTTTGGGTGGATTGGCCATGGGAGATTGTCCTGTAATGTTCAGGAATATACAGGTTAAGGTAGATCAGCCATGCTACATTGTCCCGTCGTGTCTAGGGATTTGTAAGTTAAGTGCATTAGTAAGGAGAAATGTAGGCTAATAGGGTAGGGGAATGGGTTTGGGTGGGATACTCTTCGGAGGGTCGGTGTGGACTAGTTGGGTCAAACAGCCTGTTTCCACGCTGTAGGATTTGTATGATGATTTCTGCAATGACAACAAGATTCTAATGGTGTGCTGTTCCAATAAATACAAGTCTCACTATAAAACAAAATAATAGAATTTAGTATCTCAAAATTACAGGCAGGTTATGTGTCTTCTTGAATTTTCAGTGCCTTCTGTCATTTCTTCAGTCAGAAATGTCTTCTCCGCCATTAATAAAGATGTTATTTAGATGGTGCTTTCTCTCGGACATAAATGAGGCCATGAGAGATTCTGTCTCTCTCTGTCTCTCTTTGGGTTGGCACGGACAAGTTGGACTGAAGGGTCTTTTTTTTACATCTCTATGACTCTATAAAGAGAAATAATTTCTCTCAGAGGGTCGTGAATCTGTGGAATTCACTCCCCAGAGTGGGTTGGACACTGGGACACTGAACAAAGTTTAAGGAGGAGACAGACTGATTTTTAGCTACTAAAGGCTTAAAGGATTAGGGGGAGCAGGCAGGAAAGTGGACTTGAAATCGAGATGAGATTAGCCATGATCATACTAAAAGGTGAAGTAGTCTCGGGCCCAAGCTTGATGGAGTAAAATTTGTTGAGAAAGATTCAACTTGATTGGCTCAACATTTTTCGGGTAGAAAGTGGTTGCCCGAATGAAGTTTAATACTCGGAAGATTTCCAGAAAGGTCTAGAGATGATCAAAGGGACGAAGAAGCAATTCATCAATTCTTCAAGGCCCACCTAGTGCCATTTGCCTTAAATGCAAAAATAAAGCCAGAATTCAGGAGGATGGAAAATGAAGGAATCATGAAATCGGTACAGTTTGCAGAATTGGCAGCACCAGTCATACTGATTGTGAAGGCGGATGGGTCAGTTCTCCTTTGTAAGGATTTCAAACAAATTTTCGCAGCTGGACAAATAGCCAATCTCTCGCATAGAGGACTTACGCGAAAATTGGCGTGGATGCTGTCCTTCACAAAACTGCATTTGAGCTCTGCATACCTGCAATTGCAATTAGATGAGATTCCCATAAGTATGCTACAATTATTACCCATAAGTGTTTGTATCAATATATAAGACTATATTTTGGGGTATCATCAACTGTGCTATTTTCAACTGGATGATGGAGAGCATTTTACAAGGTCTACCCCAGATCGTCATTACCTATACGATGTGCTAATGGATTTATGAAGGGGAAATTATGCTTGACTAATCTGGAATTGTTTGAGGATGTAACTCTGAAGATGGACGAGGGAGATCCAGTAGATGTAGTGTACATGGACTTTAAGAAAGCTTTTGATAAAGTCCCACATAGGAGGTTAGTGAGCAAAATTAGGGCGCATGGTATTGGGGGCAAAGTACTAACTTGAATTGAAAGTTGGTTGGCTGACAGGAAACAAAGAGTTGTGATAAACGGCTCCATTTTGGAATGGCAGGCAGTGACAGTGGGGTACCGCAGGGATCAGTGCTGGGAGCGCAGCTTTTTACAATATATATTAATGATATAGAAGATGGTATTAGTAATAACATTAGCAAATTGTGCAGAAGGCTAATAGCATGCTGGCCTTCATAACAAGAGGAATTGAGTATAGAAGCAAAGAGGTGCTTCTGCAGCTGTACAGGGCCCTGGTGAGACCACACCTGGAGTATTGTGTGTAGTTCTGGTCTCCAAATTTGAGGAAAGACATTCTGGCTATTGAGGGAGTGCAGCGTAGGTTCACGAGGTCAATTCCTGGAATGGCAGGACTACCTTATGCTGAAAGACTGAGCGACTGGCTTGTATACCCTTGAGTTTAGAAGACTGAGAGGGGATCTGATTGAGATACATAAGATTATTAAAGGATTGGACACTCTGGAGGCAGGAAACATGTTTCTGCTGATGGATGAGTGCTGAACCAGAAAGAGTTGGATAGAGCTCTCAAGGATAGTGGAATCAAGGGTTATGGAGAAAGGCAGGAACAGGATACTGATTAAGGATGATCAGCCATGATCATATTGAATGGTGGTGCAGGCTCGAAGGGCAGAATGGCCTACTCCTGCACCTATTGTCTATTGTCTAATAACACGGAAAACCAATAAAGAGCATTGAAAGAACTTCAACATGGTGTTTAAATGTTTCTGCAAGGCAGGATTATGCCTTAGGAGGGAAAAATCTGTGTTTCATATATCCCAAGTGACTTACTTGGGCTACAGAGTTGATGAGACAGGGTTTCACCCAGTTGAAGATAAAATGAGTGTGATCAAAGGTGCCATAGCTCCTACATCTGTACCGGAGCTGAGGTCTTTCCTCAGGTTGGTGAATTGTTATGGAAAATTCTTACGTGACCTGGTCTCCATCCTAGCACCTTTACATTTACCATTGGTAAAGGGTCAGCCTTGGAAATGGTCTCGTAGCCAAGATGTAGTCTTTAGGGAAGTGAAGAAGCAGCTATCATCATCTAAGGTGTTGGCATACTACAATCCCAAGCAAGATATGGTGCTGACACACAATGCCTCCCTGTACGGTATTGGTGGGGGTAGTGTTGGCTCAGTGGTGCAGAGTGATGCTCGATAGCACATACTTCCCAGACTTTGGCTGCTGCTGAATGAAGATATGCCCAGATAGAGAAGGAAGATTTGGTCGTAATCTTTGATGTGAGAAATTTCCACCAATATCTTTACGGATGTAAACCTTTAAATGTAGTGCGCCACAAACCCCTGCTAGGACTACTTAAAGAGGACAGGACTCTGCCACCCACATCTTCAGGTTGAATTCAGAAGTGCGCTCTTCTAACAGTGTACAGTTAAAAGCTGGAACACCGTCCAGGAGGTCAAGTGGTAAATGTGGATACATTGTGTATCACTGTGTATCACTGATGATGCTGCCAGTGGTGTCTGTTCTGGATTTAAACTTTCGAGACCCTCTTCCAGTCACTGCTGACAATATCAGACTGTGGACATAAAAAAATGTCCAGTCCTGGCAAACCTAAAACAGTTAGTGGTGATAGGGGTACTAAAAAGGTCATCATGACCAGAATTGAAAACTTTCTGGACCTGGCGAGACCAGTTCACCATAAAGGACTGAATTTTATTATGGGGAGCAAGAGTGATTGTCCTGAGCAAATATCGCTGCCAGATACTGGCTGAACTCCACCCACGTCATTCAAGGATTTCCAAAATGAAGATGTTGGCAAGATGTTATGTCTGGTGGCTAGGATTGGATGCTGATAAAGCCAGCCCATCAGACCATCTGACAAGGCTGTTAGGACCCATGGATTCTCCATTTCTGCCAGGCATCAAAGAAACCACTGAGGATGGGATGGGCACCACAGTTGTTGCAGGGATGCCTGGCTGATAGATAAAGAGGAGTGTCAGGTGTTTTGTTCACTTTAGGAGCCAGCTCTAAGCTAGCTGGGTCAGTGTATTGTATGATGCACATGTCAATAAAGGGTGACTTGGTAATGGGATACCAGTCTTCATTGAGTTTTTTCATACTGACACTGTCACAAACATGAACCCTTTTAAACACTTATGCCAAAGGTGATAAACTGATCTTGTATATAAGTTCCATATAGTACGCATTGTGTTCATCACATTTTGAAATCACGCGCAATTTCTGTGTCACATGTCAGGTGATGGGGCAAATTTAATAACTATTAAGATAACAAAAGACAACTAAACTTCTAGGGAAAGAACAAACCAATCAATATTTACCAAGCAGAAATGAAAACCACCATTGGTGCATTTAAGAGACTCAAAACGAAAAATTAACAATCCCCACCAGTTGGATTGAGTGAATGGCAGCCATTGGGATGTTTGCAAATATTTTCAACCTCATTTCACTTGCTATTTTGTTTCCTCAGTGAGCTAATGAGTACAAGAAAATAACTTTGTTATTTATTGTTACATGTCAACGGAAGTTTGAAATTTTCTCAATGCTGTGAATTCCAGGACATGTCAATTCCAATTCCCAATTACAGTCAGTTTTTCCATAATATGATGGTTGCTTTCTTGTGCAAAACCGTGTTATAGAAAAATCATGCTTTAGAAACAGCACTTAAAGTGTTGGCAATGTAATCGCACTATAGCCAACCCACATTTTAAAAGTTTGCACTTTAGAAGCAGCGTCCCCAATTCGTGAATCGCATTACAGCAAATTCGTGCTGACGAAACGTGCATTATAGCAGAATTACCTGTATTGCTTTCTATCATTTACCCTCACTCCTCATGGATATCAGATCAAATTAAACAGATATTCAGCCTTACTACATGGAAAATTATCTATTTCAATGGAATGAAAATTGAGCAGTGTGTACAATGGGAAGGTGATAATCCTGTAACAGTCAACGGTCCCATTTACTCTTCATTATGAAACAGTAATAATGCTAACTCACTTTTAACAATGTTATGAGCACCTACAAGTTTGATAAAATAGAAAAGCAAGGGGCATTTTGCATAGTACATCTTAGCTTGAAAATATGTAGCAACAGCATTAATATTTAATAAGTATGTTGTTTTATTGATTGTTATTCAGCTCTTCAGCAAAATCTACTGCTGAACATTTATTTATTTTGTTGACAGGGAACTTCAGATATTGGTAATGGTTCTATTTATTAGAATGCAAAATGATCGGAACTGTTGACTAACACATTGAAATATCAATGCACACCTACAAGTGTACATTTGTTGCTATTCTTCTGAATGCAGATCTGTATTTGTGTGTTTTTTTCTGTGTGGTAGTGACCTTCACACCACAGAGATGATATTGAGGCTTGGGAACAATTTAAATTCAAAAGACGCTGCTTGGCACAAGGAAATACAAGTATAAAGGAAGGCTTAAAAAGTTGGATTTATTTTCTTGCATCAATGATACTAAAAGCATTATTGACAATAAAAGAAGCATTTCAAATTTTGAAAAGGTAGGACAGTGGTGACTCAGCAACAAGTGTTTTGAAAGTTGTCAGTTCAAGTTCAAATCATAAATGGAAAGTTAAATACAGGAGATTTAGAATTAAGAACCTGCTAAATATCATCACAGTCACAAAATCATGTAAGTTTATATCCAAAGTTAGAAGTTTAGGCAGAAGTTAATATCTCAATGTTAACTACCATCCCATTCCCCCACAGGACAGGGTTAAGCAGAGATGAAGAATGCCTCCCCAACCTGCCACACTTGCTTCTTGCTATTTTAATGCTGGTGGATTCTACATAAAAGGAGAATCCCACTTTTCAAAGGTGGGGCACTTCGTTGATGTATTTGTTTCCTCCTGCCTCACAGTGGGCCAAACCCCCCCCGCATTCCCCCGAACAGCCGACCAATCTTTCAAAATAGGAACATAGGGAACAAGAGTAGTCCATTCAGCCCTCTGAGCTTGCTCCACCATTCAATAAGATCAAGGCTGATCTGTGACCTAACTGTATACACCTGACTTGGGCTCAGATATTTTGATAACAGTGCTTAAAAAAAATGTATCTGTTTCAGATTTAAATTTAACAATTGAATTAGCACGGACGAGCAATAGAAGAGGAGAGTTCCAAACCCCCACTGCTCCTTGCATGTAGAACTGCTTTCTAATATCTCCCCTGAATAACAAGGCCCTAATTCTAATTCTATGCCCTCTGGTTCTAGAATTTGCAACCAGTGGAAATAACTTATCTTCATTTACCCTGTCTTTCCCTGTTAATATCCTGAAGACCTTGATTTGATCATTTCTCAACCTTCTATATTCTAGAGAATAAAGGCTTAATTTGTCTAATCTCTCCTCATAATCTAATCCTTACAAACCAAGTACTATCCTTGTAAAACTATGTTGAATTCCATCCAGGGCTAAAACATTCTTCAGCAGGAGTGGTGCTTAGATCTGCTCACAGTACTCTAAATGGGGTCTAACTACAGATTTGTATAACTGCAACATAACATCTACTTCAAAGTTTGTGAGAAGATTTGTAGCTCGGGTGCTTGTTGTTGTGGTTCTGTTCGCCAAGCTGGGAATTTGTGTTGCAGATGTTTCATCCCCTGTCTCGGTGACATCCTCAGTGCTTGGGAGCCTCTTGTGAAGCGCTTCTGTGATGTTTCCTCTGGCATTTATAGTCATTTGTATCTGCCGCTTCCAGTTGTCAGTTCCAGCTGTCCGCGGCAGTGGCCGGTATATTGGGTTCAGGTCAATGTGCTTATTGATTGCCATGCCTCTAGGAATTCCCTGGCTGTTCTCTGTTTGGCTTGTCCTATAATAGTAGTGTTGTCCCAGTCGAACTCATGTTCCTTGTCATCTGAGTATGTGGCTACTAAGGATAGCTGGTCATGTCGTTTCGTGGATAGTTGGTGTTCATGGATGCAGATCATTAGCTGTCTTCCTTTTGTGCAGTCCTTGCATGGGATTTTGTACACTACATTGGTTTTGCTCATGCTGGGTATCGGGTCCTTTGTCCTGGTGAGTTGTTGTCTGAGAGTGGCTGTTGGTTTGTGTGCTGTTATGAGTCCTAGTGGTTGCGGTAGTCTGGCTGTCAGTTCAGAAATGCTCTTGATGTATGGTAGTGTGGCTAGTCCTTTGGGTTGCGGCATGTCCTCGTTCCGTTGTCTTGCCCTTAGGCATCTGTTGATGAAATTGCGTGGCGAATATATTGTATACATTGTTCTGGTGTACTGCAGTGTGTTGTGGCCCTTTTGAATAGTGTCTTGATGCAACTTCTTTTGTGTGTTGGGGTGGTTGCTTTCGTAGTTCAGGACTTGGTCTGTGTGTGTGGCTTTCCTGTATACCTTTGTGGTGAATTCT
>NC_057729.1:33573737-33592466 GCF_004010195.1 Chiloscyllium plagiosum
TTGGACAGGTCATGGGGACAGTGCTGAGCTGGAAGGTTGGAACTGGGGTAAGGTGGGGGGAGGGGAAATGAGAAAACTGGTGAAGTCCACATTGATGCCCTGGAGTTGAGGTGTGCCGAAGCAGAAGATGAAGCGTTCTTCCTCCAGGCGTCGAGTGGTGAGGAAGTGGTGGTGGAGGAGGCCCAGGACCTGTATGTCCTCGGCAGAGTAGGAGGGGGAGTTGAAATGTTGGGCTACAGGGCGGTGGGGTTGATTGGTACAGGTGTACGGGAGATGTTCCCTAAAGCGCTCTGCGAGAAGGTGTCCAGTTTCCCCAATGTAGAGGAGATCGCATCGGGAGCAATGGATACAATAAATGACATTGGTGGATGTGCATCAATTATCTATTATCCAATCACTGCTTGCCTCTTACAAATGCTGCATGAAACTCAAATGAGCTATGATCACTATTTGACAAATGCTCATTAAAAACTAGGTCATTAATTAACTCAGGCTCATTGCTCATTAATAGATTCAATATTGATAATCCTCCTTGTTGCATCCAAGATATATTGCTGTAGGACACTATCCTGACACACCCTAGAAATTCACAAATTCTCTGGCAAGTACTTGTCTAGCTCTCAGAGTCTATGTTAAGATTAAGACACCCCATGAATACTACTCTGCCTTTGCTACATAGTTGCCTATTTTCAGCAATTGTACAATCAAGCACTTCAGAGCTGCTACTAGGTGGTCTATGAACCCATTGTGGTTTGAATTCCTTTAGAGTTCCTCGGTTCTACCCATAAGATCTCCACTGTGTGCTTTCCTCTCATTGCCTGCTCGAAGGCAGTGATTCTGTTTCTAATTAGTAATGCTACTCCAGCTCTTCTGCCATTTTCTCTATTCCTCCTGTAAATCCAATAATCTTAATTTGTTTGTGTGTGCAAAATGTATAATAAAAGATGACAATTCTGCCACTAAAATCTGCAAGAGCTCCGAATCTTCGACTTTGCCAGGTTTTCCCAGGCTGCATAGGGTACAGTTCCAATATTTACTCCGGGCAGAATCAGGCAGATGGCTGGGCATAGAGGGCTGTCATGACCTCACCAATGTGAGTCCCAGGTGACTGCAATTCAGAGACCAGTTTCCTGTCTCAGTCCGATGGGACAGGTACACCAATGTTCGTCAACAACTAGTCTGTGCTCTTTGAAACATCAATCAAAAGTACATACTGTTCTTCCTGGTCCAACAGAGGCAAAAAAAGTGAAAAATATTTATTGTTCTGAATTTCATATTCTGACTCCGAAGGTAGAATTCTTTCCTTTTAATCATTGATTTACGCCAATTGTTAAAATAACCTCTGATTACATCATTGACGCTTAATCTACTTACTGAAGAGGTACTGTGCCTTCCACTTGCAATCTCTTGGCTCCTTGATATTGTGCTAACTGACATCCAAATGTGACCTTCACAGTACAGCAAGTTCAGCAAAAGTAGACATGGTTTTCTTTCACCACTAAAAACTTTCCAACTTGAAGAATCAAACTAACCTTTCTGGGTGCTGCAGCAACACGAGTACCTCACAAAATTCACAAACTTCATATTCTCATTACGATATGATGTAATTGTAACTATACAAATGTCTCAGACATATACAGTACTCCCTTCCTATGAAAACTGCCATTAAAACAAGGCAGTGTCATTGCAGCAAAATTATTATCAATGCCGCAAACTGGAATAGATGTGACTCCCCCTGATGTGATAAAAAATTGCACTATAAATTCTTCAACCTCAGCCAATGGAAAGACCTAGCCAAAACAACAAGCACTTCTTTAACAAATTGTCAGTGTTCTTGTGATCCACAAGTATCATGCTCACTCCGGGAAGGAATTATAATGATGGTCGACATGTTCACTGTTATGGACCGGGAGAGACCCCTCAAAACATTTTAAGGAAATAGCCCAGACCCTAACTTTTCTAGTTATTTTAAGCAGGTGTAAGTGGATACTCCAGGAGTGATGCAGCTGGTCAAAACCCCTCAGTTTTAAACAAAGCAGAATTTATTTACAGAGTACCGAATGAAACACAAACAAAGGAGAACAGAATACAGAATAACTTAACTTAACCAATCCGAAAACCCAACAGACTATCCCAACTTAATGATGCTGTTCCAAATCCCTTGGCAAAAAAGATAAAATCAAACATAGGATCTTACAGAAGAGAGAGAGATGGCAGAGACATCCAGCATGGAATACTTGTAGCTGTTGCTGTTGCTGTTGGATTACAAGCTGACAACTGACCAGTCGCTCTGATCAGCCAGACTGCTAAAACCAAACTGAACCAGTGAAAAGCTGAGCTGGGAGAACTGGCCACCCCTTTCATTGTACAAGTGAATTTTTTTAACTTAAAAGCTTCTTCAAGTAGATAAACCCAGACATTTCTACAGCTCTCCCTCATGCAACACTTTTGAAAAAAAAACGAAGGACAACACAACCTTGTTAAAGGAGCAACATCACTGAAGTCCAAAGACCATGGGATTTGCATGAGCCACCAGGAAGACCAAAGTCCTCTATCAACCCACTACCATATGCAACAAATTCAGTGCCTTCAACTGACATTCATAGTGAAGGTTTGGGAACTCTCTCTCATTTTGCATATTTTACAAGCTGTTTGAAAAATCTGATACTATTGAAGAGTTATAACACCAAATTCAATGTGCTAGATCAGCTTTTAGTAAATTCAATTCTTGAGTTTTAACAACCATAAAATTGGACCTGATGCTAATCAAAACCACATTTGAGTAATGGTTCTCCATATAATATTCTTTGTCAACAACCTACAGATGTCATATCAAGGTAACATCATCAATCTGTGTCAGAAGGATCCTGTGAATTAAATGGAAGAACAAACATGACTATCCTTGAATACACAGGTATGCCAAGTTACAGAGGCATGGTAACCACATGTCAGCTGTGCTTCTCAGGATGTGGGATCTGATTGCTTGACACAAGGCTGTCCAAGCAGGTGAACTATTTAAAGTTACACCCTGGAGCATGTTCACATGGGGGCCAAAGGAAACCTTTCAAAGGTTAAGAACCTATATGAAGGTTTCCACTATTGACATCCATTCATGGGAAGCAGATGCCCAATCATGATCAAAATGGCAAAGTATTCATTAAGGATGGTGTCAGGTCCTTCCATCATCAAGAACAGCCACTGAGAGAAAAGAGTGAGAAAAACTGAAGTCCTAGTAAAGTTGGGAAGATAGGGATGATGGACTGGTTTGGGGAAGAGGGGGTACTATGAGTAGCAGAGAATCCAGTGCGAAAAGAAGACACTTGGGGGGGCCCCACATATTCTTATCCAATCCAGCCCAAGGCCTGAGGAGGATGACCTGCCGGTTATATTAAGTTGCCAACATTTCTTTCTCATAAATATAATGATTCAGTTCTTCTGCACATTCAGCATTTTCTGCTTTTACTTCTACTTGTTCTATTGACTTTGGTCTCAATGTTGCATTTAAAGCCACTGACCAGTTGCAAATGCTTCTACGTTAGCAAGAAGAAATTCTTTACAATATTGGGTCAAAAGACTTCTTTACATTCGGAGACACCAGTTAAGTGTAGAAGTGTATATCTTGTAACTAATCCTTTGGACTAACATCACTGAAATTATAGTGCAGAAGTCTATTTAACTCACTGTTTTACAGGTGAGTTGAAAGAAAGTGATCTGGTTTCTTGTTCAACAGTATCTTTGATGAGCAACTTGCTTCCAACAATCAGAAAGAGAGAGAGAGAGTCTTTCCATTACTTTTCTTGTTACTTTCAAGTGCAGAGATGCCTGGTAGATGATCTCAGTTGTAACCTTCAAAGCACATTCAAGCCCAGAAGCACTAAAACAGCAGACTAGTTCATACACATCAGAAGTGCAGATTTTTTTTTAACTCTATGTCTTATGCATTTCTGATAGGGGGAAACACAGACATGTCTTATGCCGAGATTGCTTTCTGCTTCCTTACATCAAGTTGTCAATCTAGGGATGCAACTCACAGAAGATTTTGTTTTGCATTATATCTCTCCCTTTAAAGAATTTCTCTGAAAATTCTTGACACCTGTTGAGGCAAAACATTCTATGGTTTCTCTCAAAGCCAAGCATAGTCAACACAGGAATATTACAGTGAACTGCATTCTTAACCATTAATGGCGTGTAAGCCCTTTTTGAAACTAACAAATAACTTGTATACTTAAAAGTATGTCAATTAGTACTTCTGAGATATGATCAATTGTTATCTCAGTACACATATAGTAAGAACATTCATTGTACAGGCTTTCTGTAATAAATTGTATCATGTTTAAAGCAGTTGCCTATATGTAATGGCTTATGCATTATTGTTCTCTAACATTTTTTATTCACTTGTGGAATGTGGGTGTCATTGGTTATTCAGCATTTATTGTCCTGAGTTGCTTGTCCACGAAATGATTTATTATTTAGATTCAACTTTGCAAATCCCCTTGGTAGGCAATTCACTGCTACTGCATTTCTTGCTAAATAATGTTGCTGCTTTTTTTCTTTTATTCAGTTTTTTGTAATGGAAAGTTACAGCATTATGTATTATATAAAGAAGGCTAGTCTGTTTTTTTTTTAAATAGGTAAATTAATGTAGCCATATTAAAAAGATGGCTCACAGGGTCTTTTGAACAGATGTATTATTAGCTATTAATACATATTTTTTATTAAATAGCATTTCATACTAGTTGTTTGACTGTGTCACTATTTAGATTGATGTTTCATTCTATTTGAAAGTGGATATCATAGAGAAAAGATGATAGAGAAAAGAGTGACCTGTTGGTACAGACATAATTAAGCATTTTAACTTGGACTGAGAGCACACAACTGAATGACATGAGAATGGACAAAGAGTATCAGATGGTGCAGAAATAGAATGGCCCTTGTATGGGCAGGACTATGGGAGAAATTGTTGAAAAATGTGGTGCTGGAAAAACACAGCAGGTCAGGCAGCATCCAAGGAGCAGGAGAAACGACGTTTCGGGCATAAGCCCTTCTTCAGGAATACTAGGAGAAAGTGAGGACTGCAGATGCTGGAGACCAGAGTTGAAAAATGTGGTGCTGGAAAAACACAGCAGGCCAGGCAGCATCCGAGGAGCAGGAGAATCGATGTTTCGGGCATAAGCCCTTCTTCAAGGGCTTATGCCCGAAACATCGATTCTCCTGCTCCTCGGATGCTGCCTGGCCTGTGTTTTTCCAGCACCACATTTTTCAACTCTGGTCTTCAGCATCTGCAGTCCTCAGTTTCTCCTATGGGAGAAATTGGTCAAGATAAAATCATATGACATTCTGTTAAATTCATGAACTGGAGCAGTAACGTGGGATCTTTGAGAACTTTGAGATCAGGGAGAAATCTCACTAAGCTTTCCCTCAGCAGATTGTAGAGATTGAAGAGATCATCCTAGCAGCACAAGTTAACATGGTATTTGATATTGCTATAACCTTGTAGCACTGGTTGTAAACTTTTAGTATAATTTCTGTTCAGCAAGTATTCATTCAAAACTTGCATGCCAAATTGGTAGTGCATGTACCTTTCTGACATTGATTTGATCGATGTGTAGTGTAAGAATTATTTAATGTTTTTGTATACATTCATTCATGGAATTTGGATGTCGCTATCTGGGCTAGCATTCATTGCCTGTCCTTAGTTGCCCTTGAGAAAATGGTGGTGGGCTGCCTTCTTGAACCACTGCAGTCCATTATGATAATTCATGATGGCTGTGAGGGATTGGCAAATATCAACTGCCGAGCGTGCCATTCATAGTTTATGGATATTGCCCTGAGATGTTTTTGTGTGGTGTCCAACATGGAGGCTGTTTGCAGCTAATGGTGAGTGGAAGTTGCCAGGTACTCGCTCTGACTTCCATGTTGAGAATTCTAAGCATCTAGTTTGCTCACAGCAAGTGGTAGAATAGGAATCTGCATATTAGTGAAGTCAGATGTGCAGTTAATAAAGTTGTTAGCAAGCAATACTTCTCTTTGATAAGCAATTCACTGCTACTGCATTTCTTGCTAAATAATGTTGGTTCTTTTTTTTCTTTTATTCCATTTTTTGTAATGGAAATTTACAGCATTATGTACTCTATAAAGAAGGCTAGTCTAATTTTTTTATAATAGGTACATTAATGTCACCATATTAAAAAAATGGCTCCCAGGACGAGAGATGACTGTCCATTGTTGTCTCACTTCCCCCAGAAAAGCAAACTATTTGCACTGCAAGAGCCACAAATGGAGCGACTTAGAATTCGATTAACCCTCTGACAACACAATGAATCCTTTTAAAAATGTGAAAACTCAAACATTCTGAGAGAAAAACAAAGGCGACCAAGGACACCCCATCTGCCCACCTACAGAGAATTCAAGCATAACTGACCTTATGAGACAATGACTCATCAAACCTAACAAAAAAGTTTTAGATTTGAATGAGACTCTGTCAGACACTGTTCTAAAACTGAACACCAAGAAGAACTCAGGGAGACAGCAAGGAGAGGAAATCAGCTATGGGTTGCTGCACTGAACTAGGCCCTAATCTGCAATGCTGAAGGGGAAATAAGGGAGCCTTCACACTCTCACACAACCTGTTCTTTATCAGTCCAACAGCAACCTCAAACTATTCAACTGCAGAAGCTGCTTAGGTCTGACTTCAACTTTCAATCCATTCACGTTCATAAAGAGAATCTTCAAACAAGTATTAATTCAGCTTATCTTGCTTTCTTCCTTCTTAGCACATTTTATTTATACCTGCTTTTAATCCTTGTTCCTGTATTTTATCTAATAACTATGTCTAATTAACTTTTGAACTTGTACAATAGTAAAGTTATTCTGCTTGTTATTTTAAAATGGAACACACAGACAACTAAAAGCAAGCTAAACAAGTTTTAAAGATTCACAGTTCATTGATCACTCTGTACGCAACATGCTGTGGTCATGACATGGGTAACAGCTGTCATTAACAATGCCAGCTCTGGTCTCAATCCCTAAATATCTTTGAATTGAGTGGCTTGCTTTGCCTTTCCAAAGGGCAGCTACCAGTCAACCATATTACTATAGGTCCTGAATTACATGCATGCTAGGCAAAGCCTATAGGGTCTTTATCATTATTAATTTTATTAATACTTCCAATAGTTTCAGGTTTTCAGATTTTATTAATAGTGCAATGGTGGGATTTGATTCCGTGTTTATTAGTCTGACCCTCTGGATTGCTAGCACAGAGACATTATACATACACAACCATCTCTTGTATTTTACAATATACCATTCAAGTATATGCCCTCACTTGGACTAATAGGCTGCTCAGAAAATTGGCAGGGAAGTCAGAATGTCTGATTTGGGACCAGAATGGAAAGTCCAATGGCTCTGATTGATAGTTCTGCACAACTACCAAAAGCAACTCTGAGGTTACCAGTCCATAATATTAGGCAAAAGTGAGGACTGCAGATGCTGAAGATTAGAGTCAATATTAGAGTGGTGCTGGAAAAGCACAGCAGGTCAGGGAGCATCCAAGGAGTATGAGAATCGATGTTTCAGGCAGGAGCCCTTCATTAGTCCATAATATTAGCCAGTCAGACTTTGATAGGATCCCACTTTAGACCTAATTATTTTTTATGGCACCACTGGTGCACTAAATAAAACAATAGTATTCAGGCTTAAAATTACATTTTCTTTTACCCTACAGGAATGAATGCAATATTGTAAATGATATTATAAAGGTGGACATTAAAATTACTTGCCTGGGTCATGGCATTTTGCAATTTTGTATCAAGCAACATGACAAAACAAATTCAAGAATTGGAACCTCATTTTATTCAGAGTTCAAGATGTCTGATCAGTAATAATTCCATTCAGAAGCCCTTTTCCCTCTTGATGATAGCATTTGGCAAATGAATAGCCTCAAAATATCATAAAAATGTTTTTAATGTTTTTCTTAAGTACAATAAACTATGCTGCTTCAGTCAGTTTCAAAGAAAATGCTAGAAAATTGTTTTTCATGGCCATACAAGCACCAAAAGCAGATCTCTTAATTTTTTGAAGCAACTCCATCCCTTTCATTTTAAATGTATGCTTGAGCATGATTGGCAGTGAGTCAGAAAATTTGGCAAGCTAGTAGTTCACACAGTTCTGCTGCTTTCCCTTAGACATCAATGCTCTGAGACCGAAGATTTCAGTTCTGCTTCAGGTGTCAAGTCAAAAGAGCAGCTTGAACCTTGGGGACCAGGAATTTCAAGTTGTATGTAGTTTCCATCCACCTGTCAGACTCATATTTATTTTCTGATTCCTAACCAGTGAAGGAATCTTGTGTCACAGAGACCAATTATTTTTTGACTTTTTGACTTGACAGTTGATTGCCCTGTACTAAATCAAAGCAGCAAGACTGAATAGAAATATAAGAAGATCCTTTGGGAATGTCTTACAGTGTCCAGTCTACATTTTCCCAGCTCAAGACAATTTATTTATAACTGTAAAAGGTAACCAAGAGGAAATTACCTACAGGAACTGCAGTAACAGCCCACAATCAGGTGCCTCAGGTTGATAATAAAGAAGCAGAGGAAGTAGACCTGCAGAGTTTGTGCCAGCTGGCTGACCAATGCTTCGGATCTGTTTCAATAAACTCATATATAAACAGAATAACCCTGTCACCCCACTCCACCTTTTCTGCTACAAGCACAAATAACCTAATTTTTTAAATATAGTTTTAATAGTTCAATTTCAATAAGGTTCCCACAACTGCACACAAATCAATTATTTTCCAGGCAATCCAGTGTCAGCAGTACTTCCTACTATGATGCTTTTTCTCTTATCTGTTGATATACATTATGTTTGATGACTGAACAGGAAACTGTGAGATGACTGCCAATTGGTAAGGATTGAGGTGAATCTTCATTCTAATGATTATGAGTTAGAGTCATCGAGTCATAGAGATGTACAGCATGGAAACAGACCCTTCAGTCCAACCTGTCCATGCCGACCAGATATCCCAACCCAATCTAGTCCCAGCCGCCAGCACCCGGCCCATATCCCTCCAAACCCTTCCCATTCATACACCCACCCAAATGCCTCTTAAATGTTGAAATTGTACCAGCCTCCACCACTTCCTCTGGCAACTCATTCCATACACATACCACCCTCTGCGTGAAAACGTTGCCCCTTAGGTCTCTTTTATATCTTTCCTCTCTCACCCTAAACCTATGCCCTCTAGTTCTGGACTCCCTGATCTGAGGGAAAAGACTTTGCTTATTTACCCTATCCATCCCCCTCATAATTTTGTAAACCTCTATAACATCACCCTTCAGCCTCCGATGCTTCAGGGAAAACAGCCCCAGACTGTTCAGCCTCTCCCTATAGCTCTAATCCTCCAACCCTGGCAAAATCCTTGTCAATCTTTTCTGAACCCTTTTAAGTTTCACAACATCTTTCCAATAGGAAAGAGACCAGAATTGCACGCAATATTCCAACAGTGGCCTAACCAATGTCCTGTATAGCCGCAACATGACCTCCCGCCTCCAGTACTCAAAACTCTGACCGATAAAGCAAAGCATACCAAATGCCTTCTTCACTATCCTATCTACCTGCAACTCCACTTTCAAGGAGCTATGAACCTGCACTCCAAGGTCTCTTTGTTCAGCAACACTCTCTAGGACCTCATCATTAAGTGTATAAATCCTGCTAAGATTTGCTTTCCCAAAATGCAGCACCTCGCATTTATCTGAATTAAACTCCACCTGCCACTTCTCAGCCCATTGGCCCATCTGGTCCAGGTCCTGTTGTAATCTGAGGTAACCCTCTTCGCTGTCCACTACACCTCCAATTTTGGTGTCATCTGCAAACTTACTAACTGTACCTCTTATGCTCGCATCCAAATCATTTATGTAAATGACAACAAGCAGAGGACCCAGCACCGATCCTTGTGGCACACAACTGGTCACAGGCCTCCAGTCTGAAAAACAACCCTCCACCACCACCCTCTGTCTCCTACCTTTGAGTCACTCTTACCATTCCAGGAGAGGAGAACTAAAATACATTTCAGCATTCATTTAATAGTACAATGTGACAGAGGTTTTACTCTGTTTATAGCGAAATGAATGGAATGTGGCATACATCCAGCACGATGCTTTGGCGGGCATGGGTTTGAGCCATTACTGATATTTACTGTTGTGGATGTCTACAACATAAATCATACTTAATAGGGTTATATTCTGCAATTAATTCATTGCTGCAAATGTCAATTTTCAGACAACATAATGTTCCGTCACAGGCTAAACCAAGTCTCTAGTACACAATCAATTAATCCCACCGGGTGAGCACTGTCAAGGACAGGTTGAAACATTTTTCATGGTACGTGCGCAACATCCATCAATTTATGCATTTAAAAAACAGTCTCTGAAGCAAGTGCCTTGAGAAACATAAATCTCATACTTTTAAATTCTCAAGTATTCTTACAGTGAGGTAATCTTGACATCCAGATCAGCCTCACAAAACATCTTGTCTGATTTTATTGCACATCTCACCATAACCGACACCACTCAAAGCCTGGTAAGATTCAACCCTATTTGTTCTTTAAAATGTTACAAACAATACCTGTTTGCCCACTATTGGGAAGGAACTGTTTACACAAATGTCAAAACTTCCAAAAGGAAGAATTACATTTTTTAAGTAGAAACTGAAACCCTTTTAAAATGTGAATTTCACAATGAATCCAGTAAGTAGATATTAATGTATTCTTTAAGCATCCACCTAGACCCTTGACATTCTCAACATTCAGAATTGTAATTAGGAGGGATATGGGCCGGGTGCTGGCAGGTGGGACTAGATTGGTTGGGATATCTGGTCGGCATGGACAGGTTGGACCAAAGGGTCTGTTTTCATGCTGTACATCTCTATGACTCTAGTCAATATCACTCATCTACTTCCACAGAAGTATGATCAGCAACTAATGTAATTGCTGATTGCAGAATCAATCTGTATAGACCTTAGACCTATTGAAGGAAGCAGGGACAGTGCAGAATGAATGTGCCATATGAAAACGAGAGGAACTGCCAAGCTTGTTGCCAACACCAGAATTTTTTATGTACTCGAACATTGTGCTACTAAATACCAACATAAACCAGCATAATGAACAGCACATGTTGAAAACACTGCTGTCTCACATTTCATTCAGGCAAACTCCCAAACCTCTGCCTTCCCATTTCGCAAGAAAAGGGGAAGAACAGAATTATCCATTAGTCAGTGCATGAAAACACTGTGTCATAAGAACTAGTTTATAAACAGCTATATGCAAAGAACACTGAGAATGAATTGAAGTACCACATGAAGAATCATGGTATACAAGTGAAAAGAATAATTTGACTTTATGTTCATATCTCCTTTGTACTAAGTGTTTTCTGACCAGTGATTGGGAGAATAGAATTGTAAGTTACTCCCACCAGCTGCAGGGTTTTTTTTTATTGTGAATCCATAGTCAATAGTAATATATCACTCATAGAGAAAGAAAAGTGTTGGAAATCAGAAATAAAATTCAAAAGCATTGAAAATGCATAACTCTATCAACATCACATAATTACTTGGTTTGATTATATTTTAAATTAGAAGTTCTAAATATACAACATAAAAATTTAACTAATATATATTACTATCTTCCTGCTTTAGTTAGCATGTAAACATTGAGCCTAAGCTTAAGATAGTTTAGCTTTTTTTCCTGATTCTTTAGCTTAATGAACTCAGTCAAGTGAAAATCACTAAAGTGCTAAATAAGGTCACAGTTAAATAGTATGTCTTCTCAGGGGAGGATATTCAACTTAATTTAAAATGGGAGACTTTGCTGACCTTCTGTAAAAGATCTGAATGTTTTAGTAAGGAAGGGGTGTCGTCATGCTGGTATAATTCTACAAAGAATGAAATGATTCTCCATTTCAGGCATTTCCAAGCTGTACTTCAGTTACGTTTTGTTGAATTATGCCAGCATGACTAGGTATTCTGAAATTCGTTGACTGATGTTTTGCAAAGGTAATGATGGTTAAACTGTTTATGCTTGTAGTCATTACTCCATTGGAGCTGACAGCAACTACAGTTAAATACAGAAATCCATCATTTGCTGTCATTGCTTCTACACTCCTCCTGAGGGTGCACTGTTGAGGACTCCCATTCCTGTACTCCTCCATTTGCAACATCAAAGCAACAAGTAAATTTCCAAAACCATTCCCCCCTTGTCTTATCTTTTTGCTGTAAACACGTTTCAAAAGGTACTCCTTGCTGAATAACATGTAACTGGGTTTTTAACAATTCCACAATTACATCTATAACCACCAAATTTGATTTTTCTGTTATACTAAAATAAACTTCCACATACTTAATTTTTTTAAGCCATCCTTATTTTAGCTTCTGTTTTAACTGTTCATAGTTATTTATTTCACCATGTGGAAAATTAAATAAAAAGTGAAAGGATTCAATGCTTTTATTCCTAGTTTGATGTCTGTCAGAATACTTCAATGTGATTGGCTGACTACCTTAGAAGTTGACATTACAGCTGTTGGATGTTTCAGATTCCTTTGCTTTGGTTCAGGAGTAACTTCCTTCAAAGTCAGTAGCAAACTTGCTACCTCACCGGTGACCATAAATTCTAGCCCAAGTATTAAATTAGAGATCTATTTTACCGAGTGCAATGTAGAACAGTTGTCTCAGTTTATTGCCTCCATTCTGCAAAGCAATACAATTATTTTTGGAACTGGTAAAGATTTGGTTTGACATTTACAATGAACAGCCAATGTAAATATACAGAAAGTAAAATAGTGAACAGTTGTTAGAACCAGGAAAAGAGGGGCGAATCGGCTCCCTTTTTGACCTCCTCAGTTGGCCATAAAAGATATTTAGTACCTTTCAGCTGGCAACTATATCACGCTTTGATAAAACACACCTCACTAGTTCAAAAGTGAAGGAGTCAAATGCAAGGTTTATAGAGTGAGAGGAAGAAGAACTTTTCCCTTAATAGCCCTGAGAAAAATAATAAAACAAGACATTAATCTCACATACAAACACTGGTATAAAGTTTAAAAAGGGAAAGACGTCTATTACAAAAAATGATTAAGAGTACCCAGTTTTAAAAGTCTTTAAAGTCCTTGAAGTTTTAGTTTTTATCTGAAAGCATGATTGCTTAGATGATTACTTGTATCATCCATATTTATGAAATTTGTTGATATCTTGAGGTCCTCGGTGAATGCAAGTTTTTTTTAACATAAATCTATGTTGGATAAGGTTTGATGTCACTCATTCACACTGAGCTGAGATCCAGTGTTAATTCAATCACTGTTTGATAGCTAATATCAATCTATTGAAATCAATAGCACTGAAATGCAATCCACAGTGCTCAAACCACATCAATTACAAATGTTTATTGCCTGTAAAGTGTTTATCTGCCTTTAACTGAAAACACTGGAAATCAACTGACAAGGCATGAAGCTGAAACAAGAGCCACCAAAGCAAACCTTCAGCCTCAAAGCAATCGAACAAGGAACATCTTGGGCTACGTTACAGACATAGACATTTCTCCCAAGTCCCAGATGCTACAGTGGCATAAATTGTGTGATTGTTTAACATAGGCAATTCATCACATTCATACTTATCGTATTATTATTAGTTATATTAGTTATTATAAGTGCTGTGTTTAGTTGTAATATAATATAGTACTTTTATTATTATATATTATAGTCCAGTCCCTTCCATTACCACACTTCCTCTCAACTTTACCTGCCCCTTCCTCCTCACCTCATGCACCTCCACTTTATACTCACCCTCTTGCATCCTCTTTCCCTGTCTCCTCTCTCCCTCCTCCCTTCCCCCTCTTTTCCACCCTCCTTCTCCCCATTCCCTCTTGCCTTGTATTTCATACCCTCTCTGCCCACCTCTCTCTCTATCCTCTCTCCTAACATACTCTCCCTTAAATTTCCATGCCTTCAATGTATCTCCCTATCTCCACCTTCCCCTACTGCCTTGCTCCGTCCCCCTCTTCCCTCCCACCTAACCTTTCTTCCTCACACCCCTCTGCTCATGTCAAGTTTTAATCAAAATCAGAGGTTACCCAAAGTTTTGCTTTGATCCACTCCAGCATGGGACACTTTGCACAGATGAGGCCTCCATTCAGTAAGGGGCAAGTCTATGAAAAGGGGGAGACTGCAATAGGGGGTAAGGGGTTGTGAAGGATGGATCAGCTATTCCAAAGCAGTGTAATGTCTTTCCTATCCTCATTTCAATAAGGTTTGTTGGAACTGATCACACTGTGAAGGGCTCCTGCCCGAAACATTGATTCTCCTGCTCATTGGATGTTGCATAACCTGCTGTGCTTTTCCAACACCACACTCTCTCGACACTGTGTTGGCCAGTAAAACGTCTACCCCAATCCACAGTTCTTGGACAGTGCAGTGTTTACTGTGGCAGAAGGAGTGTCCCAAATATCATGAAGATGGAGGGGGAATGTGGATGTGGGTGATAGAGGTGGAGGGAGATTTGGAGAGGGAGAAATATGAGTTCCATTTCAGTGCAGAGGGGACAGGGAGGATAAAGAAGTAGAAGGTGAGGCTGGTGGGGAGAGAAATCCCTGAAGGAGAGTAGGGTTTGGTCCAGAGATGGAAATGGGTGTGTAGTCCTGAGACTTATTCATGTTGATGAGCAACATAGAATCTTGGAGATATGTTTCAGCCTAGCCTCAGGTTTCACTAGTCTTAACTGCCGGTAGAGGAAGAGGGTCTAATTCGCACATTGGTGAGTAAAGTTTTTCTGCAATGTCTTTTCACTGTTCACGTTTTTCTCATCTTGCCCCTTTAGGTGTAAACCTTGTTGGGTTCTCTGGTTTTCTTGGGCAGTAGCACAGCCTGGATTTTGAATAGGGCTATCCTGACTCCTGTCAGCAGCTTGTTGAGCTCCTTGTCATTGCGGATGGTAAGCTGCAGGTGGCAGTGATTATGCAGGTTTTCTTATTGTCCTGGTTCACATTTTTTTCAGCATCCATGTAACTAGACACGGTCCAACACGGTGATGTAAAGATTGTAGAATTAACGTTTGTTTGCCTTTAAGAATCACATTCCTATAGAGCCCGAAATGGCCAGAAAGAACAAGCTTGTTCAGGGACCTGTTGGAATAATACATACCACTTGGTCTTTCTGAGCTTTTGTAGCTGGTTTCTATGGCTGATATAACTTAATGAATCTGCTTCACTTGACTATGACCAAAATGAATGATATCAAAGCTAAGATGGTCTTGTAACTCAGACGCAATAGTATTCATTTCTAGATACAGAGAAACATCCTTGTTCTTTGTGAGGTTTTGGCAGCCAGCAAAGTGTGGAAATAGTCATTTTGGAACTTGATTTATATTGAACTTCTAAATCACATCCTTAGATTGTCACAAAAAGTTGCTGGTGTCATGGAGGTACACTTGTGAGACATTTTCGACAAACCATTTCTAACAGTTTGGGATCATTGTGAACAATGAAATCCCTACAAAAAAGATAGATATGAAACCATTACATTCCAAACACGAGAGCAATAGTTTCTCCTTCAGTGTTGCAGTAGTTTGCCTGAGATGTTGTAAGGTCCTACATTCCCCTTTTCTTTTTCGCTGTATAGACCTCTGAGGCCCATGCATGACAGTGATTTCCACATGCAGACTTTAATGAGTTGGTCCACCAATTGGCAAGTGTGGGACTCCCGAGTAACTGCACAGCCACACAGCTTAGAAGGTAGATTGGAAAAGACTTCACAACTAAATACAATAGGCTTGTCATCCTGTCGTAGAAACATTCCAAAGACTTCCTGCAACGCATCAACCTTCAAATCATAAGGCTTAAGGATCATAACATTAAAGAACTCACTGGCTGGGTGATACAGCATTTTTAAGAGATTGAAAAATAGACTAGCGATCTTCATGAAATACACACATGATGTTCTTTCAGAGAAAATCTCAAAGGAGATATTTTGGTCACAAAATTCAGATAAATGAGGATTAAAAAGTTGAAGACCTGAGACAGTTTTGTAAATCATCTTTGTTTTGTGGAGTCAGTATCTTCTATATATTGTGTATTTCAGTTGGATCAGGTCAAATGCTTGTTGACAAATAGATTGAACAGAAAAAAAAGATTTGCCTCAATTGATTTTACATTTCTTACTTATGAAAAAAAAGGGGCTAAATCTTACAGAGTTCTGAATGATGGGGCCTAAGGCAAGATTTGTGATAAAATTAGATTGGAAATTCAGCAAGGCTCATCTTAACACTGGGAGCATTTCATTCCATTTTTTATGCTTTTCGCATGCAGTGTGACAAGTTTATCGCTGGTATGGGCGAGTTGATAATTATGAGGGCATTATAGCTTGTTAAAATGTCTTGCTGACAGTCCAACATGCCTCATTTATCTTCAGTTTCCTATCTTACCAAACTAGTCAAACAAATCTGACCATGGAAACCACTACAGGAACCTGGCAAATTCAACAGCTCTTTGCTCCAAGTGACCTTCATGTTGGGCACTGGGCATCAATATTTAAGGTACGCTCCATGGGCACCAGCCACACACTCCATTGATGGACATTGGCATCCAACATGTGCCAGCCTTAAGAACTTCCATGGCATACCTCCGATTCACTCAGAGAATGCATCTGTACTTCATTTATGCATCTCAGGCTGCAGCAGCAATTATCATTGTAATCCTGCAACAAGGACATTCAGAGACATGTAATCAGCTCATGCTGGAGCAGGCTTCATCTCCCGCAATTTCGCTTGGTGTCATATTGCTCACTCACTGTGAGCCTACCTGGATCCCAGTCTTGTCTTGCCTTTGAGCACTTTGCTACCCACTTAGCCAGAGGTGCCAGGTTCAGATATTTCTGTACTATCATGTCATTTAGTGCAGAAACAAAGGAAGGAACTATTTTGGCAGGCCTCAGTCAAGTCAAAGAAGATAGCATTCATTGAATGTGTTGCAGCACAATAAGTCCAGAGCAGCTTCTGATCCCAGTCCAGGATCTTGGACACAGTCATTTAGCTGCTCAGGACAGTCAGAGTCAAGATGTTCTCTACCTAAGGGGTGAGGAACCAAATGTCAAGCAGCCAACATCTGCCTTGACTCTTGCTATCCTATTGTGGCTGCTTTCCTCCTGGAATGAGAGATAGCCGTGTATTAAGGGACATGAAAGTGGGTGGAGTAGCTTTACCTTTTGGCGCAGTTAGGGTGGTGTCCAAACTTCAGAGTTGCAAAAAGATTAATAAGGGACTTGAAACATTAAATCTATTTCTCTCTACACAAATGCTGCCATGCCTGCTAAGGCTTAAGCCCCTTATTTTTAAATTTCAGACCTCCAGAATCCACAGTGCGTTGCATTTATTCCACAAGTGGCAAATTGACAACACAATAACAACGAGTACAAAAGACTCAATGCCATGCTTCATGCAAAAGCTGAGTGAAATAACTTCACAGAGGCTAGTATCCTATCACCAAGTCACCCTATATTTACATGTGCACTGTACAATGGTTGTGAACAGCCAGCTCAGAGTCAGTCCCTGACATCAGGAGACTCCCTGAATCGCCTGTTTATTTCTGTCAGCCAGGGCTCCCAGATTATGTCAGGTTAATAACCCCAATCCAGGATCTCATAGTAAATAAGGTCTATCTGGTTCCAAATGCCATATTCGGCCATTTTTAAAAATTCTTTTGTTTAGTAAATTTTCATAATTGTTTAGTCAAACATGTTTATAACTAACACTATGAAAATGAGAAGCTGAAAATTAAACCTAACTGATGATTTAATGAGAGCAGTTTTCAGTGTCTATCAATGAAATTTCAATATATATGACAGCGAGTTACATAATATGAATGGTATTAAAATATAAATGAGAACCATTCTGAAATGTTATTTGACCTTTATAATATGAGTTACCTCTCATTAATGTGGTTAGTTCTGTGTTTGCAAAAAACCTCTTCGCAGACAATCAGTCATTTGAAATTAAAAATGATCAAATTTTATCCGACTGCAATTGTCATTGACATTTCAAGTGAAACATTTATTTTATGCTAATAGTGTATGAATGGTTACATGTTGATATAAGGTCCTTCCTCATTTAAATAGAACCTTTAATCATTTTAATTGGATTAACACCACCATTAAAAGAATAAACAAAGGGCAAAATGTTAATGAATATGTAAAATAATAGCCTAAATTTTTACTTCATTTCTATTTTAATGAATCTAAAGATGTTATAATTTTCATTTTACTTCCTATCATTCTTCTTGATACATAAAATAAGCAGCTGAAACTTTATTGCTGGAACAGCACAGCAGGTCAGGCAGCATCTAGGGAACAGAAGATTCGACGTTTCGGGCACATGCCCTTCCTCAGGAATGAGCAGAGAGTGTTCAGCAGGAGAAGATAAAAGGTAGGGAGGAGGAACTTGGAGGAGGGGCGTTGGAAATGTGATAGGTGGAAAGAGGTCAAGGTGAGGGTGATAGGTCGGAGTAGGGTGGAGGCGGAGAGGTCAAGAAGAAGACTGCAGGTCAGGAAGCGGTGCCGGGCTGGAGGGATTCGGCTGAGACAAGGTGGGGGGAGGGGAGATGAAGAAACTGGTGAAGTCCAAGTTCATCCCCTGCGGGTGGAGGGTTCCCAGTCGGAAGATAAGACGCTCCTCCTCCGACCGTCGCGTTGTTGCGGT
>NC_057729.1:33592977-33627237 GCF_004010195.1 Chiloscyllium plagiosum
ACTCTCTGCTCATTCCTGAGGAAGGGCATGTGCCCGAAACGTCGAATCTTCTGTTCCCTAGATGCTGCCTGACCTGCTGTGCTGTTCCAGCAATAAAGTTTCAGCTTTGATCTCCAGCGTCTGCAGACCTCACTTTCTCCACATAAAATAAGCAACAAATATGATAGAAGGCAAAATGAAAATTATAACATCTTTATATTAATAAAAGCCATAAAATAAATTATAGTTTCATTTTTTTCTGTTGATTATACATCAGATTATACTGATCGAATATATTTCATTGTTCTATTCTGGCATTAACTCATGATTATTATGTCTCTACATAAATTTCTACTGTGGATCAGAGAAGCCACGTAAAAGAGTGAAAAATAGCCATTGCTAATTTTTCACAGAATGCAGAAATAATCACCAGATACGATCACACTGCATAGCATAGGATTTAGTATACTGCAGCCCTATCTTACTGAGATTCCATGTTTGCAGAAAAGTCTACCTGAAATGGCTCTCATTGAAAAGGGATACACGTTCCAATTAATAAAGTTCGGGTAAAATATTTAATGCAGTACAGCATGTCTAAATTATAATAACTGCCTAAAAAAATTGCAAATGAATTCAGCACATGCAAAGTTAAATATTTGTATCTTAATTTATGCAATTACAAACTGCCTTAAAGTTACTCATACATGATCAGCTTCAAATTGTGACACTAAAGTAAAAATTATTGGTATAAATCATTGAAGCTAATTCTGACCAAGACAAAATATTGCCAGCTCTTGAGGTTGTGGGAATGGAGACATTAGGTGGGGAAAATAGCAAATTGTGATATTGGGGATAACTCCCCAACACATAACAATGCCAGGACTCTTGTCCAAGGGTGAGCTGGAAAGTATATCAGGTGCCAATTCCACATAGCTGAGAAACCAAATTTCAATGTTAATTCCCATTGAAGGGAAATATTGCAATTCTTCCACCATATTGCCAAAGGTGGAGTGGTTTCCTTCCATGTGGGGGACCACCAGCTCAATCTATGGCTACCTCCCTGTGGCAGACCAGAGAGTGATCAGAGTGAGAAACTCCATGCTGCTGGCAGATTTTATTAAGGGGCCCCAAATGTAAAATATTTAGTTCGTTTTTGCAGGAGGGAATCTCTTGTAACCCTTTCTGGTGGTGGGGTGGTGGAAGAGGCACTCTCCAAAGGCAATCCTTCACCAGGACCCATAAATGTTGTGCATAGCTTCCCTCAAGCCCAAAGTGCTCTATTGGGGATTATGAAATCTATTTTTCTGGTATAACTGGAAGACGTACTGAGTAAATAGTATGAAGTTTTTTCAATGAAGATTCATCAGGTCAATGGCATGATTTGTCTGGTTCCATTAAAATTTGCTATATCTAAAAGGGCAAACAATTAAATAACTGCAAAAACAAAACAAAAAAGACAAAATTAAGTAGATCAGTTCAAGGAATGGGAAGAAAGATTGTGGATACAATTTAATGGATAAGTATTACTAAGTAGCATGATGTTGAAAAGGAGAGCAAAGGACCATGCACTTAATGGAAATATTTTGAAGGGTGGAGATAAACAGATTTAAGGGCTCAAAGGAATAATTCCCTGAAAATACAAATAAAAGAGATAACATAAAAGACATAACAGAGTTTTGGTTTTGGTTTCATAAATAAATGGGCATAGAACAAAATCACAAGAAATTAATCATCAATTTATACCTGACAGTGGTTAGACCACAGTTTGAACAGTTTGGAGAACTCAGTTATAGAAAGGGCATTAAACACACAGGAGATGGATAGTATAGGGTTACTGAAGTAATGCAGAAATATGAATCTACAGTTATGAGATACTGGGAGAGTTGCAATGTCAACGATTCTTACTTTTGGTAGAGACATTAAAAGTAGACATAAAGATTCCAGGATACTATTTTGAGGAAGAAAGAAGCTAATCCTGGTGTCCTGTCCAATATTTATCCCTGAATCAACATCACACAAAACACATGACTTAGCTATTACCAGATTGCTATTTGTGAAAGCTTACTGTGCACAACTTGACTGCCACATTTCCTTTAGCACAGCTGTGACCATATTTCAAAAATAAATCGTCATTGGCTGTAAGCAACTTTGAGATGTCCTGTGGTTATGAGAAATGTTACTTAAATGCAAGTCTTCTTTGTTATCAGTAACCTTTCAATTGGCTCCATAAACATCTGCAGCATACCTTGAAATACAATACAAAGAAATTTGGGGTCTGCATTAATTGTCAAAATATGAATACATAATACATTAAAGAAATCACTTTAAGGTGCAATATTCTGGTGTTTCATTTTGTCCTTTGAGATTGTGTGGCTGGCCACTGAAAGAATTGCTCCAAGTTATCAAATATGCCCCTGGTCTTAACATCTTCAACAAAAATAATCATTTTGACTCAAGTCATTAGCATTGCAATTATAATTTACAGGAAATGAATACCTATGATCTATTTTCAAATATTTTTATTAGGTACATGTGAGCACATAGCAAATAAAATGCAAATGTATTGGGATTCAGCATAAATCAGGTAAAAACAAAACATAATTCACGTCTGTTACACTATGGATCTGCATATTGCCAAGTAGAAATTCTTAAACATGTTTCTAATAAACCAGCCTTACAGCAGACTTAGAGTGTACAGGGTGTGACAACATGAACTTGTATTGAAGGAGTGCCTCACAAATAAAGAGTTGTTCTGCACTATTGTCATTTATCTCCTATAGAAATGAGGGTGAGTGCTCATAATGCAGGCCTATATATATATATATATATATATAAAATAAAAATACATATATTTTTCTATATCAATGTCAGATTATGGTCTGCGCTTTGTGGAATTGCTTTGCATTGAACATGTTGGTTTGAAATGGGCGTATGATTACACCTTGGAATATATTCTTTTCATAAGTCAGGGATGATCTGAGAGTGTATCAGCCTAATGATGACAGTGGAGAAAGTCATAGCACAGAGACACGCAGAAAGAATTGGTCAGATGTGCTGAAAGATAAAAACCTGAAGATTCTAGGAATCTGAATTAAAAATCAGAAGGTGTTGGAAAAGCTCAGCAGGTCAGATGCATCGTGGAAAAAGGAGGATTGACATCATAAATTTTTGACCAATATCAAAGTGAAGAGTAGAATATTAACCCAGCCTTCCTTGTTCTACATATATATTTAGATTGTGGAAACATTGTTCATTCTTAATTCAATGATCAAGCTGATTCTTATCTCCCAAAGGTAATTGTGAGCGCATGTCAGTTAGCAACAGTGTAAGAATATGTTTGGGAACTTCCAGCTGAAAATAATCTATCATATAAAATCTGTCCATTCATAACAAATATTTTATCATCTTAGGCTTGCGCTTCCAACACCTTCTACTCTATTATTTAGAAATATGTCTGGAAAGACAAGCAAGGATACAGCTGTCAAATCAGGGGTATTCCCAATACAATTACTTAATTAGACATTGAGAACAGAGAGACCTAGCAATTCAGGCACATAGCTCTTTGACGTTTGCATCACATGTAGACAGGGTGGTTAAGAAGGCATTGAGCGCACTTACCTTCATAGCTCAGACATTTGAGTATTGGACTTGGGACATTACATTGAGGATGTAAAGGATGTTGGTGAGGCGTCTTCAGGAGTACTGTGCATAGTTCTGGTCAGCTTGTTATAGAAAGGTTTTTATCAAGCAGTAGAGGGTTCAGAAAAGATTTACCACGATATCGTTAGGAGCAGAAGGTTTGAGTTATAGGGAGAGTCTGGGTAGGCTGGGACCTGTTCACTGGAACGAGGGAGGTTGAGAGGTGACTTTATAGAAGTTTATAAAATCATGAGGTGTATAGGTAAGGTGAATGGCGTGTCTTTTTCCTATAGTGGGGCCATCCAAGACAGGGCGCATATTTTCAAGGTGAGAAGAGTAAGATTGAAAAAGGTCATGAGGGGCATCTTTTTTAAACTTTCACAGAAAATGGTTTGTGCGTGAAATGAACTTCCAAAAAAAGTATTTCATGCGGGTACAGTTACAATGTTTAAAAAATATTTAGATAAGTACACGAATAAGGAATGTTTGGAGGGATATACACCAAGCACAGGCAGTTGGGACTAGTTTAGTTTGGGATTATGGTCAGCATGGATTGGTTGAACCAAAGGGTCTGTTTCTTTGCTGTATGACTGTATGACTCTATAATTGTGCATGGTCTTAAGAATGATAGGAGACCAGTAACAGGATTATTCAACCTTTCAAATTGTCTTTCATTTACATAAATGATTTGGATGCGAGCATAAGAGGTAAGTTAGTAAGTTTGCAGATGACAACAAAATTGGAGGTGTAGTGGATAGCGAAGAGGATTACCTCAGATTACAACAGAATCTTGACCAGATGGGTCAATGGGCTAAGAAGTGGCAGATGGAGTTTAATTCAGATAAATGCAAGGTGCTGCATTTTGGGAAAGCAAATCTTAGCAGGACTTATAAACTTAAGGTCCTAGGGAGTGTTGCTGAACAAAGAGACCTTGGAGTGCAGGTTCATAGCTCCTTGAAAGTGGAGTTGAAGGTAGATAGGATAGTGAAGAGTCTAGTGAAAAAAGCGTTTGGTATACTTTCTTTATTGGTCAGAGTATTGAGTACAAGAGTTGGGAGGTCATGTTGCAGCTATACAGGACATTGGTTAGGCCACTGTTGGAATATTGTGTGCAATTCTGGTCTTCTTCCTATCGGAAAGATGTTGTGAAACTTGAAAGGGTTCAGAAAAGATTTACAAGGATGTTGCCAGGTTTGGAGGATTTGAGCTATGGGGAGAGGCTGAACAGGCTGGGGCTGTTTTGCCTGGAGCATTGGAGGCTGAGGGGTGGCCTTATAGAGGTTTACAAAATTATGAGGGGCATGGACAGGGTAAATAGACAAAGTCTTTTCCCTGGAGTCGGGGAGTCCAGAACTAGAGAGCATAGTTTTAGTGTGAGAGGGGAAAGATACAAAAAATACCTAAGGGGCAACTTTTTCACACAGAGGGTGGTACGTGTATGGAATGAACTGCCAGAGGAAGTGGTGGAGGCTGGTACAATTGCAACATTTAAGAGGCATTTGGATGGGTATATGAAGAGGAAGGGTTTGGAGGGATATGGGCTGGGTGCTGGCAGGGGGGACTAGATTGGGTTGGGATATCTGGTCAGCATGGACGGGTTGGACTGCAGGGTCTGTTTCCATGGTGTACATCTCTACGACTCTATGGCTCTATTTTGGTGCAGTGAGAAAACTTCAGAAAAACAATGTTTGGCACACAATTCCAATCAATATAATTGATCATTCGAATTAGTAATTCCTAAGGTTGCCCATTAAAAGTGCCATGCAGCAGAGCTAATTAATTGTTTCACCTTATTGATGAAGCAGTGCTAGGAAGAGACAAGACTAGGCCCCAACTCTTGATCTTCATTGTAAAGGAGGTGATCAGGGACCAAGCTAAGGAGTTGGGTTTCAGTAACACTGACCTTCCTTTCATGTTTAATGTGGCCTTGGCACATTTCACATGAAAGTAGGAGTTGGATCTGATGTGAGTTTGCCTCCTAAATAGTGTTTCTACCTCACCTTGCAATGTTTATGTTATTTCCCATAACATAAGAAACTAGGTATTGAAAAATCCAGCATATATTTATTACAGCTAGCTATTACATACAAATATTGCATTCACAGACACTTTCTATCTTTATTATTACAACAGAGAATACCACGCTTTCAACAGAGTGCCATGCTTTGAATGATCTCAGGTGAGATCGATACTGAAATGTTTATATCCTCAGCTCATATGATATGATAAAGAAATGATATCATGAGCACGCCTCTTAAATGTATACTGACAAACTGAACATATGACATAACCCAAAAGAAAAGAGAGTGTCCTTCAGCTTGGATTTTTCTCCATTCCCACTGTGCCTCATGGATATGTTCAAGGCAAGTAAGTGGAAGGAGCGGATTAGAGAATCAGTGAAATGAGATAGAGAAAGAGTGTGTGTGTGTTTGTGGGGGGGGGATGGGGAGAGATAGGGAATGTACAAGGCTCAGTGTCAGGGTTTATAGACACTCTCCCTCCTTCCCTTCCTCTCTCACATTTACTCTCCCCATCCCTCTATTCTTCTCCCCCATTTCCTCACTCACTCTTTCTTGATTCATTCCCTCCCTGACTCTTTCCCTCCCTTCCCTGCTCGCTCCCCACTTCTTCCGTCAATTCCCTCTTTTTTTCCTTCCCTCCATCCCCTCTCCTCTTCCTGTCTCCTCACTCTCCCTCTCTGCCTCTCTCACCCTCTGTCCTTCAGCTGCACGTATCCACATCGTTCGCAGCCAATGGTTCAGACATCCATTCAGCCATCATGATTCAGGTCCTCCCAAGGCCCAGTGCTTGTGTGGAAGGAGAAAGCCTTTCCTTCCAGCTCTGTGCCCATCTCTCACATAAATCTTTGATGAAATCCTTCCACTCCAGATTCCTTTGTTTCACTTCCATTTTCCTGAGACATAGAATGACACATATGTTTACTTATCTGGACAGGGGTTAGTGCATTGTGAACAATGCCTTGCCAGTTCCTCTATGCAATCATCTCTGAAGCCTCTTGTCATGGAAAAGGAATGATACCTTTATTCTGTGTATAATACAGAGCATGTGTGGATGGATATGTGCCATACTGACTTGAGATCACATGGAACTGGAGCCTGGGCCTAAAGGGCTCAAAATAAGTTAAATGTTGTAAAAGGTCTTAGGACCCTAGAGCAATGTTGCAATGATATCACAAAGCTGCTCATCACTGAAAAGTGTGGGCCAAGTTAAAGAAGGGAAAAGCAAAATATATGGAAAGCTCGGCTGAAGCTTGAAGTCTAGCTATGTGAATATTAGAAACACATGCAGAGAAGTATGTGGAATAGACCAAATAGCATTAGGCAGTGGAGTTTATGGAACAGTTTTTCAATAATGTAACAGAAAGATAAGAGCCAGGTATGACTCTGTATACAATCTAGTATTTTAATATGGAATAGACAGAGTTATAAAAATGCCCAAATCTGAAGATGGTTTTTGACCTTGCTTTCTCCTGAACCAATCTATCTTCAACCAAAACTTATGTTTGTGAACATAAAACTGCACAAATAATGCCCTTTCCAACCACCCTTTTTATTGGTTATATCCAATAAATGTTATTGCTGTCTCTCACAAGGGCATTGATCTCACATTATTATGCCTCTTCCCTTTCTTTGCCTCCTCTTCATGATGTACCTCAACTTCTACACATTGAACATAGAACACTACAGCGCAGTACAGGCCCATTGGCCTGCTCTGTGAAACCAATCTGAAGTGCATCTAATCTACACTATTCCATTATCAATACATATGCTACTGACACACTGGACTAACTATTCACCAGTTCCCTAGATCTCAAACCACTTCCACATTGTCAGGATGTCTGTCCAAAACCAAGTCCAGAATAAATTAGAAATAACTACAGTTGAACTTCAGGAAGATTAAACTACTTTAGAAAGTCTTTCTCCCTCCCTAGTGATCACAATTCACTTTGACAGTTGAATATGGTTTTCAGTATCATTTTAAATCTCAAATTGAGCAACTAAGCTCATAGCTGCTCCAACAAAATGTTCCCAATTTACATTTTCACAGGATTAATTGATTTTAGAAGTATCTCTACAGTGACAATTGTGTATATTTTCCCTCTCCGGTGAAAAGATTGGATTATCTAAAGGCCAGGAAACTCAGGAAAGACCACAACAACTGGATCTTTCTCCTCCCACTCCAAGTTCCTTTGCAGCCCAGATGAGATATCCTAAATTTACTGACCAGGCAAGCAACACAGCCTTTGGGACTCTCAATCCTGGCCACAGAGACCAGTGCCTCTTTTTTCCAACCTCTTGAATGGCTCCCTGTGCTATGGTCAGCTTGCTCATGGTCCCTACAGCCCACACTCTCATCCACATGGGGAGCAAGAATCCTAAACCTGTTAGACAAGCTAAAAGGCTGAGGCTTCTTAGCAATATCTCCTGGATCCCTCTACCTGCCTCACTTGTAGTCACACCCTCCTGTCCCTGACCACTGATCAAACTTGAGGTAGTTAAACTAACGGGGTGACTAGGAGAAGTGAACACTACAAATGCTGGAGATCAGAGTCGAAGAGTGTGGTGCTGGAAAAGCACAGCCAGTCAGGCAGCATCCGAGGAGCAGGAGAATCGACGTTTTGAGCATAAGCTCTTCATTAGTAATGAGGGTGACTGCCTCCTGAAGCACAGCATTCAGGTAACTCTCCCCTTCCCTGATGTGTCACAAAGTTCAAGTGTTAGACTCCAGCTATCAACTCTGAGTTAAGTTCATCAAGCAACCAACACTTGCTATAGATTTATAGAAATTTAGTTAGGCCATACTTGGAATATTCCTGTTGACGGGCTTTTGCCTGAAAAGGCGATTTTCCTGCTCCTTGGATGCTGCCTGACCTGCTGTGTTTTTCCAGCACGACTCTAATCTAGACACACTTGGAATATTCTGTTCAGTTGTGGCCACCACGCTACCAGAGGATCTGGATGCTTTGGAGAGGGTTAAGATAATATTTACTAAGATGTTGTGTATGGGGGATATCAGCTATGAAGAAAGGTTGGCTAGACTGGGCTTGTTTTCACAGGAAAACAGAAGGTTGAGGGGCAACCTGGCAGAAGGTTATAAGATTGTGAATAGCATAGATAGAGTGGAAACTATGAGGTTTTTTCCCAGGGTGGAGGGGTCAATGACTAGGGGACACATGTTCATGGTGCAAGGGGAAGAAGTTTAAAAGAGATGTGCAAGGCACATTTTCCACACAAAGAGTCGTGAGTGCCTGGAACGTGCTGCCAGAGGAGGTGGTGGAAGCAGACACAGCAGCAGCACTCAAGTAGCACCTGGACGAATACATGAACAGGAAGGGAATAGAGCGAAACAGATCCTGTAAGGGAAGACAGTTTTAGTATGGAAGGGCAAAATGTGTCGGCGCAGGCTTGGAGGGCTGAAGGGCCTGTTTCTGTGCTGTATTGTTTATTGTTCTTTTGTTCTTTGTTCTCAATGTGGTTATTACAAACCACAAAGGGGTTCACCAGCTCTCACATCGTGCAGTTACAATACATTGACTGGCCTGGCATCTTTATTTTATTTGCTGAAAATGTGTTGCTGGAAAAGCGCAGCAGGTCAGGCAGCATCCAGGAACAGGAGAATTGACGTTTCGGGCATAAGCCCTTCTTCAGGCTTATGCCCGAAACGTCAATTCTCCTGTTCCCTGGATGCTGCCTGACCTGCTGCGCTTTTCCAGCAACACATTTTCAGCTCTGATCTCCAGCATCTGCAGACCTCACTTTCTCACCATCTTTATTTTATTTGCTTAGTTCTTAATTCGATTTTTAAAATTTCCTATTGGTCTTTTAGTTTGTAACCTGTAAATATTTCCCCTAATTACCTCCAGTCTGAAAGTAATCTCAAATAGATAATAAAATTAGTAGCTATTACCAAGCAATGAATATACAGTTTTCCTGTGATGTCACTCTTTCAATTGTGCTAGGTCCTCAATCCCAGGCTTCAATTTAACTGGAAAAAAGACCTTACAAACTATGAACCAACAAAACAAGCAAAAAGCAGCTCATTCCGTCTGCACCGAATTCTCATGCTGCCTCCATATTACCCGAAATATGAACTTACTCCAACTTTATCTCACTCAAGATGTAATTTCTCCTTCGTGACCTCAAATGACTTACTTTATAGAATAGATGAACTGTTCCTTTGTGCTATAATTTATTGAATATTATTGCTTGGTGAATTGAAGCCATATTCTCTCAAAGCTAATTTTTATCAGTGTCGTACATTCATTAATATGCACTGTATGATGTAGCGAATGGTAACAATAAGTTGGATGTTATTGGCACTAACATGAAAAAAGGTTTGTGAGGAATGATAGGGTTGGTGATATTGTTGTCTCTAGAAACAAGGATGTTGGCAATGGTGATGTAGTCAAAAGAACCTGTAAGGTATAAATAAATCTGGATGTAAAAGAAATTGTTAAAAGATAGTCATTTCTGACCAGGATCAATTGCTGTTTACTTTGATGGGGAGAACAAACAATTGCTAGATTGTGTATGTGATATATCTAAAATTTTAGTTCTGAAGTATTGTTGTAACATCTGGGTAATTGTTCACACAAATGATTTCATTTATCCAGTGCAGCCTGATTCTTATTATAGAAAACACTCCCAAAGAATAACTTTATATGTATATACACAACGTAAATTGAACTGTTACTAAACGATATTCCACTGGTTTAGGAACGTGTTTCTGTCATCTAGTTTACATCTTTGAGGGGTTTCACTCATTACTTTTAAAATCTACATTTTTGGGGCAGCACGGTGGCTCAGTGATTAGGACTGCTGCCTCACAGCGCCAGGGAGTCAGATTTGATTCCAACTATGGGTGACTATCTGTGTGGAGTTTGCACATTCTCCCGTATCTGAATGGGTTTCCACTGGGTCCTCCGGTTTCCTCCCAAAGTCCAAAGATGTGCAGGTTAGGTTAATTGGTCATGCTAAATCACCCTGCAGTGTCCAGGGATGCACAGACTAGGTGGATTAGGCATGGGACACATGGGGCCTGGATGGGATGGTCATCAGAGCGAAAGTGTAGACTTGATGGGCTGAATGATCTGCTTCCACACTGTAGGGATTCTAAAATTATTCTGTTTGTATAGTCTACAACAATCATACTTTTTTAAAAAGAGCAACGTGATATATTATGAGTCAAAAAATGAATCAATTTAGCTGGCTCTAAGCAGAAGTAAATTGCAAGAGAATTGTTCCAAATTGCCAGCAGAGTCAATTCATAATTGGCTTAAAAGGTTTTCAGCACTTTCACTTACGCTCATTTGTTACAAAATCCTGCAAAACTAGCAAAATGAATTGATAAGGCTGTTAAAAAAACATGCAAGATCCTCATTTCGGGCAAGATGTTATGCCAATGCTTTTTGCGTCACAGGATGCAACTCAGCTTGTGTATTGTGTTCAATTGTGGCTGTGCACTTCAGGAAAATTGGCATACCATTGAAAAGGGTGCTGTAATTTTCTGCCAGGAATGAGAGACTGAAATTGCAGTCACAAGAACGGTACTTGTATAATGCCTTTAGCGTGACAAAATGACTCAAAGTGCTTCTTTGGAAGCTAACTAAAGTATTAAGCATCCAAAAGAAGGAAAGAGAGATAGGAAGGAGGAGAAACGTACTGAAAAATTTCAGAATTCAGAGACTTGGCAAGTCATGGTGGCAAGATTAAAATCAGGGACAACATTTTCTCTAAGTTGAAAGGACATTGGAGCAGCACCGAGTTACAGGGTTGGGTAGGGTTTGAGGCCTGAGAAGAATTTGAAAACAAGGGCGATAATTTTAAAATTGAGCTGTGGATAGACAAGATAAATTAGGATTGTTCCCCATACAACATAGAAAATCAAGGGGACATTTGAATACAAATGTTCAACATTATGGAGGACTTTCAAAGAGTGAATAAGGGAAGACCGTGTGGCACAGTAGTGCTTCTGCCTCTGAGCCACAAGGTTTGGGTTCAAGTCCTAGCTGCTTCAGAAATGTGTTATAACACCACTGAACAGACTGATTAGGAAAATATCCAAAGAGTAAATAAGGAAAATGTGTTTCCAGCGATAGGAGATTCAGTAACCAGAGTGCTCAGATTTAAAATATTTAGCAAAAGCACCATTTCTTTTCTGATTTATAATGCACTGACTGTAAAAGTGATGAAAGACAGTTCATTTGCAATTTTCAGAAGGAAGTTGGATATATTCTTGTCAAGGAAACATTGCAGGACAATGGGGAAAGCTTCATGAAATGGGACTTGTTGGATAGTTCTTTCAAATAACCTGTGCCATTGGTATAATGGTACCTTAGTCAAGGCTAAAGGCAGGTGATGGATGAATTCTTTGGCATCGTGGGGAATGATGAACACTTTCATTACAATGATAACAGTCTAATCAGTGAGCACTCAGGTTCATCTTCATGGCTGGTTTCCTGATATCAGCAATTGCACACACATCACAATCCAAGTACCATTACAGCAACTAAATATTTTATAAACCACAAGGGATATTATGCTATTAATATCTTGTGAAATCACAATAAGAAATGCAAACAGATGCACACCAGATTCCCTGGGAGATGTTTAACTACATTCAAAGTGTGGCAGACTAGCATTTCAGATGATTGCATTTAAAGATTATCCAGGGGAGGTTCACCCTTCAATTTGGCATGATACTTGTTAGTAGTACCATATCAATAAAGCGCAAGAGTTTTACACTGAATACCACATGACCACCAGACTTGAGAATGATGAAGATATAGGTCAGATGCCCAGAGAGTTATGGACATACCCTTCAGTATTTTCAAGTAATGATGACCAAAATGGTCATGGTGCCCTGTTTCCTACAAAACATTGCACAGCAACAAGTGGACCAGAACAAAGTGATTTTTCATTAATCTTTGGAAGAGGTGGAAGAAGGGTTACTTTCTGTCATTAGCTGCCTTCTTTACAGATATGGATGCCCTAAAATAGCAAAGTTTCAGCTGGTGTTGACACACAAAAAAAAAACTAGAAATGAAACCATGAAGTCAACTCCCATCAACAAGGTCATCCTCTCTTTCCTTTGCACAAAACATCCTTTCAACCTTGCATTACATATCTATCCAGTAAATCAAGTTATGTGTCACAACATTTATCCATGAATAAGTGAAAGGGTGAGCTAGCACTCAGAAGCAATGACATGCAACATATGGAGTTGGCGCATATTAGTTTGATATAGTGTTACAAAATAAGAAAGCTTAACAATATTGCATTTTGTCAGATAAACACCCAGGATGTTGATAGCAGGGGTTTCAGAGATAGTGCATTGCCTGGCATTTTTGTGACATGAATGTTACTTGCCACTTTTCAGCCCAAGTCTAGATATTGTCCAGATCTTGTTGCATTTGAACATTGACTGCTCCGGTATCTAAGGAGCCATGAATGGTGCAGAATATTGTGCAGTCATCAGTGAATATCCTCACTTCTGACTTTATGATGAAGGAAAGGCCATTGATAAAGCAGCTGAAGATGTATGGGACGAGGACACCACCCTGAGGAATTCCTGCAGAGTTGTCCTGAAGCTGAGATGACTGACATCCAACAACCACAACCATCTTCCTATATGCCAGACGTAACTCCATTCATCGGAGAGTTTTCCTCTGATTCTCATTGACTCCAGTTTTAATGCATTACAATTTATTCAACTTGTACTTTCTACTGCTTTTGCATGGTGAATTCCATGCTACAGTGAACACACCAAAATTGGAGGTGTTGTGGATAGTGAAGAAGGTTTACAACAGGATCTAGATCAGATGAGCCAATGGGCTGAGAAGTGGCAGATGGAGTTTAATTTAGATAAATACAAGGTGCTGCATTTTGGGAAAGCAAATCTTAGCAGGACTTATACAATTAATGGTAAGGTCCTCGGGAACGTTACTGAACAAAGAGACCTTGGAGTGCAGGTTCATAGCTCCTTGAAAGTAGAGTCACAGGTAGATAGGATAGTGAAGAAGGCATTTGGTGTGCTTTCCTTTATTGATCAAAGTATTGAGTACAGGAGTTGGGAGGTCATGCTGCAGCTGTACAGGACATTGGTTAGGCCACTGTTGGAATATTGCGTGCAACTCAGGTCTCTTTCCTATCGGAAAGCTATTGTGAAACGTGAAAGGGTTCAGAAAAGATTTACAAGGATGTTATCAGAATTGGAGGATTTGAGCTATAGTGAGAGGTTGAATAGACTAGGGCTGTTTTTTTCTGGAGCGTCAGGGGCTGAGGGGTGACCTTATAGAAGTTTGACCTTATAGACCTTATAAAATCATGTGGGGCATGGAAAGGGTAAATAGACAAGGTCTTTTCCCTGAGGTGGGGGAGTCCAGAACTAGGGGACATAGGTTTAGGGTGAGAGGGGAAAGATATAAAAGAGACCTTTTCATGCAGAGGATGGTGAGTTTGTGGAATGCGCTGCCAGAGGAAGTGGTGGAGGCCTGTACGTTTGCAACATTTAAAAGGCATCTGGATGGGTATATGAATAGAAAGGGTTTGGAGGGATATGGGTCGGGTGCTGGCAGGTGGGATTATATTAGGGTGGGATATCTAGTCAGCATGGATGAGTTGGACTGAAGGGTCTGCTTCCATGCTGTACATCTCTCTGACTCTGTGACTCTATGACATGCTATTCACATTGTTTTAGCCTATGCATCTGGGGTTTTGAGGTCCTGAGAACCCACTAACACTGGTGCTGGGGCAGGCACAGACATCATGAAATGGGCCATTGGGCACTGGGTGATAGATAGCTGATGGCAAAGTGAGAAAGTGGATAGTATGTAAATGGACCTCTCTTTGACCAGTGCCATGTCACTACCACTATTTGCGACAAGCCAGTTTTGTGTAGATCAATAACATAACATATGACAAAGAATATGTAAACCTGTTTAAGGCAGCAGACAACATGTGTAACTGTGGTAATTGGTTGTATGGAAATATTTGAGAGACTTGCTGGAAAATCCATGAAGGTGGTTGCCACTCTTTCTATATCAGACTCTTAGTTCCTTGCATCATCAAGTCACTAGAAAGTGAATTGAACTTGTCCATCCTCTATGTAATTGCAGAGAGTTGTTTTAATCCATTCATTGGATGTGAGTGTCATTAACAAAGCCAGCATTTCTTGCCCATTCCTAATTGCAAATAAGAAATTGATGCTGAGCTGCCTTCTTGAACGACAGGAGTACTTGTGGTGTAGGAACATCCACAATACTGTTAAGGAGCAAGTTTCAGGAGCTTGACCCAATGACAGTGAAGTCAAAGTGGATACTTCCACAGACCCCTGATGAGATGTATCCCCGGCTGTTGCAGGAGGCAAGGGAGGATACTCAATACCGTACAGTAATTTTCAATTCATTTCTAGCCTGACGACTAGAGATTTGTTAACATTGTCCTTCTATGTATTAGAGAGCGGGTTTAGAAGATGCTGTCAAAGGAGACTTGCTGAGTTATTGTAATGTATCTTGTAGATGGATTGCCACTGTGTGTTAGTGAAGGAAGTGAATATTGAAGGTGGTGAATGGGGTGTCAGTCATGTGGAATACTTAATCCTGAATAGTGTTAACCTTTCAAATTAGAGTGGCACTTGCCCAGCCATGTGGAGAGTATTCCATCACTTGTAAATGGACAGGCTTTGGGGAGACAGGGGATGAGTTACTCACTGCAGGATTCCTAATCTTTGAGCTGCTTTTATAGCCACAGCATTTCTGTAACTGATCCTCAGTCAATCCTCAGGAAGATGATAATGGAGAATTCAGTACAGTAATGCTGTTGAATTTAACGGGTAAGTGATTCGATTCTGTTTTGTTGGAGATGGTCATTGCCAGTCACTTGTGTGGCACAAATGTTACTTGCCACTTGAACATTATGCAAGTATTAGCAAAGATCTCCACTTTTGACATTATGATAGAGGGAAGTCATTAATGAAGCAGCTGAAGGTGATTGAGTGTAAAACACTACCCTCATGAATCCCTGCAGTGATATCTTAGGACGCAGATAGCAACCTCCAATAAACTCAACCGTCTTCCTTTTTGATACAACTGACTCCATTCAGTGGTGTGTTTTCACCCAAATTCCCATTGACTCTAATTTTTAAAGGACTCCTTGATGTTACATTCAGTCAAATGCTACCCTGACATCAAGGGGAGTTACATTCAGTTTACTTCTGGATTTCAGTCTTTACTCCATGCGTGGATCAACACTGTAATAAATGTCAAGATTAGAATGGTGCTGGAAAAGCACAGCAGGTCAGGCAGCAACCAAGGAGCAGGAATGTCGAATGTTGTGCTTTTCTGGCACCACTCTAATTCTTTTTTTATATAGATATTTTGATTGAAAATTTAACATGTTTTTACATGTTTACAAAAGAAAATTAAAAAAAACCCAAGTATAAACATTGATATACAGTTAAATCTTAAATAAATAATAACCAAAATCTATCAAACAAGAAAAAAAAGAAATACCAAGAGAAAAAAAAACAAAACTCAACTCACTACTCATCTAACCTACAACTAACCAGAGTGTATGATTAAAACTCTTACATTATTCAAGAGAGAAGAAAAAACCCAACAGATAACACAGAAATTGAGCAGTGATATACATGCTCGGAATGTGTTAACATCAGATCACAACAAAACCCGTATTCATGCGGGATTCCTCTCCTAAGGGGCCCTGGACGACCCAGGTTCACCCTCTCAATTAAATAAAGGCCCTTGTTAGGATGACCGAGATATCTGTATTTGTGTAATTCAAGAAGGGCTGCCATATTTTACGGAGTAATTCGGTTTTTCTCCTGGTGCACCATATTTGTAAGGAAGTCCGGGGGAGTATATGCCATAATTATTCTGTGCCAACTCGAAAGTCCATGAGGGCCCTTAGCCACCCAGTTTACCAAAATGTTTTTCCTTGCACAGAAAGAGAGAATGGAAAATAATCTCTTCCCTGTCGTAATTTCAGGTGTTCTTTATCCAATAAATGTGTCTTCTATAGGAGAGCTATATCGATCCTTTCCTTCTTGAGGTTTGATAATATTCTCCTCCTTTTGATTGGTGAATTACTCCCTGCGACATTCCAGGTGCACCATTTAATCGACCCCCCCAGGCAAGTCCGAGACCCCCCGGGAGAAGAAACCCTATCCAAAACATCCCGAGCATAGAGCATATAAAATTCACAAAAATAAAGGCTCTTTAATACATTCAGATCAATATAATAAAAAACTATTTCTAAATAAAAAAATATAAAATGTATTTAAACGGAGATCTTCCCCCTTATTCCCAGGGGGCATCACTTCTTTTCCAAAAACCCATCATAACCTCTCCCAACCAGTGCCCCACCCTTGACCCAGGCACTCCACGATAGGATAAAGAAAATTCAAGTATACTACTGAGCTAGAACTAACAGTGAGTACACTACCCCCACCCACACCAACACTTGGATATATTTGGTAATGTTAATACCTTTTATGAACATATATGACTATAAAATTACTGTCTCAGCAAATAATAATCAAATATAGTAATACAAAATAACAGGGGAAAACAACCCCGCCCCTAAGGACAAAGATAAAATAAGACAAGGTAACCACCTTCCCCCCATCTACATTAACTAGACCCCCTGGCCTATATATATATATATATATATATATATAAAAATAAACAAAAGGGGAAAGAAAATCGCTAAGTAAAGAATGAATAAATAAACCTCTCTTCCCACCCCCTGGAGATAATATTAAACAGTAAGGTAATGAAAGGAAAATAAAGGGGGTAAGCCAGGGTGGGGGGAGGGCAAAACAACATCAATTAACTCTTATAATTTATCTAAGAGAGTCTAAAAGTTCCTTGGCCTTCTCCGATGATCCGAAGTACTACACGGAACCTTTATGACTGAAGCGTAGTGTAGCTGGGTAGCGCAAGGAGTACTGAATGTTTAAGTCCCTTAAACGCTTCTTCGCTTCATCAAATGCCTTCCTCTTTCGGACCAGAGCTGGGGAAAAGTCGTGAAATAACATAATCTTGGATCCTTTATAAATCATGGCTTGGGGATCTTTCCCAAGATTTCTGGAAGCTTCCAAGAGCATCTGCCTCTCCTTATAGCTCTGCAGCTGGAACAGGACCGGGCGGGGGCGCTGGTTCGAGCCGGGCCCGTGCACTGCAACCCGGCGGGCCCATTCTACCTTTACCTGGCCTGATCCAGCCTCCAGATTCAATAACTGCAGAAGCTACTGTTCAAGGAATCTTATAAGCTGGCCTTCTTCTTCCCGTTCGGGAAGACCCAGCAAACAAATATTCTTCGAGGTCGTCAATGTGATTCTCTAAGGTCCAGACTCGCTGTTCGAGAGTCTGGACCCGATCCACGGCCGATTCTGCTATGATCTCGGAGGTCGCGGCCTTTAGCTCCGCCCCTCCGACTCGGCGCTCGATTTCTTCGATGTCTCAGCCGTGCTTTTGTAGTGCGGCCGAGAGTGAATTCCATCGGCTTCGGGACTCTTCAATGAAAGCATTGATCTTCACATCGAGTTTAGAGATTATTTCCGCGAGGCTCGCCACCGTAGGTAAGTCCCCCGCGGCAGCTGCGAACGCCTCTGCTGCAGCTGGGGAGGGTGGAGGAGGGGCTCCTGCCTGCTGAGAACTGTGGGCTCCTTTCCCCCTAGTCATTTTTACAGGAGACTAGACTGTTTAAATTTAATACTGAGCCACTAATTACATTAAGTTAAAAACTATTTTAAATGATTTGGTGAGTGTGGTGGAGGCGGGAGGCCCACTTTGCCCAGGTCTTGGGAGGAGCACTGTAGACTCAGACTTGCTGAGTCGCCGCCATCTTGGATCCCCTCCACTCTAATCTTGACTCTAATCTCCAGCATCTCCGGTATCCACTTCTGCCACTGTAATAAATGTGCCTGGCAGATTTGTCAGTATTAAACTAAGTTGCTCATGGACCTCCAGCATTTCTTTTCTCGACATCTCTTCTCAATAGAGTGGAATATGGAGAGGACTGCACACTGCTGTAACCCTCTCCTCCACTTGATGTGGACTCTCCACAGTTGTCTAGCCACCACTATCTGCTCACACTCGGGTGAGTTGTAAATTGCTAAGTGAAAACATAGCTAACTGTCTAAGTGGATCTGCTGAGGTATGTGAACTGCAAATGGCACGTTTTTTATTCATCTGTTTTCTCATTCTTCACAGGTTGAGGGTGTCGCTGGCTTGGCAGCATTTATTGCCCACCCCTAATTGCTCAGAGGGTAGTTAAGAGTCAACCATGTAGGCCAGGCCAGGTAAGGATGGCAACCTCCTTCCCTGAAGGACATTAGTGATCCAGATGGGTTTTTCCAACAATCAACAATAGATTCATGGTCATCATTAAACTCTTAATTCCAGATTTTTACTGAATTTAAATTCCACTGTTTGCCATGGTGGGATTCAAACCCAGGTCCCCAGAACATTATCTGGATCTCTGATTAAAAGTCCAGTAATAATACCACTAGGCCATCACCTCCTCCTTTGCAGGACATGCCGTACTTGTGAAAATTAAAAGCTGGGAACCACTTTTGGAGATGGGTGGAGAGTATGCAGTAGTTACTTTTTCTGGGGTCAATTGTAGGATGAAAGATTTTCTTAATATGTTAATGACACACATAGAGGCACTCAGGGAACAACTTCAAAATTTGTTGATTATACCAGACTTAGAAGGATCTTGAACTATGAGGAGAATTATAATATACTTCGAAAATATGTCGCAAGCCTAGTGAAACAGGTAGACATATGGCAGATTAAATTTAATGTTGAGAACAATGAAATGATGTATTTTGATAAGAAGAATGTGAAGGGATAACATAAATGAAGCTCACAATCCAAAACGAGGTCCAGGAGCTGAGGAATCTGGGGACAATCATATGTAAATTGACTAAAAGTCGCAGGGCAGGTTGAGAAAGTGGTTGAAAAGCAAACAGTATCTTGGGCTTTACAATAGAGGTAAAGAATTTAAAAAGCAAGGAAGTTATGGCAAACCTTTATGAAATGCTACTTCATCCCCAACGTGATTAATCTGTTCAATTCTGGGCACCACACTTTAGAAATCAATAGTGTGATGCTGGAAAAGCACAGTGGGTTAGGCAGCATCCGAGGAGCAGGAAAATCAACGTTTCGGGCATATGTTCTTCATCAGGAACCCTGAGAAGGGATTATGCCCAGAAATGTTGATTCTCCTGCTCCTCGGATGCTGCCTGACCTGCTGTGCTTTTCCAGCATCACACTCTTGAATCTGATCTCCAGCATCTGCAGTTCTCACTTTCTCCTTTTTTTTAACCACTCTTTAGAAAGTTTGCAAAAACATTGGAATAAGTATAGGAAACAATTATGAGAATAATTCTGAGGATAAAAGACTTTTTATGCAGATAGATTAAAGAAACTAGCACTACTCTCCATGGAGAACATTTTGACAGCTGATTTGACCAAAATTTTCAAAAACATGAGGGGTCTAGACAAAATAAAAGAGGGAAAGAATTCCCATTGACAGAAAGGTAAAAAAAAATAGAGGACACCATTTTAAGATGAATGGCAAAGAATCAAAAGTGACATGACAAACCTGTTGGTATTTGGAATTCACTGCCTGAGGCTTTGGTAAAGGTAGATTCATTTATGACTTTCAAAAAGCAACTGGATCAGTATTTAACAATAAAATATTTGTAGTTCTACAAGGATAAGAAGAGAAGTGGAAATAGCTGAGTTTCTATTTCAGAATTACAATTTATATGAAGGGCTAAATGCCACTCTTCTGTATTGCAGTATAAAAGTTATTTACTGATAATCTCCCCTTAGTAGTGCTACCCCAAAGTTTAATAACCATCCAAAGAAATATAAGTTTTTAAGGGTACTTGGCATGATACTCTTTAGATGTTTTTTGAATTGGTTGGTTAAACAAATGGTAGTTAGTAAAGGCCAATTAGATACTCTCTTTCAACCTTCTCTGCTGCAAAGAAAAAAACCCAAGCTTATTTAGTCTCGCTTTCATAGCTAAGATACTCCATCCCAGGCAACATCCTGGTGAACCTCCTCTGCATCCCCTCCAATGCAAGCACATTCTTCCTGTAGTATGGTGAGCAGAACTGCACATAGCACTTCAGCTGTGGCCTAACCAAAGTTCTGTACGCTCCAACATGACTCCCTGCTCTTATAATCTATGTCACAAGTAATAAAGGTAGGTGACCCTTATATCTTCTTTAACTAAATTATCCTGCCACCATCAGGGATCTGAGGACACGCATCCTGAGATCCTTCTGTTCCTATGAGCTTCCTACAGTCTTGCCATTCACTGAGTAGTCCCTTATCTACTTCCTTCTTCTAAAGTGCATCACCTCACATTTATCAGGGTTAAATTAAATCTGCCATGAGCTGTCCATCTGAACAATGTGTTTATAACCTCCTGTAACCTTATACTTTCCTGTTCACTGTCAACATCAAGCCAATCTTTGTGTCATCTGCAAACTCATCATGACCCTTTTCCCACTCACATTCTCAGCTGCATCATTTATAATACCACAAACAATAAGGGACCCAGTGCTGATCGCTGTGGTATGCCCGACACACCGAGCCCCAGACACACAAACAGTTTCATTCAAGACCATTACATATAAGCAACTACACTGGCCCAGAATTTTCTGGAATATTGACATTGTAAAATCTAATGTCTGAAAAGAAAGAAATTATGGCAAAAATACTTACGACATTTCTTCAGACATGCATGCCATTCTGTTGTTGTTCTTACTGAAATGATAAAATAGTGAAAATATTATAAATTTCCTAAATTATGCTGAATTATTTCACTGATACCATGGTAAGTATCAAATAGTGCTGCTGGTGACTGATTGATGCTAGTGGAGGGCACTGATGCATAGAACCATCAGCTGTTCAATTTATCATTTTTCACACAAAAGTGTAGGAAATTGCTATTGCTACCTGCTGGTAGCATGGTAAATTAGTCACCATTTTATTATTGGTTTATATCTTAATAAAGGAGTTCAAAATTTGCCTTCTGGCTTTAATATTTAAAATCTGACTCAATGTCAAGATGAAAAGACTTGATTTTCCCTTTCAAGTTGAAATGGCTAAATGAGAATTATCAAGGCAAGTACCATATTTTCAGAGATCAGCAATCCCTCACCACAATAACTTGTATCCTTCTTAAAATGAGTGAAGAGGCTACTGACTCTGACAGGCCCTGCAGCTAAAATAGCAATCAGATGTGATAATTGAAATTTCATATTTGTTTACAGATATGAAAATATATTTACAATAATGTGCTCTCGGAGACTTTTTTACCGTCTGACTAGGTCTAGATGCAGTCCCATGTCCACAGCTAGAGTGGAGGAAGCCTATTTGTAGTGGACCTCGTTACCTGGCTGATTTGGGTGGATAATCAGAAGTATTGTGGATGATCAACATAGCTAGTGAGTCCAGACAAGTTGAGAGTGTTATTGTCCAAATATAGGCTCACTCTGCAACTCCTAAAAAGTTAGGGATCACACACAAAAAGTGCAGGTGGAGAGGCCTGGCAACTCTGAAGTGCCCTGAGTGGAAACTTGCAGGTGGCCTGTATGCGGTTGCTCCTCCGTGTGACTGCCTGCTGGCAAAGTTGTGTCCACGTGGAAGGAAAAGGCACCCAGGAGTGAATTTGAATTCCCTCATCCCTCTCTTGCTTTGCCACTGGTGCTAAGTTCCAACAGTTAGAATGATGGAGTGCAGATCTGGGTGTATTTCACAGAATCCCTACAATGCGGAAGCAGGCCATTCAGCCCATCTAATCCACACTAACTGTCCAAAGAGCATCCCAACCAGACCCGTCCCCTACCCTGTATACCTGCATTTCCCATGGCTGGTCCATCTAGCCTACAGGACAATTTAGCCTGGCCAATCCACCTTAGCTGCACCTTTTTGGACTGTGGGAAAAAACCAGAGCGCCCAAAGGAAACCCACGCAGACACAGGGAGAATGTGCAACCTCCATACAGACAGTCGCCAGAGGCTGAAATCGAACCCAGATCCTTGGTGCTGTGAGGCAGCAGTGCTAACCACTGAGCTACTGTACCACCCCTAAGCCACTGAGTGTTTTGCTGGACCTGACTCTCCATGACAGGCACCAAACTGTCCATAGGGATAGCCAAACATTCACATGCTGGAGCAACACAGTATTGGTAATGTTGGTAAACTGTTTCAACTTTCGTCTAAATTAATGGAGTGTCTCTGACGTACCTGCCTGCTGCCCCTGTGATTTTCTGTACATTTGAGTGAAGTCATTATTGGCTGCCACAGTGGGGTTATCTTCTGTTTGGCACTGAGCAGGTGCTTTGTCTCCTGTCGCCCTTTGTGTGCCAGTGATCTTGGGATTTTCGTCTTTGAACAGCTGCAGTGATGTGCTCACAAGCTTGTGATTCTGAGTCTAAGCTAGAAAGAGAACATACTGAGGTGAGGGTGCAGCTGAAGGGGTCTCATCTGTGCATCTTCTGTGGTTTCTTCCACAGATGGTGTAGGAGAAGCTGATGGTCTGAAGATGCGTCCTCCTCGCGGCAGCTGCTATCTGGGTGCTATTGGTCCTGCAAAAGAGAAATAGGGGTAGAAACTTGAGCATCTTAAGATTAAGCTAAAACCAGCATTAATAGGACAGCAATGTAGCATAACACAATGAATCCTACCAGGGCATCTCAGGAGGTGTCAGCCTCACCACAAGCAATCTCTGTCCTCTCAGGAATTCTTGAGGATAATGGAGAGTGTGCCAAGGAGTTGAATATTGGACACATCACCACCCATCTTTCACCTGTTGGCTCACTGACATGTTTTCTCTTGCAAAGAGACAAAAGACAGGATTGAGTGAGATGAAAGTGAATGGAAGATCTGTTAGTGGGGCTACAGGATGAGCAGAGATAGTGAGGTGTTCTGAATGAGTTAGCAAGACAAGCAGGGTTAGTGGTTTATGAGGCTGGGATCAGTGAGAGTGGTGGAGTGGAGATACTGCATGAAATAGTGCGAGCTGTAACCATTCGCCTTGGTGATGTTACTGCATAGTGGCAGAGTTTGTGGATATGAGGAAGCAGAGAGAAAGTAGTAGCACGTACCTTTGTGGAGTGCAGAGGTTCATTAACTTTCTAGAGCATTGCTGTGTGTTTCTTATGGCCTGGGAAATGGCACTGACCCAGGTTGCTATCTGGGTCCAGGCTGACTGTGTTTAATGCCATGGCCTTGACGGTTAACAGGAGAGAGTATGGCCCTGTTCTCCACCAACCAATGTGCCAGCAAATCAGGTCCCTTACTTTGAGTAAAGTGCCAACTTCCCTTTCTGCAACATCTTGTTCACAAAAATCATGGAATAGTTAGCTAAGGACAATTCCTGGCTAGCAACATTTGAAGTGACGAATTGGAATTTAAATATGAGGCATTTAGTGTGAACATAAATGGCACAAGTCCTGGCAGCTGTGAGCACCTCTGCCTCTACTGTCACATGATTGAATGGGAAGGGTGCCAAAGAGCCTACAAACATAATTAATAGTGAGCAGCAGAAGCTTGCAAAAATTACCAGGGCCATGGTGGAAAATTTGGCCCAATGTTACTATACATTAGTTACTTTTGATTCTTTCACTAAGTAGAAGAGAAGGCTAATGGAAGTATTGCTGTAGATGTACATAAGGACTTTTTGAAAAGTATTTGATAAAGTGCTATATAACAGACTTACCTGAGGAGTAGAAGTATATGGTATATTAAAGTCATGTGGTAAATCATTGGCTGAGGGACAGAGGAGGGAATATGGTGAACAGATTTATTTGGACTTCTTATTATATAAAACTGAATTGGACTTAGCTACAGAATCAGCATGAATGTTTGAGGGTGATTTAAAATCTGTAATAAATAGTGCGGAAGGTGGTAGCAGATTTCACAAGGTTAAAGAACTGGGTTTAAATTTATCCAGTTGTGCTGGAGGACTGGAGGTTGCCTAATGCTGTGCCTTCAATAAGAAAGGCTTTAAGGAGAAACCTGGAAACTATAGACCAGTGAGTCTGACATCAGTAGTGGGTAAGTTGGTGGCGGGATTCTGAGAGTTACGATTTACAGGCATTTGGAGAGGGAAGAACTAATTAGGGATAGTCAGCATGGCTTTGCGAGTGGGAAATCCCGTCTCACAAACATGACTTCAGTTTTTTGAGGACGTAACGAAAAAGATTGATGAGGGCAAAGCAGTAGACATTGTCTACATGGACCTTAGTAAAGTCTTTGACAAGATTCCACATATGAACCACTGTCTGAGTGAAAACGTTGCCCCGAGGTCTCTTTTAAATCTTTTTCCTCTCACCTTGAAAATTAATAAAGTTTAATAAAGTTCAATCACATTGGATTCAGGGAGAGCCTGCCAATCGAATACAAAATTGGCTTGATTGGAAGAGACAGAGGGTGGAGGTGGAGGGATGTTTTTCAGACTGGAGGCTTGTGACCAATGGTGTTCGGTAGAGATCCACTGTAGTTTGCAATTTATATAAATGATTTGGATGAGAATTTAGAGGCATGGTTAGTAAGTTTGAGGATGACACAAAACTGGTGGTATAGTCAACAGTGAAGAAAATTATCTAAGATTACAAAGGGATTTGAATAATTGGATCAATGGGCTGAGGAGTGGCAGATGGAGGTTAATTTGGATAAATACAAGGTTATTGCATCTTGGTAAAACAAAGAAGGCAGGACTTATATTGTTATTGGTACGGCCCTGGGTAGTGTTTTTGAACAGAGAGACCAAGGGGTTCAGGTACATTGTTCTTTGCAAATTGCATCACAGGTAGACAGAATAGGTAAGAATGCATTTAAATGATTACCTTCATTACTCAGACTATTGAAGATAGGAGTTGGGATGTCATATTGAAATTGTACAAGATGTTGATGAGGCCATCTGTGGAGTATTGTGTACAGTGCTGGTCGCCCTGCTATAGGGAGGATTTTATTAAATTGGAGAGGGTTCAAATATGATTTACCAGGACGTTGCTGGGACTGCATGGGTTATAAGTAGAGGCTCGATAGGCTGGGACAGTTTTCACTACAGCATGGGAGGTTGAGGATGACCTTATAGAGGTTTGTAAAAACCTAAGGGGCATATATAATTTGAGCAGCTAAAGCCTTTCCCTTGTGTGTGGGGGAGGATTTCAAAATAGGGGGCATATTTTCAAGGTGAGAGGAAAAAGATTTAAAAGAGGCCTTGGGGCAACGTTTTCACTCAGACAGTGGTTCATATATGGAATGAACTGCCAGAGGAAATGGTAGATAAAAGTACAGTTACAACATTTAAAAGACATTTGGACAGGTACATGGATTGGAAAGAGTTAAAAGGATATGGGCCAAAATGGGGCTAGCTTAGTTTGGGAAACTTGGTTGGCATGGATGGGTTCGACTGAAGGATCTGCTTCCATGCTGTACGACACTTTTACTCTAAATGACAGGAAAGAATAGTCATGGATGGGTTTCAGCAGTTTCAATGGATTTCTTAGTGAGAATAAATTAATAGGTAAATGTTTTAAATTGTTACAATCATGCTCATGATTGCAATAGGCTTGGCTAATTTAAGACATAAAAATTGCATTGTTTAGTGGGTATACAACTCTGAAGGTCATTCTGTGATAATGCACACTTCATTAATGCGAATTTGGTATAACATGATTGAAGAACTGGGGACATTGTTTCTAAACAGCAAACTTTTAAAGCGTGTATTGTTTATAATGCAATTCTGGCCCCATTATTTTAAATGGTGCTGCTATTACACAATTTTCTAATAACACAAATTGTATGTGAGAATGGAGCTATTGTGTTATAGTAGAACTGACTATTGAGAAATGAATCCTTATACCAAAACTCTTTATCATTCATTACAATTATTATTTAGCCTAAGCATTATTAGGTGTACATTTTTTCAATGTTTTGCCTTATAATAGATATAAGAATTTGTTGAGTCATATAGTTTTGTCATTATTCTGATTTCTTTCATACATCTTAATCATACATAAATATATCAATTCAGGCGCATGTTCCCCAAGTTGATTCATCTAATTTGCTAGTTTCAGATGCTAAATGCACCATGAACATTCTTGGAATTCGCTGTTCTTCAGTGAAAATAGTGAGAAAATCACCATCAGCTATTTCCTATAATCTAACTTTACTTCTTTGGCTAATAGCCTGTTACATTGATAGTTTGTTATGCATATTAAATGATAATGGAAAAGAAACAAGATATTATAAAGTCCATAGGTTAGCTTTTGCTTCATAATCAATTGGTATATTATCAGCAGGTGAATCCAGTCTATTTCAGATAACTTTGGTAACACTTCCAATATCCAGGCCTCGATGCATTATACTATGATGTGGTAAACTCATTGCTTCAAGTGACCATTTGCTTTGGTTTTACATGGCCGACTGCTACATTCTTCAATTGATAACTCGTGGCAATGCAAAATAGCACAACTTTTGGTTAAAATGTAAATAAATTGTAAATAAAGATGTAGAGTGACAAATTCCAGGAAAGGTTATTTTCATATCAGTCTGCCTGCCTGCCCATGAGCCCACCTTACCCTGTTAGATTGCCTCATGGATGTCTGCAAGGAGTGAAGTTGTGCTTCAAATTCCTGTATCTCAGTTCTTAGTGCAGCTTGGTAAATTTTATAGCACCCTGCAACTGTATTTGTAGAGAGGGGATGCATAAAGTTAAATAGATATCTTCCTGCCATTTCCAACCTGTCACCTATAGTAGAGGGGGAGGATTGGTAAAGTATCAAACAGTCTACCTGTTTTTTAGGCCTATTGAGCCCTTAACTGTCCAATTCATGGCAACTCAAGAATCACATTTTGCTTCTGCCACAATAATATCAGGCTGAGGAAAATGGAAAAATGGCAGGCAAGCTGATAGGTTTCATTGCAGGTAAAGGTAGACAGTTGTGTTTTTACCTCCAATTTTATCTGTTTACAAACAAGTTAAGTAAGTTGGAAGCCGATGAGATCTCAGACTCCAAATTAGAGTTGGGTACATTATCAGAGAGCTCTAGATGCTAGGTAACTGCCCATTAGGAGTTAAAACTGTTCATGCAGTTATTGCATAAGTATTACAACAGGATTTGGAATCACTTCTGGCGTAGAAGTGACCTGTAAAAGAAGGATGGATTGCACCTGAATTCGAAGGGGACTAATATACTGGCAGGGAGATTTGCTGGAGCTGCTTGGGAGGATTTAAACTAGCAAGGTGTGGGGGTGGGACCCAGGGAGACCGTGAGGAAAGAGATCAATCTGAGACTGGTACAGTTGGAAAAAGGAGTGAGTCAAACAGTCAGGGCAGGAAGGAGCAAGGCATAGAATAAGGCAGGACTTATAAATTAAAATGCATTTACTTCAATGCAAGACGCCCAACAGGGAAGACCGATTAACTCAGCGCATGGTTAGAAACATGGGTCTGGGATATCATATCTCAGGGATAGACAGGACTAGCAGGATAAAATTGCTACAGGAAGGATAGAAAGGAGGTCAAGAGAGGAGGGGGAGTGATGCTGTACTTCGGGAGGATATTCTCAGAAATACATCCAGGGAAGCTATTTGGGTGGAACTGAGAAATAAGAAAGGGATGATCACCTTATTGGGATTGTATTATATACCCCCTAATAATCAGCAGGAAATTGAAAAACAAATTTGTAAGGAGATCTCAGCTATTTGTAAGAATAACAGGGTGGTTATGGTAGGGGATTTTAACTTTCCAAACATAGACTGGGACTGCCATAGTGTTAAGGGTTTAAGGGAGAGGAATTTGTTAAGTGTGTACAAGAAAATTTTCTGATTCAGTATGTGGATGTACCTACTAGGGAAGGTGCAAAACTTGACCTATTCTTGGGAAATAAGGCAAGGCAGGCGACTGAGATGTCAGGGCGGAAGCACTTTGGGACCAGCGACCATAATTCTATTAGTTTTAAAATAGTGATGGAAAAGAATGGACCAGAACTAAAAGCTGAACTTCTAAATTGGAGGAAGGCTAATGTTGACAGTATTAGCCAAGAACTTTCAAAAGCTGATTGGAACCAGATGTTCTCAGGTAAAGGGAGAGCTGGAAAATGGGAAGCCTTCAGAAATGAGATAATGAGAGTCCAGAGACTAACTATTCCTGTTAGAATGAAAGGCAAGGCTGGTAGGTGTAGGGAATGCTGGATGAAGAGAGAAATTGAGGAATTGGTTCAGAAAAAGGAAGCATGTGTCAGGTATAGACAGGAGAGATTGATGAATCCTTAGAACAGTATACAGGCAGTAGGAGTATACTTAAAAGGGAAATCAGGAGGGCATAAAGGTTACATGAGAGAGCTTTGGCAAATAGGGTTAAGGAGAATCCAAAAGGTTCTTACAAATACATTAAGGACAAAAGGGTAACTAGGGACAGAATAGAGCCCCTCAAAGCGACCTTTGTGTGAAGCCGCAGGAGATGGGGAGATACTAAATGAGTATTTTGCATCAGTGTTTACTGTGGGGAAGGACATGGAAGATATCGAATATGGGGAAATAGATGGTGACATCTTGAAAAATGTCCATATTACAGAGGATGAAGTGCTGGATGTCTTGAAATACATAAAAGTGGATAAATCACTAGGACCTGATCAGGTATACCCTCGAAATCTGTGGGAAGCTAAGAAAGTGATTGCTGGGCCCCTTGCTGAGTTATTTGTATCATCAATAGTCACAGGTGAGGTGCCGGAAGACTGGAAGTTGGCTAATGTGGAACCACTATTTAAGAAAGGTGGTAAGGACAAGCCAGAGAACTATAGACTGGTGAGCCTGACATTGGTGGTGGGCAAGTTGTTGGAGGGATTCCTGAGGGACAGGATGTACATGTATTTGGAAAGAATCCCTTCCCTAGCCATTCCTGAAGAAGGGCTTATGCCCGAAACGTCGATTCTCCTGTTCCCTGGATGCTGCCTGACCTGCTGCGCTTTTCCAGCAACACATTTCCAGCATGTATTTGGAAAGGCAAGGATTGATTAGGGATAGTCAACATGGCTTTGTGGGAAATCATGTCTCAGAAACTTGATGGAGTTTTTTTGAAGAAGTAACAAAGAGGATTGATGAGGGCAGAGCGGTGGACTTGATCTATATGGACTTCAGTACGGCGTTCAACAAGGTTCCCCAAGGGGAGACTGTTTAGCAAGGTTAGATCTCATGGAATACAGGGAGAACTAGCCGTTTGGATACAGAACTGGCTTGAAGGTAGGAGACAGAGTGGGTGGTGATGAAGGGTGGTTTTTCAGATTGGAGGCCTGTGACCAGTGGAGTGCCACAAGGATCGGTGCTGGGTCCACTACTTTTTGTCATTAATATAAATGATTTGGATGTGAACATTGGAGGTATAGGTAGTAAGTTTGCAGATGACACCAAAATTGGAGATGTAGTGGACAGTGAAGAAGGTTACCTCGGATTACAATGGGATCTTGATCAGATGGGCCAATCGGTTGAGGAGTGGCAGATCGAGTTTAATTCAGATAAATGCGAGGTGCTGCATTTTGGGAAAGCAAATCTTAGCAGGACTTATACACTTATTGGTGAGGTCCTAGGGAGTGTTGCTGAACAAAGAGACCTTGGAGTGCAGGTTACTAGCTCCTTGAAAGTGGAGTCGCAGGTAGATAGGATAGTGAAGAAGGCATTTGGTATGCTTTCCTTTATTGGTCAGAGTATTGAGTATAGGAGTTGGGAGGTCGTGTTGTGGCCTGTCAGAAGGATTTGGAGGGATATAGGCCAAGTCCTGGCAGATTAGGTTGGGATATCTGGTCGGCGTGGACGAAGTGGACCGAAGGTTCTATTTCCATGCTGTACATCTCTATGACATCTGTTATGTCCCAACATCCCTTTTTGTTAAGGTATGTCAGACTTCAACTATCTGGAGATCAGAAATTCCGAGCTAGTAAGTTTTTACTCTTATATAAAAATTTCAGCTGTAGTTGAGTTTCAGTCTTTTGCCAGTTTTAATGTTTAAATTAAAAATGCTATGAAAGCAATGTTGCATTATGTGGTATAATTAACGGCTGATTATTCTGAATGTAATTTCTGAAGAACTTTGCAGATCAGCAATGGCACCTAGGTTTTTTTAATAAAGTCTTTTGAGGTGCATTAATCTTGGTTATGTTTAGGAAATAAATGAATAGACCATTCTGTCCTTTTAATCCTCTCCACTATTAAATGAAATAGAGGCTGTACTTACAACCATATTCTGTTGATCACTGACTTAAGAACTTGAAACATAGTATACAACTTTACGAAGAAAATGTTTTACATTACAATATTTGAATTGCTTGTGTGTGACATTTGTTTTAGTATCATAAATAGGCTATTCAGTGAATGTTTTCCAAAAATTGCATTCCAAGTCGACAATGTGCCAGTCAAACATATCACTTGCCAATTGTTAAGTAGGCACTGGCAAACCTCCCAGAAACAGGTTGCTATCCAATTTTCCTCATAGCTAGTGGTTATGTAAAAGAACAGTAAAGTGTAAAAGAATAGTTCTAAAATAATAAGTAGGTGCAAAATATTATTTAAAAATGTGTAGAAAATATATGAATTCATTTAGTAAATTAATACAATTTAATGCAAACATCATCTTTTTGACACCATGGCTCCATGACTGATTAGTCCTTTTTAAATGAACTGCAGAATAGGGTTCCCAAAGTCTAACTGGGCATATTCTGGCTAATGCCTTCACATGACCTCCCACTTCAACTGCCCTTTCCTGATACTGCTATTTCTTTGGCGAATATGTCAATCATCACATAGAAGGACAAATGAATAAAACTTGTGACTGACACTGATCTCGTTTGTCTTAAATATTTCAAAATGGAGCTTCAACATGACCACAGCATTCTTTTCCGAGCCTTTTTTGAGTTATGAACAAGTACTAACTTACTTGAAACGTCAGCTCTCTTTTTCTCTGCCAGGCTTCTCAGGTTTTTTTTTAATTTTAAATTTCCAACATTTGAATTATCCATTTGAATTATTTAGCCTGCCATCCCAAGTTTTAACTTGTGAAAGTGTTTGGTCACCCTAGATCACACTGAACTATTTTACAGTCACGCTAAAACCATTTCCTACCCTGCTTGTCTGGGAAGATTGCAAGTTTTGATCGCAATCTTGTGTCCAGTAAGCTGACTCTATCTGCTTTTAGGAGCTCAGCACCCCCTCACAGTGTTGTCAGAGATGAAAAGATTCTCGTCCACGCAATTAGCCTCACGTCGCCTGGCCTTTGATTAAAGATTATTTCTGCCTTAACTGAACAAAACGTGTTTTGTTTTTGTCCCAATTCGCCCACGGGACATGAACTGCTGGAGCTGCACCTTTACCCTCTCTGAGTGAGGTGGGCCACCACCTTGTGACACCACTGTACCCTCCCGGGGGGGTGACCCGGAAGAAAACCCGCCGGCAGTTACCATAGCGACGTTTGTTTGGGTTTCCTGAAAAACATGCTCCAAGCGTGAGCCGAGGTGCTGCCTCCTGCAAGTTCAGCTGCGAGGGTGAGTGTGACTTGCTAACGCTGAGGAATGATGAGGGTTTTGCGGCAGAGGGGAATGCAGCGTGTCGCTGGGAAGGGGGGAGACCAGGAGAGAGGTGGGAATTCAGCCTGGCAGCTCCTTTGCAAAGGGTGATCAGGACACAGCCCCACAGGCCGAGCCCTCCAGCAGGGTTGGACTCCAGCAGGGTTGGACTTGGCCGCATCATTATACAGCCCGATAGTACATTCAAACGGGGAAAAACGTCAGGAGAGAACACAAAAAATCAGTGATCACAACTGAGCACTTACATTTCTTTTCGATCCTATTCTGATTACCATTTTCTGAGTCATACTACCTTTCAATACTGCTCTCTACATTCCCCAACAATGTCTTAGTATCAGGCGTTGTCTCAAACTAAATTACAATTCTGTTTCTATGACTGTCTCTTGCTGGTTCCCTGTTTAGTTTTTATTATGTCCTGTTGTCTTCCCTTCCATTATTTTCGTTTCTTTACTTGTCATATTTTCTCATTGTAATATCTGAATCACGCTGACCCCCTCTTGAGTTTTCCATAACATGAGTTGCTGGGGGAAAACTCAGCAGGTCAGGCAGCACTTGTGGAGAGAAAGTGAAGTTAAGCAAAGTAGGGTCCCCATCGCTCCTCTGAGGTTCTTATTGTATTCATCCAGATCTAGACCCAGATTCGTGATTGTACTGGGAAAGTGCTATCATGGCGTAATAGCTCAGAGTAGGGGGCACAGGATAAAGATTCTGAAGACCCTGATGGAAACTTTACAAACAACAGTTACAGATGGTGAGCAGAACTGAGGTAGGTGGAGTTGCGGGGAAAAGGACCCTTCAGTTGTATGGGGTTGGGAAGCCTGGTGAGGCAGTCTTAACCTGCGGGTAAGGACACAGTTGAGATTGTAGGTTGGAGTTGTCTGAAAATCCTTCTAGTTGCTAACGTTGAATTTCACATCGAGTTACATTCTTCAGTTCAGTTGATTGCGTTTTCCTTTTGTTTTATATTAATTTATTTGCGAGAAGCCACTTGATCTGAGTTTATTGCATTTACTTATGAGAAGCAGTTGAACACATTTAATGTATTCACTTGCTTAGACCTCGGTTAATTGGTTAGTACCTGTACCTTAAAACAATGTGTATTGTAGAAGGATCCTATTTTAACAATCCTCTATCACATTTCGTTTGTTTACAATGGGAACGCGACAGAAGAAATTCAGATGTTCAAAAAATTAGTTAAACGTGAATGTTTCACGCTACCACCTGTAGCACGGTAACGAGTAATAAAGATGAGAATGTAATATAAAATCAGTCTTTTCTACAGCTAACTGATTACATTTCAGGGTCGAACTACTGACAGGTTTTGATTCTGATATTTTTAATTTATCTTTACAATTACTCTCCCCTTTTCAAACTGCAAAAGTTCAATATTGAATTGAGTAATGTACCAAAATAGTCACCTGTAAACTTATACGACGAACGAATGTTGGAGTTATAGTCATAGATGTACAGCATTGAAACAGACCCTTCGGTCCAACCAGTCCATGCCGACCAGATATCCCAACCCAATCTAGTCCCACCTGCCAGCACCCGGCCCATATCTCTCCAAACCCTACCTATTTATATACCCATCCACATGCCTCTTAAATGTTGCAATTGTACCAGCCTCCACCACATCCTCTGGCAGCTCATTCCATACACGTACCACCCTCTGCGTGAAAAAGTTGCCCCTTAGGTCTCTTTTATATCTTTCCCTTCTCACCCTAAACCTATGCCCTCTAGTTCCCCTGACCCCAGGGAAAAAACTTTGTCTATTTATCCTATCCATGCCCCTCATAACTTTGTAAACCTCTATAAGGTCACCCCTCAGCCTCCGACGCTCCAGGGAGAACAGCCCCAGCCTGATCAGCCTCTTCCTATAGCTCAAATCTTCCAACCCTGGCAACATCCTTGGAAATCTTTTCTGAACCCTTTCAAGTTTCATAACATCTTTCTGATAGGAAGGAAACCAGAATTGCACGCAATATTCCAA
>NC_057729.1:33627790-33658111 GCF_004010195.1 Chiloscyllium plagiosum
GCTTCCCACAGAGTTCTCGGGTACACCTGATCAGGTCCTGGAGATCTATCTACCTTTAACCGTTTCAAGACATCCAGCACTTCCTCCTCTGTAATCTGGAATTTTGCAAGATGTTACCATCTATTTCCCTACAGTCTATATCTTCCATACCCTTTTCCACAGTAAATACTGATGCAAAATACTCATTTAGTATCTCCCCAATTTTCTGTGGCTCCATACAAAGGCCGCCTTGCTGATCTTTGAGGGCCCCTATTCTCTCCCTAGTTACCTTTTTGTCCTTAATATATTTGTAAAAACCCTTTGGATTCTCCTTAATTCTATTTGCCAAAGCTATCTCATGTCCGCCTTTTGCCCTCCTGATTTCCCTCTTAAGTATACTCCTACTTCATTTATACTCTTCTAAGGATTTACTCGATCTATCCTGTCTCTACCTGACATATGCTTCCTTCTTTTTCTTAACCAAACCCTCAATTTCTTTAGTCATCCAGCATTCACTATACCTACCAGCCTTCCCTTTCACCCTGACAGGAGTTCTGATACAAAAACAGAAACTGCTGCAGAAATTGCAAAAACAAACTGCTGGAGAAACTCAGCAGGTCTAGCAACATCTGTAGAGAGAAAGCAGAGTTGAAGTCAGGTCCAATGACCCTTCTCCAGAACTGAAACCTGCTGAGTTTCTCCAGCAGTTTTTCTTTGCAATTTCTGCAGCAATTTGTTGAAGGGTCTTTGGACTCAATGTTAACTCTGCTTTCTCTCCACAGATGTTGCTGGACCTGCTGAGTTTCTCCAAGAGTTTTTTTTTGTAACTGCTTAGCAGAATTGGGTTTAAAGACATCTTATTTTTAAAAAATATTAAGATCACACTTTGTAACTGATATTTTTGACATGAAGTTACTGTTGCAAAATTGAAAATATGGGAGCCAGTTTGTGTCCAACAAGCTCCCAACAGCAGGTCATCTATTTTTTGTGATGTTTGTAGAATTGTCTAATATAATGAGGATATCTCCATTTCTCTTCTTCAAAATAGTGCCACCTGAGAGGACAGACAGGTCCTTTATCTAATGTTTCATCTGGAAAATAAAATGTTGATAGCATCACACTGAGGGAATGTTGCACTAAAATTTTAGTTTTGACTTTTGTGTTTACATCTCGGAGTGTCTTGACCCATACACTTGTGACTCAGGTGAAAATGCTACTGATGTGGCCATGGCTGAAAGAATAAACTTTGGACAATTTTCACCTGCTCAGGTGAAAAGCAGTTGAAATTTTCTACTTCATTCCTGCCAAAGCACAGTTTTAACATTGTTTGTTGATGACAGATTAGATGAAATACAGACCGCAGCAGGATCATCATTTAAGAAGTGCATGCTGGTGTCAAATGATGTAAATCTGGTCTCAAACAAAATCTAACTGTCACTTGTCATAGGGCTGCACATAGGGAAACTATTACCTGCAACAAAGGAAGTAAAATACCAAAAGCAGCAAAAGTGCCATCCCAAACTCCTGGCAAGACCTCTCCCAATTGTACTTGCTCCCTCTGCCTGACCTCACTTGCATTGTCTTCGATGTGAGCAATTCTGTGCACTTTTCTCTTGAGGATTTCACCATGATAGCGTCCAGTTAATTCTGCTTATTCCACCTCTGTATGCCAGACAGAACAAAGATGAAGACTCAAGTGATAACCCAACAGTGACTGGAGTTATTTTAGATATATAAGAAAATGGTCTTAGTTGTGGGGGAGAATCTTTACAACTGTGTGGCAATGTTGCAGGATGATTTCAGGGCAATATCCTTGATGTGACCATTTTCAACTTAAATAACTTGAGTTCTGTCAGAAAGTTAGTGTGGAACTGTTTGCTGACAATCAGCTTTCTTCACCACTTCTCCAAAATTATAATGGTCTATGTTACCTTACAGACCATGTCTGGGTAATATTCAAGGTGGGCTGACAAGTAACATAATATTTTCCCCATATAGGTTCCAGACAATGATCATTTCCAAAATAAGACCCAAATCTTTCTGCCTGACCTTCAGGGAGTGACATCATTATCACCAAATTTCGCCACTATCAACATTCATTGAATAGGAGCCATATTAACACTTAAGCTACAAAAGCAAGGAAAAAGCTTGCTACAGTTAGACTAGTGACACTCAACCAATGTAAAACACAAATCAGAATTGTGATGGAATACCTACGTTTGCCTCATTGAGTAAACACTAAACAAGTCAAGGAACAAAATGTCAGTACAATTAGTGTCCTTGCCATTGAATTCAGTTCCAATTCTACTGTGCCCATACTCTCCAGGATGTATTGCCATAAGATTACTTCAAACATACTCCCTAGCTCCACGATTTACTACTCAAAGGACACAGGAACAGCAATGTTGTGAATATGCCTTCAGAGAATCATACAGCATGGAAACAAATCCTTCGATCCAACTAGTGCATATAGACCATATTCCTAAATTAAATGAGTCCCACTTGCCTGCATTCCTCCATATTCCTCCAAACCTTTCCTATTCGTGTATTTATCCAAATGTCTTTTAAATATTGTAACTGCATCCATCACTTCCTCTGGCAGTTCATTTTCACATGTGAGACATTCTGTACTTTAAAAAAGAAGTAGCTCCTCGTGTCCCTTTTAAAACTATTTTCTCTCATCTTATGGCACTGTACCTTTCAAGATCGGAGACAGTTACAGAGAGTGGTGAACTCGGCCCGGACAAGCACAGAGGCCAACCTCCCATCTATAGAATCCATCTCCCAGGCCCGTGTCAAGGAAAGGTCGCCAGCATTCTCAAAGATCCATTCCACCCTGGCAAAAATTTTCTACAACCTCTACCATCGGGGAGAATGTACAGAAGCCTGAACACATTTATCAGCCGGTTTTGAAACAGTTTCTACCCTATGGACTCACAAACTCTTTAACATTTGCCTGGATCTGTGTTTTTGTTTTTAGAGTCATAGAGATGTACGGCATGAAAACTGACCCTTCGGTCCAACCCGTCCATGCCGACCAGATATCCCAACCAAATCTAGTCCCACCTACCCATCCAAATGCCTCTTAAATGTTGCAATTGTACCAGCCTCCACCACATCCTCTGGCAGCTCATTCCATACACGTACCACCCTCTGCGTGAAAAAGTTGCCCCTTAGGTCTCTTTTATATCTTTCCTCTCTCACCCTAAACCTATGCCCTCTAGTTCTGGACTCCCTGACCCCAGGGAAAATACTTTGTCTATTTATCCTCATAATTTTGTAAACCTCTATAAGGTCACCCCTCAGCGTCCAGCGCTCCAGGGAGAACAGCCCCAGCATGTTCAACCTCTCCCTGTAGCTCAGATCCTTCAACCCTGGCAACATCCTTGTAAATCTTTTCTGAACCTTTTCAAGTTTCACAACATCTTTCTGATAGGAGACCAGAATTGCACGCAATATTCCAACATGGCCTAACCAATGTCCTGTACGGCCATAACATGACCTCCCAGCTCCTGTACTCAATACTCTGACAATAAAGGATAGCATACCAAACGCCTTCTTCACTATCCTATCTACCTGCGACTCCACTTTCAAGGAGCTATGAACATGCTCTGCCGCTGTTTACCTATTATTTACTTATCTATGCTACTTAACTATGCGATCTGCCTCCACTGCTCTCAAGACAAGCTTTTCACTGTGCCTCAGTACACATGACAATAAATGCAATTCAATTCATTATGCCCCTAGTTGTGAACTCCTCCACCTTAGGGAAAAGACCCTTACTATTCACCTTATCTATGCCCATCATGATGTTGTAAACCTCTATGAGGTCAACCATTAACCTCCTATGCTCCAGTGGAAAAAGTCCCAGCCTATCCAGCCTGTGTTATAACTCTAACCTTGCATTTCTGGCAACATCCTGGTAAATCTTTCCAATTTAATAATAACCTTCCTATAGCGGTACTCCAGATGAGGCCTCACCAACGTCCTGTATAGCTTCAACATAGCGACCCAACTCCTATACTCAAGGATCTGAGTAATGAAGGCAAGCATGCTAAATGCCTTCTTAACCACCCTATCAACCTGTCACGCAAATTTTAAAGAACTATGTACCTGAACCCTCAGGTCTCCTTGTTCTACAACACCACCTAGGTCCCTATCATTAATTGTATAAGTCCTGCCCTTGTTTGTTCTATCAAAATGCAAGAATTATAGAGATGTACAGCACAGAAACAGACCCTTCAGCCCAACTCTTCCATTCTGACTAGATATCCTAAATTAATTCAAGATGGAGGATAGGAAAAAATTATGGCTGTAAGAGCTGCTCCTCTTTTGAGGTATTTTAGGTTTTGGAGGTGATATCCTTGAATTCCAGGAGCAGCAATTACTGTTTTATATGCTGTTTCATTGTTTTGGAACTTTGGGGGAAAAGAGTCAAACAACAGCACTTTTAAAAGGGAGAAGGACAGAAAGTACAGCACATGGTCAGTGAAGGAGAGAGAGGGAGAAAGAAACTTTCACTGCTAACTGACACAGCAGCGAACCTGTGCAGTTACTGCCTTTGCTGTTTGAATTCATGTATCTCTGGACATTGGAGTGTGTCTAGGAAAACGTAACAAACAGCAAAATTCACAACTGATCTTGGAGGAACCTGTGTAGGGCAGCTCACAGCACAGGAACATTCTTTAACATGTAGCTTTGCTGTAAATCTACAGTAGTGAGTAGAGTGGGTTCTTTCTTGATTATATGTTTTATTGAAATCTGTCTTTTGCTTAAATTTTAAAAATATAAACTGTAAGTACTAAGTTAGGCTGGAGCACTTGTTTTTTTAGAGCAAAAAGACGGCATTATTTTCTGGGTCTGTAGATTGTGAAGGACCAAAGATGGCCTTTACTAGAGTGATATGCTCTTCCCGTCAGATTTGGGAGTTCAGGGAGAGTTTACATGTTACTGAGGATTATGTCTGCAGGATGTGTCTTTGATTGCAAATCCTAAAAGATCGAATGGATTGGTTGAAACGACAGTTAGAGGCAAAGAGGAATTTACAAGAACCAGGAAGTGTGATGGATGGCTGTTATAGAAAGGGAGAAAAGCCGCAGATAGATGGGTTCACTCCAGGAAAGGTAGGAGAGGTTGACAGGTAGTGCAGGACTTTCCTGTGGCTATCCCCATTTCAAACAAATATGCTGTTTTGGAAATGGTAGGGGGTGATGGATTCTCAGGGGAATATAGCACAAACAGCCAAGTTTCTGGTATCGAGACAGGCTCTAATGTAATGGAGGGTATGTCGGGTTCCATGCAATCAATTGTGATAGGGGACTGTCTAGTCAGAGGCACAGACAGACGTTTCTGCAGCCAGCAGAAAAATCAGAATGGTGTATTGCCTCCCTGATGCCAGGATCAACGATATCTGAGGGAGTGCAGAATGTTCTCAAAGGGGAGTGGGACAAACAGGAGGTCATTGGAACCAACGAATAGGAAGAGAAAAGGATAAGACTCTGAAGTGAGAATGTAGAAAGTTAGACAGGAATTTAAAAAGGAATTTTTGAGGGTAGTAATATCTGGATTTCTCCCAGTGCTACAAGCTAGTGAGGGGAGGAATAGGAGGAGAAAGTGAGGTCTGCAGATGCTGGAGATCAAAGTTGAAACTTTATTGCTGGAACAGCACAGCAGGTCAGGCAGCATCCAGGGAACAGGAGATTCGACGTTTCGGGCACAGGCCCTTCTTCAGGAATGACAATAGGAATAGGAGGATACAGCAGATGAATGTGTGGCTGAGGAGCTGGTGCATGGGAGAAAGGTTCACATTTTTGGATCATTGGAATCTCTTCGGAGTAGAAGTGACCTGTACAAGAAGGATGGATTGCACGTGAATTGGAAGGGGACTAATATACTGGCAGGGAGATTTGCTAGAGCTGCTAGGGAGGATTTAAACTAGTAAGGTGGGGTGGGAGGGGGATTGGTGATGGGACCCAGGGAGCTTGTGAGGAAAGAGATCAATCTGAGACTGGATCAGTTGGAAAGAGGGGTGAGTTAAACAGTCAGGGCAGGCAGGAGCAAAGCAGAGAACAAGGTAGGACTGATAAATTAAACTGCATTTACTTCAATGCAAGAGGCCTAACAGGGAAGACTGGATGAACTCAGGGCATGGTTAGGAACATGGGTCTGGGATATCATAGCAATTCCAGAATCAAGGCTCAAGGATGGACAGGACTGGCAGTTTAATGTTCCAGGATACAAATGCTATAGGAAGGATAGAAAAGGGTGCAAAAGAGGCGGGGGAGCTGTGTTTTTTTAGTAAGGGATAGCGTTACTGCTATATTTAAAGAGGATATTCTCAGAAATACATCCAGGGAAGTTATTTGGGTGGAAATGAGAAATAAGAGAGGGATGATCACCTTATTGGGATTGTATTATATACCCCCGATTAGTCAGAGGGAAATTGAGAAACACTCTTGTCAGGAGATTTCAGTTATTTGTAAGAATAATAGAGTGGTTATGGTAGGGGATTTTAACTTTCCAAACGTAGACTGGGACTACCATAGTGTTAAGGGGTTAGATGGAGAAGAATTTGTTAAGTGTGTACAAGACAATTTTCTGATTCAGTATGTAGATGTTCCTACTAGAGAAGATGCAAAATATGACCTACTCTTGGGAAATAAGGCAGGGCAGGTGACTGAGGTGTCAGTGGGGGAGCACTTTAGGGCCAGCGACCATAATTCTATTAGCTTTAAAATAATGATGGAAAACGATAGACCAGATCTAAAAGTTAGGGAATGCTGAATGACTAAAGAAATTGAGGGATTGGTTAAGAAAAAGAAGGAAGCATGTGTCAGGTGCAGACAGGATAGATCGAGTGAATCCTTAGAGTATAAAGGCAGTAGGAGTATACTTAAGAGGCAAATAAGGAGGGCAAAAAGGGGACATGAGGTAGCTTTGGCAAATGGAGTAAAGGAGAATCCAAAGAGTTTTTATAAATACATTAAGGACAAAAGGGTAACTAGGGAGAGAATAGGGCACCTTAAAAATCAGCAAGGTGGCCTGTATGTCCCACCGCAGGAGATAGGAGAGATACTAAATGAATATTTTGCATCAGTGTTTACTGTGGAGAAGAACATGGAAGATGTAGAATATGGAGAAATAGATGGTGAAATCTTGAAAAATGTCCATAATGTAGAGGAGGAGGTGTTGGATGTCTTGAAACACATAAAAGTGGATAAATCACCAGAGCTTGATCAGGTGTACCCTAGAACTCTGTGGGAAACTAGGGAAGTGATGGCTTGGCCCCTTGATGAGATATTTGTAACATCAATAGTCAAAGGTGAGCTTCCGGAAGACTGGAAGTTGGCTAATGTGGCACCACTTTTAAAGAAGGATGTTAAGAACAAGCCAGGGAACTATAGACTGATGAGTCTGATATCGATAGTGAACAAGTTGGAGGGAGTTCTGAGGGACAGGATTTACATTTATGTGGAAAGGCAGGGACTGATTAGGGATAGTCAACAGGGCTTTGTGCATGGGAAATCATGTCTGACAAACTTGGTTGAGATCTTGAAGAAGTAACAAAGAGGATTAATGAGGGCAGAGCGATGGATGTGATCTTTATGGACTTCAGTAATGCATTTGACAAGATTCCCTATGGGAGACTGGTTAGCTAGGTTAGATGTCATTGAATACAGGGAAACATTTAGATGATAACTGGCTCGAAGGGTAGAAGACAGAGGGTGGTGTTGGAGGGTTGTTTTTCAGCTTGGAGGCCTGTGACCAGTGGAGTGCACAAGGTTCGGTGCTGGGTCCACTCCTTTTTGTCATTTATATATAAATGCATGTGAACATAGGAAGTAAGTTTGCAGATGACACCAAAATTGGAGGTGTAGTGGACAGTGAAGAAGATTACCTCAGAGTACAATGGGATCTTGATTGGTTGGGCCAATGGGCTGAGTGGCAAATGGAGTCTAATTTAGATACATGTGAGGTGCTGCATTTTGGAAAAGCAAATTAGAACAGGACTTGCCACAGGAAGTGGTGGAGGCTGGTTTAATTGCAGCATTTAAAAGGCATCTGGATGCATATATGAATAGGAAGAGTTTATAGGGACATGGGCCAACTGCTGGCAAATGGAACTAGATTAGGTTAGGATATCTGATTGGCATGGGATGAGTTGGACCGAAGGGTCTGTTTCCGTGCTGTACATCTCAATGACTCGAGTCCCATTTGCCAGCACTTGGCTCATATCTCTCTAAACCCTTCCAACGAATATACCCATCCAGATGTCTTTTAAATTTCATAATTATACCATTTTTCAACATTTTCTCTGGCAAGTCATTCCATATATGGACCACACTATGTATGAAAATGTTGCCCCTTAGGTCCTTTTTAAATGTTTCCCTTCTCACTGTAAACATATTCACTCTCGTTTTGGACTCCCCCACCTTGTCTATTTACCATATTTACGCCCCTCATGATGTTATAAACCTCTACGAGGTCACCCCATAGCCTCTGATGCTCCAGGGAAAACAGCCCCAGCCTATTCGGCCTCTGCCTATAGCTCAAACCCAACTCTGGCAACAGCCTTGTAAATCTTTTCTGAACCCTTTCAAGTTTCACAACATCCTTCCGATAGGAGGGAGACCAGATTTGTGTGCAATATTTCCAAAAGTGGGCTAACCAATGCCAAGTACAGCCGCAACATGATCTCCCAAGTCCTATACTCCATGCTCTGACCAATAAAAGACAGCGTATTTACCTGCGATTCCACTTCCAAAGAACTATGAACTTTTACCCTTAGATCTCTTTGTTCAGCCACACTTCCCAAGGCCTTACCATTCAGTGTATAATTCCTGCCCTGATTTGCCTTTCCAAAATGCAGCACCTCACATTTATCTAAATTAAACTTCATCTGCCACTCCTTAGCCCATTGGCCCATCTGATCAAGATCCCATTGTAATCCGAGGTAACCTTCGCTGTCCACTACACCCCCAATTTTGGTATCATTTGCGAACTTATTAACTATACGTCCTTTGTTCATATCCACATCATTTATATAAATGATGACAAGCAGTGGACCCAGCACCGATCCTTGTGGCACACCGGTGATCACAGGCCTCCAGTCTGAAAAGCAACCCTTCACCACCATCCTCTATCACCTACCCTCAAGCCAGTTTTATATCCAAATAGCTAGTTCTCCCTGTATTCCATGTGATCAAACCTAGCTAACCAGTCTGCAATGAGGAACCTTGTTGAATGCCTTACTGAAGTCCATGTAGATCACGTCCACCACTCTGCCCTCATCAATCCTCTGAGTTATGACTTCAAAACATTCCATCAAGTTAATGATACATGTTTTCCCAAACACAAAGCCATGTTAACTATCCCTAATTGGTCCTTGCCTTTCCGAATACATGTAAATCCTGTCTACCTCACATTTACCCAAACTGAACTCCATATGTCACTCCCTAGCCAATTCATCCAATTGATCAAGATCTCTTTGAAATCTTAAATAACCTTCTTCACTTCTTACGAGTTCACTTCTGAGTCATAAGTCACTTCAATTTACAATGAAAGCACATTCCTTCATTGTCACTGGTTTGAAAGTCTGTAATTTCCTCCTAACATATTGCGGGTCCTTCAATAGGATAAACACTGTAATTGTTCAAGGACAGGACCCATGACGACTATCTAAAGAAACTATTGCCTTTAAGAGATATCAGAGTATGAATCTAACACTAGTGTTTCCGTTTTATTAATCTCAGCCTGTTATTACTTCTGTTATAATTATACTAAATTATCAATGTTATGAGAAGAAAATTCAATTTCAAGATACACTTACAAGTATTTTCATCATGATCTGCCATTTCTTCTTAGCAATATTGTAATAACAAATATTTCATTCATTTATCATCAATTGAATCATACAATCATGTCTGATTGTATTCTCTAGAGATTGGTTAGACCAAAAGACCGTATGAGCAGGATTAGGTCATCCGGACTACTCTGCCGTTCAATCATGGCTGAAATGTTTCTCAACCCATTCTCCTGCCTTCTCCCCATAACCTTTCATTCCCTGAGAATAATCTATGGAGAATTTATTAAAGTGCAAATAATTTTTAGGCTGATTCTCAAATAATAAATAAGAGGCACTTATCTATATAACTATCTATATAACTAAATAAAAGCCCTTTTCTGCAATACAATATCAACAATCACAGCAAGTCCTATATAATATTTATGCCCAATATCATTATTTCTATTTTAACTAAGGAACCATTAGTAACAGAAGTTTAAAAAACATTGAGCCAATTGCTTGGGCATATGTCCTCCCAGTCATAGTTCCTGAAAAAGCTGTTTCAGTTATGTTACAACATGAATAAAAAATTTAAGGCTAGTTTTCTCAAGTACTATAATCATTACTGTCAAGGATATGTAAGGGTTCAATTTTTGCTCATGCAAACAACACAGCCTAGGGAACTCAGGGAATTTTAAATATGAATCGGTTATGCCCCAAAGTATTTGTATTTGTATCAGTGAATGTTGAACTAGTGGGAAAGATTACATCACACAGATCAGGCCCCACTCACACTGGCTGTGAATACAGGTTTTTTAAAAATACTAAGAAACCAATACTACAATCAATGAAACTATATTAAATTGTTGAATATAGTATTAATGTCACTTTTATGTTTGTGACTTTTACAAGAAATTTGAACTGTAATCGTACCAGCATTGTTTTGGATGCAAATTCACACTTGCGCACAAACTGAACTTTTTTTTGATAAATTGTATAAATTCTATTCCAAATAATACTGCCCATTTTCAGCTACCCCAATTTGTTGGGGTGGTGTGGTTAGTCAATACTCAGGAGAGCGTAGTTGTTGCTAGCAGCCAATAAACTTCCAGAATGTGCAAATGATTGTATATTAGTACATGTTGGTGGGAGGAAGAGGTCAGTCACTTATTGGTTAAAAGGTGAAAGTCTAGATGGGGTAGACATGATTCGGAGATGCCGGTGTTGGACTGAGGTGTACAAAGTAAAAAATCACACAACACCAGGTTATAGTCCAACAGGTTTCATTGAAAGCACACTAGCTTTCAGAGTGACGCTCCTTCATCAGGTGATTGTGGAGGGCTCGAACCAACTGGAGGGCCTCAACCGGGATCTTGGGTTCATGTCACATTACAGGTGATCACCATTGCACTACACACACACACACACAGATATTCCTACACACACACACACTCTCACATACACACGGACACAGGTACACAGACGTGCACACAATCACTCACACACACCCACAGGGGGCTAACACCTTCAACATATTGTCTAGCTATCACCATTGTTAACAGCTAACCCGAGAATGCAATTTTAAAAAAAAGGGTTTTGTGATTTACACATGAAAGAAGTGAGACTATCACTGTATTCTAACAGATGAAAGGCTTAACAGACAATCAATTCTTCAATGTACAATTTCAGTTGCATCACACTGCAAATTTTTGCTACAAATTCTGTGTTACGATCGAGCCCTCCACAATCACCTCATGAAGGAGCGTCGCTCCGAAAGCTAGTGTGCTTCCAATTAAACCTGTTGGACTATAACCTGGTGTTGTGTGATTTTTTACTTAGATGGGGTAGAGGAATATAGGGATTTTAGAGTATAAGTGCCAATGCCTAAAGGTTGCATAACTCATTTAGTGAGGCCACGGCAAAAGCAAACCAAGCACTAGACTTTATTCCTGGAAGGTTATGATTGATTGATATGGAAGTTATGCTCAACCTATACAGAACCTTGGTTGGACCACAATTAAGAGTACGGTACCTGGTTCTGGTCACCGCATTATCTTCAAGATAGAGGCACAGAAGAGGCTGCAAATAAGATTTTCTGAATGATACCAGAAATTATGTGGGTGCAGGAATGGATTAACACTGTGGATCTCTTTCTTTTGATAAAAGAACTCTGGAATGACCAAATAAGCTTCACTGGAGGCTCACTGATCATGTTTCCAAGTAGGGTGATGAAACATCCTTCCAGCTCAGTGAGCAAACCTACATCCAGAACCTCAACCTGAACTACAGATCTTATCAAAAGATGTTTCCTCTCTTGTGGGAGGAACATATATTCAAGAAAATTGATATAAGTTAGTCACCAAGAAATCCAATCATGATTTCAGAAGAAACTTCTTTACCCAGAGTTGGAAGGATGAGGATCTTATTAAATACAATGAGTGGTTCAAGCAAATATTATAGCTGTATTTAAGGGGAAACTAGCTAAACATTTGGAGAAGGGAATAGATGGTTGCAATGGCATGTTTAGGTGAGGGAAAAAATGGGAAGTACCTTGAGAAGAGCATAAAAATGGCAAGAACTGGTTGGAGTGAGTAGTCTATTTCTGTACCCTATGAAATCCTATGTAAAGTGTGTTTAAAAAAAGAGACAATTTTAAAATAAATTTTAATACCCTCAGGAAAAAAAAGACCTCCTGGCTATGAATGAATACAAAAGGGAGAAGTGAAATTGAGGAAGTAACATAATGGCAGAATTTCACATTCTCTGGTTTAGCCAGTTTATAGATTTCAGTATTTGAAATGCTGGAAGTAAACATATTATAATGTTGACATTTAGAAGTCTAGTCAGTTTGGAACGTAAAAATAGCTAACGTGTTGAAAACAGTGCAAGAATATGATTGAATGACACAGAAAAAATGATTTTGGAATAGTTAAGGGAATTGTTTGTTAACCTTCACACGTTTATGCTTCAAAATTTGTATTGACATGAGGCAGTAAATGCAGATGTAATCTCAAGCCAGGCTCTGGCTTTTCATTTTGCATTTGAATCACTTTGCTTCAGTATTTAATTTGTTTCTGATTCCAACTCGGCTGCATATGTACAGCAACTGTTCCTTTGTTACAAAGCACTCTGCTTTTCATAGATGCGACAATATTTTAAACACAACCTGGGAATTATGCAACTTGACCTCTAGCAACATTGGCATGGTAGTGCAGTGACTGTGCACATCTATTCAAAGAAGATCCATCTGCTACTTGTAATGCATGTAATCCAGGTGCTCATGCCCTACCATTACTCATATATTTAAACTGACTTTATGGAAGTAAATTTAAAATAAATTTATACTGTACCATCAGTTCAAAAGGTAGTGATTTAGATATCAGCCCATGGCACAATCATTGACCATAATGGCCTAAAGTAGCAGAGGGGATGCAGGTACACCTTTCCAGTTGGAATTGTGCTACCCAAGTTGGGTAATTGCAAATACCTGTAGAAGGAATACTTTACCCAAAACTGAACACAACTGATACTGTCAGACCCCGATTTACGAACATCTGATTTACGAATGATCGTACTTATGAATGAGATCCCATATAGAGATGTGCTTTACATTAATTTTAAAGATCTAACAGGTGAATGTTTCCTCGTACTGATGAACAGCTATTTTACGTTATCCTGTTTTGAGTTCTGACTTGCATATAAATCAACTTGCACACATACTCAAGAATGGAACCCATTTACAACCTGAGGACACCTGTAGACCTTAGCTCCATCATCAAGTATATCTAAGATTGAGACATACAGATTTTTTGGCTTTTACAGGTCATCAAAACACATTGGTAATTGGCAGGAAAATAGAGTGAAAGCAAATGATCAGCCATAATTGTGTTGAAAGGCTCATGAGGTTTGTATGGTCTAATCCAACTCCTATTTATTCCCCCTTAATAAGAACATCACTAGCATGGAAGAAGAACTGTGGGTTTATAGGATCTGAAAGCTGAAGAAGTAGTTTGGGCAGGTGGAAGTATGGGAGATAAGTTGTGTTTTCTTACATTAAATTTAGCTCTGTTTGGCTTGATATTGTTTGCACTAATCTTTCCCTTAGTATTTATCCCTCCACCTCCCCAATTTCTCTGTCCATTCAAGTAAAACTCAAAGGAAATAAACTCAGATATCACTTATTCATTATTATCTCTTTCTCCCTCTCATTTTTTTAACTAGCCTTTCCTAAAGTTCTCTCCATTCATTTCTCTTCAGGTTTCTGTAAATATTTCATTTTTCATCTCTTCACAAATTTCTTCCTTTTAATTCTCTCCAATAAATTGTTTACATTATCTGTGACATAATGTCCCCCTACCTAATATTGCTGTCTAGAAATTACAACCTTTGTTTTTCTCTTGCGAAGTATCTCTTTCAACCTGTCACTTCTCTTGCCTTCTGTATAACTCTCATCAGCAGAACCTCACAATATTTTGGTTAAGTGAGTTTGATGGAGTGATTCCCATTGTATGGCCAAGCATGTTTTCTCACTGTGCCTTACCACTCTCACTACTTTAATTGCTGTTTGAGCCGTTGTGGCGAAAATCACACCATATTTCCATTCTATCTTACTGGGCACCGTTCACTGAGCATTCACTGGAGATCCTGCAATTGACTGGCTACCCTGTCACTGGCACCGTATTTAAAAGGTCGTTGTGCACCCACACCAGCACAATCAGTCTGGAGCTGCCCTGCACTGTTCTCGACATTCGCCTCAGACTTGGCAATCAAGGGGAAGCCCTTACCCCATTTTGCAGGCAGTGTCCTGGGGGTCCCTCTGGATGGGATGGTGCACGAGCAGGACTTCCACTCCCTCCTACTATGAACAGTGGAGGCCATGAATCAGACCATGCCAACCTTGTCTAAGATTGCCACCTGTGCAGAGGCTGTGTCAGCTGTCTGTAGGAATGCCCAGCACTGTAAGAAGAAGGTCAATGTCCTTCTCCACTCGACTAGAATTAGTGCCACCATTTCTCCCTGATACCTCACGCTATCTCTATCTCTGACAGTACACCCACCTCCCACCAAGGCTCATGCTCTATCACTCTCACTAAAGCATGCAATTTCTTCCCCACTCACCTTGCCCCACCTCAAACTGACAGTGCCAACTCACTCACTCAGGAAACTTCACCACTTGCACCAGCTGTGCTGACCACTTTCATCTTCTGTGATAACTGTCTTTCATTTCAAGAACAAAAAATCTCATAGTAGGACAGAAACAGTGAGAATGAGTGATGTATTGCTTGTCATTTAGCTCCAGTTCCCTTATGCGGAGAGGATGCTGTCTCTTACTGCCCTGAGTGAGGCCTGGACTGGTATTGGGTACTGTACATGTACTGAACAAGTATCCCATGAGTGATGGCCCTCCCTCTTGACTGGACTAAGGCTGTGCTGACAACTGTAGCAAGCTTCCTGGCTTTGTGTTTGTGCTAAATGGAAGGACAAGACAGTAATAAAATGAGCCAGGTATCTCTGGCTGAGGGAGCAAAATGCAGAAAAGCAAGATAGTGATGATGCACATGTCTAGATAGGCTTTGAGTAAATTAGCACAATGACATTGAGCGAAGAGCCCAGCGGAGCAGCCTGGTCCCTGAGTGCTATGTTGCAGCATTTCAATGATCATTGTGGTTACAGCAAGAAGTGAAGCACTGATGAGGAAAAGCATTCGATAAGTGGATTGAACCATTTATTCCCCGGTTCCTCTTCCACCTCTCTCAAAAGTATTAAAAAACACACTTCCTAACTCCTCTCAGTTCTGTGAAAGAGTCATCTGATTCAAAGCATTACTCTGTTGTGGTTCTGTTTGCCGAGCTTGGAATTTGTGTTGCAGACATTTCGTCACCTGTCTAGGTGACATCCTCAGTGCTTGGGAGCCTCCTGTGAAGCGCTTCTGTGATCTTTCCTCCGGCATTTGTAGTGGTTGGTCTCTGCCGCTTCCAGTTGTCAGTTCCGCGGCAGTGGCCGGTATATTGGGTCCAGGTCGATGTGTTTGTTGATAGAATCTGTGAATGAGTGCCATGCCTCTAGGAATTCCCTGGCTGTTCTCTGTTTGGCTTGTCCTATAATAGTAGTGTTATCCCAGTCAAATTCATGTTGCTTGTCATCTGCGTGTGTGGCTACTAAGGATAGCTGGTCGTATCATTTTGTGGCTAGTTGGTGTTCATGAATACGGATCGTTAGTTGTCTTCCTGTTTGTCCTATGTGGTGTTTTGTGCAGTCTTTGCATGGGATTTTGTACACTACGTTGGTTTTGCTCATGCTGGGTGTTGGGTCATTTGTCCTGGTTAGTTGTTGTCTGAGAGTGGCTGTTGGTTTGTGTGCTGTTATGAGTCCTAGTGGTCGCAGTAGTCTGGCTGTCAGTTTAGAAATGTTCTTGATGTATGGTAATGAGGCTAGTCCTTTGGGTTGTGGCATGTCCTCATTCCATTGTCTTTCCCTTAGGCATCTGTTGATGAAATTGCGGGGATATCCGTTTTTGGCGAATACATTGTAGAGATGTTCTTCTTCCTCTTTTTGCAGTTGTGGTGTGCTGCAGTGTGTTGTGGCCCTTTTGAACAGTGTCTTGATGCAACTTTTTTTGTGTGCGTTGGGGTGGTTGCTTTCGTAGTTCAGGACTTGGTCTGTGTGTGAGCCTTTCCTGTATACCTTTGTGGTGAATTCTCCGTTCGGTGTTCTCTGTACCATCACGTCTAGGAATGGGAGTTGGTTGTCCTTTTCTTCCTCTCTAGTGAACTTGATTCCTGTGAGTGTGGTGTTGATGATCTGGTGTGTGTTTTCTATTTCTGTGTTTTTAATTATTACAAAGGTGTCATCAAAATATCTGACCCAGAGTTTGGGTTGAATTTGCGGTAAGACTGTTTGCTCTAACCTTTGCATTACCGCTTCTGCTGTGAGTCCAGAGATGGGTGAGCCCATGGGGGTGCCGTTGATTTGTTCATATATTTGGTTGTTGAATGTGAAGTATGTTGTGAGGCACAGGTCCAGTAGTTTGAGTATGCAGTCTTTGTTGATAGGTTCCCCGTCTTGTTGTCTGTTCTGTATGTCCAGCAGGTTGGCTATTGTTTCTCTGGCTAGGGTTTTGTCAATAGAGGTGAACAGTGCCGTTACGTCGAATGAGACCATGGTTTCTTCCTTGTCTATGTGTATATTTCTGACGATGTCCAAGAATTCCCGTGTTGATTATATAGAGTGTCTGGATCTGCTGTAGTTTTTTGGCCAGTTTGTGTGCTGGTGTCCCTGGTAGTGATACTATGGGTCTGAGTGGGATGTCTGGTTTGTGCACTTTAGGTAGTCCATAGAATCTGGGGGTGTTGTTGCTTTCAGGTTTCATTCTTTGTAGGTCCGACCTGGTTATCTGTCCGTTTTTTTGTGGGTTCCTCAGTGTGTTGTTTATCCTATTGGTGAGCTGTGGGGTGGGGTCAAACTCCCTCTTTTGGTAGGTGTTGGTATCTGCAAGTAGTTGTTGTGCTTTTTGGATGTACTCTGCTTTGTCCAGGATGACCGTCATTCTGCCTTTGTCTGCTGGTAGTATGATTATGTTCTTATAGTTTCTTAGTGATTTTAGTGCTTCCCTCTCCTTGGTGTTGAGGTTGTGCGTTTGTCTTTTCCTTGTTATCAGGGGTACGATACTTTGTCTCACTGTTTGCTGTGTCTCTTCTGTCAGTCCATTGTTTCTACTATTATAGGACAAGCCAAACAGAGAACAGCCAGGGAATTCCTAGAGGCATGGCTCTCATCCACAGATTCTATCAACAAACATATCGACCTGGACCCAATATACCAGCCACTGCAGCGGACAGCTGGAACTGACAACCGGAAGCGGCACAGACAAACCACTATAAATGCCGGAGGAAACATCACAGAAGTGCTTCACAGGAAGCTCCCAAGCACTGAGGATGTCACATAGACAGGAGACAAAACGTCTGCAACACAAATTCCCAGCTCGGCGAACAGAACCACAACAACGAGCACCCGAGCTACAAATCTTCTCACAGACTTTGAGCATTACTCTGTTTTTAAACTCAATAGATGCGGGCAGACCTGCTGGGGTTTTTCCAGCATTTCCTGTGTTTATTTAAGTGGATTAGAGATGTGCTCATGAAGGTTCATAGAAGTTGCCACATGACAGATTGTAATAATCTGCAGTGTATGCGGTTAATGTCCATGGAGCATGCCCGAGATGTTGGTGCCTGGTGGAGGTCGTTTGGAGTAAATGCAGGTTGAATCTGCCCTGTTTACCCACGTCTAGTTTGTATGGCAAGTTTGTTAAGATCACAACCCATGGTGAGTCGGGCTGTTAATAAACCATACAACAAGCAATAAAGAGCATAGATTGGGAAGTTGTTGCTCACTAGCCAGAATCTCACCATGCTGCTGAAGCAAAGTGGGAAAGTTGCAGCGAGATGATTTTAAGACAAAGCATCTGACCCAATTTTAGTACTCATCCTGTCGTAGTCCATGCTCTTCAAAGCCTGGTAAGATTCTACCCTGTGTCTCTCATACCCTCCATTATCCTGCCCATTACATCTCCAGCTCCCTTTGTTTCTCCCTGAAGTTGCTGAGATGAGCAAAATGGAATGTATACCATGGAATTTAAGTGGCCAAAGCAAAATCTGGACAGCCAAAGAGTATAAGCAAGTGCTAGATTGTTTCAGGTGGAAGCAAACACCACAGTTAACCAGGTCAGGCAATAGGAAGGCATGAGGTACCTGATGACCTTGCTATCGAAGACAGGAAACCATGCAGTATTGAGAAGGTGGGCAAGCAATGCTGGGAGGAATAGAAAAAAATTGCTCAAAAGTACTTACATTTGTGGATCTGGAGTGAAAACTTTAAAGGTGATGTAAGGAAGAGCAGCTTGATACGGTTGCTATTGAGACTGAACAGCAAGGCTCTTGTGGTGCAGTAGTAGTGTCCCTACCTTAGAGCAAGGAGACCTAGATTCAAGACCCATTTGCTCCAGAGATATGTAATAAAATCTCTGAACAAGTTGATGAGAAAATATCAAAGCAAAGTGCATGTTGAAGCCAACATTTGCTGTCTGGTCAACATCAGGTATCTGATCAACTATAAAATGAAGAGCAGAGATACAACAGCACCACCTACTGTTGGGAGCCCAGCATTATAGTTGACTAATGATTTAAGAAGGGAGAAAAATAATTTGTTTTACATAGCATCTCGTCAGATCACAGGAGTACTGGTAACTGATTAATTTTGATATACAATCATTGTTATTATGTTGCAACAACCAACTCGCACACAACAATGACTCTCAATCGTTGGAATAAATGACAAGTTTTTTTTAGATTTTCTTCTTTGAAATAAATGTTTATGTCCATTTGACGTAGCAGAAGGGACTTTAACATTTCTGAAGGACAAAAAATGCAGCTTTCCCTCAGTTTTGCTTGAAAAGTCTTCCTTAATTTTGTAATGAAATCTGTAATGGAACTTCAAGCCAGAAACCCCTGACTTAACAGTGTTACTAATTGAACCAACACATAGCTAAATATTCAAAGATCAATATTATCTGAAAAGGTTATACACGAACATTATGACACAAGTCATGACATCCAGTTAGTCACTGATGGTGTAGTAGTACTGTCACTGGCCTAGTAATCCAGAGACCCAAACTAATGCTTTAATAAATCTAGAATTATAAAACTAGTCTCTGTGATGATGACAATGAAGCGTCTGTTTATGGTCTTGAAAACCGATCTGGTCCACTCATGTCCTTTAGAGAAGAAAATCTGTTGTCCTTACCCAAAGCAATGTGTGAGTCTTAATGACCTTTAAAATAGTCCAGCAAGCCACTCGGTTCAAAGATCATTACAGATAGACAATTAGTCAAGACAAACATCTTGCTGATTTTACTACTGATCCTGTCATAGCCCATGCCCTTCCAAGCCTGGTAAGATTCTGCCCTATGTCTCTCATACCCTCCATTATCTTGTCCATCCTGCTTATATCCCATGAATAAATACTTCTTTAGAAATTTGAACAGACAAAATCTTGACACACTAAATAACTAAAAATAGGAAGTGCACATAGTCACAAAACTTTGACCATACCACAAGCAAATCTCCTGTGGCGTTGTTCATAATAGGCTAGATTTTGCAGTCAGGGGCAAATGAATGACAGTGACCATGTGTTAAACTTCCACTTAGTCAGAAGCCTTCTATGGACTTTTGCAAGAGAACTTATGAAGATTAGAAAGCTATTTTGTGCAACTGGGGGCCCAGAGGGCTTCTAGCTGCTGTTGTGAGCAGGACAAGCAGCAGTATATCTCGTTCTTTAAGTTTATACAACTGGAGCATCCTCATGGCACACTGCATCCAAATCAGGAAGTAGGAGATAAAATAGTGAATTGAATGCTAACTTGTGTGTGGAAAAGGCGAAAAGAAGATGGCATTAAGAGATCAAAAAATGTTTTAAAACATTTCCAACAATAATTAAAATCTGAATGACATTCCACATTTGTAAAACTTAATTTTAAGTGTCAAAGTTGCTTGTTAGTAATTGAGCCTAATCAGGTCATTGACAATTTACTTACACTGGAATGGAGAATCTCCTAACATTCTTTGTTTGTAGTGGGTATTAATTGTACAATTTTAGTAATTTCACTCTTTGCATAAAGTTCAGTGCTGAGGCTCTCCATTCTATATTATGTGTCAAGGATTTGGGCAGTCCAGAACAACATGGACAGTACCTTTCTGATTTCTATGTTTAACTGCACATATGCGGAGTACCTTTTAATAATAGTGATAGTCTGATAACCTAAACCTGGACCAATAAGTCAGTTTGTGCTAGTTTTGTTTGCATTATCATACATTGATGTGAGAACTAAGTTGAAAGGCTTAAAGCCACGTTTTAGTACTTGAGTGAAATAATACAAGTTGTTAGTTTGGCAATTAATTAATATTAAATGTTAATTAACATAGTAGATTCTTTATTCTGAACACCCATAGTGTTGCCCCCTGTCTCCTGCTGTAACTTCACTGTGACACGGGTTCAATCCAGGTGAAGACAGCAGGAGATGAGTTGCACAGGTCATTGCTATTTTTTAGATTTTACTTTTTTTAAATTCAATCATGGATGACATCATTACTGGCTAGGCCAGTACTCATTGCCTATCCTTAATTGCCCAGAGGGCAGGTCAGAGTCAACAACATTGCTGTGGGTCTGGAAACTCATGTAGACCAGACCAAGTGAGGATGGCAGTTTCCTTCCCTAAATGACATTACTGAACCGGATAGGTTTTCCCAACAATTGACAATGGATTCATAAACAACAACAGAAATTGCTGGAAAAACTCAGTAGTTCTGACAGTATTTGTGGAGAAAAAGCAGAGTTACATGTTTCAGATCCAGTGGCCCTTCTTGAAAACTGATTTTTGCTTGGAAATGATAGGTATATATGCTAAAGACGGGATAGGGGAGAGGGAAGGAGTAAACAATAGGTGAAGATGGACCCCAAAGAAAGAAAATCAGTTGGGCAACGAAAGGGATGAATAAAAGTCAGCCTGGTAGAATGAGTAGCTGCAAATGGGGATTATTAATGACCGACAATGATGGTAGCAGCCCAATAAGATTGGGATCAGGACATGGGAGAAAGTTCTAAGGCCTTAAAATTACTGAACTCAGTATTGAGTCTTGAAGGCTGCAGGGTTTCCAAGCGGAAAATCAGACGCTGTTCTTCTTAGCTTTTGCTAAACACTGGTATCAAACCTGAGACAGATATTGTCCAAAGAATACAATGTGTTGAAGTGGCTCAGGAAGCTCAGGGTTGTTTTTGCAGATAAAACGTAAGTGTTCCCACAAACTGGTTACCCAGTCTGCACTTTGTTTCCCCAATACAGTGCAGACCATATTGTGAGCAGCGAATACAGTAGACTAGATTTCAACCATTCGCAACTCCTCAGACACTGAAGCAGTCCATGTTCAAATGCAACAAGGTGTGAACAATATCCAGGCTTGGGCTGACATGTGGCAAGTAATGTTCACGACACACAAATGCCAGACAATGAAGATCATCGATACGAAACAATCTAACCACTGTCCCATGGCATTCAATGGTGTTATCATCACTGAAACCCCCACTATCAACATCCTGGTGGTTATCATTGACCAGAAACTCAGCTAGATTGACCACATAAACACAGTGGCTACAAGTGCAGGTCAGAGGCTAGGAAAACTGCAGTGAGTAATTTACCACCAAATTCCCAAAAGCCTGCCTACTATCTACAAGGCACAAGTCAAAAGTGTAGTGGAATACTCCCTACTTGCCTGGATAGGTGCAGCCCCTACAACACTTGAAACCACCCAGGACAAAACTACCCACTTGATTAGCTTTACATCCACAAGCATCCAGTTCCTCCACTAATGACGCTCAGTAGCAACAATGTGTACTATCTACATGATGCACCACAGGAATCCACCAAAGATCCTCAGAAAGCACCTTCCAATCCCACAGCTGCCTCCATCTAGAAGGATAAAGGCAGCAGATACATGGGAATACCACTACCCTCAAGTTCCCATTCAAGCCACTCACCATCCTGACTTGGAAAAAATTGCCGTTCCTTCACTGTTGCTGCGTCAAGATCCTGGACTTCCATCCCTAAGGGCATTGTGTCAACCCACAGCAGGTGGACTGCAGTGCTTCAAGAAGGTAGCTCACCACTACCTTTTCAAGGGCAATTATGGACATGCATAAAATTTTGGCCAGCCAGCGACTCCCATATCCCACAAATGAATGGAGGAACAAAAGACTGAGTGAATGAAATGCAGGTAAAGCACTGCTTTACCCAGAAAGTGTGTTTGGGGCCTTGGATACTGAGGAGGGAGGAAGTAAATGGGCAGGTGTTGAAGGGAAGATGACATGAGGTTTGGGGAGATGTTGGGAGTGAAGGAGGAGTGGACTAGAGTGTCCTGGTGGGAATGGTCCCTGTGGAAGGCTGCTGCATGGTGGCATCCTGCTGCAGGTGGAGAAAGTGGCGGCTAATGCTCCTCTCGATGTGGATACTGCTGGGATGGTGGTGAGGATGAGGGGGACCCTATCGCTATTGTAGGAGGGTAGAGAGGGTTGAAGGCCAAATGTGGCAGATGGGTCAGACACAGCTGAGGGCCTTGTCAACCACAGTGGTGAGGAATCTTCAGTTTAAAAAGAAGTTGGTTATTTTAGAGGCCTCCTTCTAGAAGCTGGTATTGAACACATGAGATGGAGAAACCTGGAGAATGGAATAGATTCTTTAGAGGAAGCAGGTGTGAGGATGATTTTCCAGCGATTTTTGTTTTTGTTTCTGATTTCCATCATCCGCAATTCTTTTGTTTTTGTTTGACAATGGATTGATGGTCATAGTTTAATTTGAGATTTTTATTGAATTTAAATTCCACCATCTGCCATAACGGGATTTAAACTGAGATCCACCAGAACATTACCTGGGTCTCTGGGTTTTATCTCTCTACCCCAAGGCTCCCAGCCTCATTCCTGATGAAGGGCTTTTGTCCAAAACATCGATTTTCCTGCTCCTCAGATGTTATCTGAACTGCTGTGCTTGTCCAGCACCATACTCTTGACTCTCTGGATTAATAGTCCAGCGATAATACCACTAGGCCATCGCCTCCCTATGCCTTGGCACCAGACTCTTTCATCCTCCACACATATCATTGGGATTAAAGCCAATGTTCAACAACTCCCAGAACTGAATTGTAGCCTGCACGTGAGTTCCATGCATGGGAATTGAGGATCGGAAACCTGTTGTCCTTGGTCCTGCAGAATTTAATTGCATGGTTTCTCAATGTGTGATTTTCACCAATATCTTGTCTGATTGATAGGCTGGAGATGCTTTGAGCAGGAAATCTGCTTCATGATGCCAAAGCCTAGAACAACAGATAGATTAATTGATTTTAGGGAGGGGAGAGCATTCTCCACCTGGATATAAGTGGGGTCGGTGTGGAAGATAGCCTCTTATAATCATCTGCATGCCGCATGGTGGTCCAGTGGTCCTGACTGTGGACGGGTGTTTTGGAGAGGAATAAGGATGCAGATGACTCACACGAAGGGGTCCAGGGTAGTTTACTAGGTTATCTTGTTGAGAATTGAAAAGAACTCCTGGTCTTTCTGTCCCATAAGAAGTGTTGCAAAGCCACTTATCTGATGCATACAATCCCTCTTGGCTCCTTTTAAGCTGTCAGGTTTTCCCATGGCCTGGAAATGGAATCACTGTTACAATGTAGCTGTGCAGCCTTACTGCAATATTTAAATAACCACTTCCTCCAATCGGGTTGGTCCCCTACTCTTTTTCCCTCTTTCAAAAGTCAGAAACGAGCAGGTTTAAGGTAACTTTGGTTCAAATTCCATTTGTTGCATTTTTGTTCTCTAACCGAACCCCAACCTATCATTTTTTTTCGGTGTTATGATTCAGCACCTCTGTCTGGAGTTCCTGATTCTCTTTTTGATTGAGGAGCTAGCATAACTTTCAACAGAGGATGGAACCCGGATTCTTGAAGAAAAATTATTTTTGAAATAAGTATCTTGGTTAACGCTCTTAACAGGGAAACAATGGTGATATTAGCAGATAGGGGTGGGGTGAGGGAATGTGACGATGATGAAACTATCCCACCATGCCATTGGCGGATAGTCGGCAAATTTCCCAGCTGTATCAGCCAGATGGATGTCGTATAATGATGTAAGGGTCTGCATGAGACTTTCAAGATTGTCTTTAAGCACTATCCACCATGATGATGTCTTGTCAACCTGGTGAGATAACCACTTCAAATCTGGAGGGAGTAGACCTACCATCTAGGTTCTTCTCATCACCTTTGTAACAATGTCGATCAGATTAGTATAACTTGCACTTCATTGCTGACATGCAATTAAACTACATCTTCTTTCCTTAAAGAACCTCTTATTAGACTCTCAAGTGGTTTTCCTTTGGCATATGAGATCAAGTGAGCCCTGTAGACCCCTTACCAAAAAGAGAATGGCGGTATCAAATTTACCCAGCATTAATGCAGACAGCCTCCTTCAAACATAATGGTCCGCAGAGAGGATCACTCATACAACATTTTGAGCAGCAGTAAGGATTCCATTTTGTTGCCTCATACCATTTACTAGTCTGAAGATTTCCTCTTACACAGCATTAATGTTCATGCAGTCAACAGCAGAAGAGCTGAATATTCAAAAACCCTTCAAGGCAAAATCTACAGTCAATGGTAAAAGTATACCAGACTCCTTAAAAGACATGCAGCAGTTAGAGATTGCATCAGATGCTGGTAATCTGTTGGAACAGTCCTGAGTTGTCAGGTTTCAGCTGGAGAATGAACAGACATTGGAGTGTCTATAGGTAAAGTTAGAATCCCTGGTGAGTAATCAAAATTGTTAAGAAGACAGCTGAGAATTCTATGCTGGGCAAGCTAGAAATAAAAGTACTTGCAACTCACTGCAAATGTTGCTGCCATAGCTAACAGACACTGAGTCACAGCAACAGTAAGGAAAATCAAGGGCAAGAGGAGCAATTCAAACAGTGGTCAAAGTTTCAGAGACATCTCAAACCAGAATTAAAGCAATAAATGGATATTTTCCAAGCTTGAGCAGATAATGTGTAACAGAAAGCTAGAAGACCATACTAAAGACACAGAAAACGTGGGAGAATTGTTATTACTAATATGAATAAAGGCAGGAATGGTTTATTCTGCAGACAATGGGTATCATTCAGAAAGAACAGTGAACACAGTGGGAGCCATTATTAGAGCTGCAAACAATAGGAGTCAGCTAGGAAACAAATTGCTTTTAAAGAGGCATCATTAGTAAAGCCATAGGTAGTGGGATTCAGTCAGTGAAGACAGTAATGAAATGAGTATTATTTATTTAGATTGCAAATAGTTGGCTTCATCCAGAGAAGCTTCAAATCAGGCAGCAATCTCCATTTTACCCACAGGTAGGAATCCTCCGTTTTGACTGCAAAGAAATGGCAAACTCTCCAGTAGCAGCACAGAGCAGGGGCACTGCTCTGACTGCAAACATAAAAGGCTTTAAAAGAAAGAAAAAATATTGCATTAGGAAGATATGGCACCAGCAATAATATATTGCCAGATAAAATGGCTTCAGAAATGGGCAGATAAAGTTTTTAAGGCATTTGATCAGACACCACATCTAAGATAATTGTTGAAAATAAGAGGTCATTGTATTCGATAGCATTAACAGCATGGGTTGATGATTGTCTACTCTCTGTTTCTTGTTTGATGGCCATAAGTGGGTCATTTTATGCTTGGCAGGTTAAGTAGTGTACCACAGGTGTCAGTGCTGGGATCCCAAATTCTTACAATTTATGTACGTTACTGAGATGAAGGAATGGAATGTGCTTTGCTATATTTGCTGAATGCACAAAGGTAGGTAGGAAAGTAAGTTGTGAAGAGGATGAAAGGGGGTCACAAAGGGATATAGTTAGGATAAGTAAATAGGCAAAGATTCAGGAAATGGAGCAGAATGTGGGGAATTGTTAATCTTGGCAGGAAGAATATGAAATAAGTATATTATGTAATGGTGAGAAATTGCAAAGCTCTGAAGTACAGCGGGATCTGAGTGTCCAAGAAAATGAATGGCAAAAAGCTAATTAATAGGCACAGCAAGTAATCAGGAAAGCTATTAGAATAGGAGAAAGTGAGGACTGCCGATGCTGGAGATCAGAGCTGAAAAATGTGTTGCTGGAAAAGCGCAGCAGGTCAGGCAGCATCCAAGGTGCAGGATTCTGCCTTGGATGCTGCCTGACTTGCTGCGCTTTTTCAGCAACACATTTTGCAAGCTATTAGAATATTATCACTTATTACAAGGGGGACCGAATGCAAAAATAAGGTGAAATAACTCCACAGAGGCTGGTATCTGGTCACCAATTCACCCTTTATACATGAAAAATCCTTGACTCAGAGCTGACTCTGAAGACGCAGTATTAGAGTGCCTGAACCTCTGACATTCCTCCTTTTTATTTGTCAGCCAGGGCTCGTTGACAGCGGCTGTTAATCTGGTCCAATTAGGGAATTCATATTCTATGAGGTCCAGCAGGCTGACCTCAAAACAATCACTTCACATGGAGGATATGTTTCACCTACATGGCATTAGTGAGATCACAACTGGAATAACGTTTACAGTCTTGATCATCATATTTTGGGAAGGATATGGATTTGTTGGAAATAGTTGGAATTTACTTGAACAATAGTTGAATTGTTCGAAAAGTATAAAATCCAGAGAGATTTTAATTGGGTACTTATGGAAAGGATGTTTTCTCTTCTGGGAGATTTTGCAACAAGGATTTACTGCCTCAAAATAATAGGTCACCTATTTGAGATGGAGATGAAGAGAAAGAAGATGAAGTGGTCATGAGTCATTTAAATACGCTTCCTCAAAAAACAGTGAAAGCAGATTCTTTAGTAGATATATCTTTGCAAAGCAATATGGTGAAAATTTATTGTGGATAAGCACAAATGTTGAGTAATCAGATCAGCCATGATATTATTGAATGGCAAGTAGTTTTGAGGAGCTGAGTGGCCTATTCCAATCTTAATTCATACGTACATCAGCAAGATACAAAATGATTTCCATGTAAGACACAAAATCAGAAGCCAAACAAGTTCATACACTTCTATATACAATTGGGAGTATATTCATGAAGTTGTAGCTTGCCAAGATGTTAAAGAAGTTACAGAGCACTTTTGAAGAAGTGCTGAAATCCTTGGAAAATTACTTTAATCTCTGAACAAATAAAATTCTTGAAAGAGCAATATTTATTAGAAGAGAAAACCATACAGATGTTGAGTGAAGCTAAAGCACAGAAGCAGTGATGATTAAACCTAAGAGGTGAAGTTCAGTCCGGTCACAGGAGATCAGCAGAATCCATTCAATTCTTTGGGTACAAAACAACAAAAGATGCATATAAGAAACCAATACCACAAACAGTGCAGATACCAGAGAGTAAAGGTGTCTGGCCTGTGGAGCAGGGAAACCTCAGACATGGGTAGTTCTCAACTGTTGTAAAAGATTATTTTATCTGTACACTTTCAGGATAGTAACTTTCAGGAAGTGTGTCAAGCCAGGACACCATCATGAAAAAGTGAGAAGTCAAATAGTAACCTAGACAAAGAGGTTACTCAGGTGGAACAGATTACAAAAGAAGAAAAGCCGAAAGTGTTCTAGGGAAAATAAGTGGTCTAGCGTTTAGCATTCAAATATTTGGTTCAAGGGGGATTTCTTTAATTTCAGACTTGATGTCGAGATTTATGAGACATTAGTATCAGATAGTGAACCATGGTTAAACAATGCAACTACATAAGTCATGATGCATACCACTTAAGAATAAAGTTATGCTATTAAGCAACTCTCCAACACAAGAAGCATCAGATACTTAATATCTTCTGTATATCTCACAACAATGAACGTTCTCTCCTGAGTAGAACATATGGATTAAGATTGGAGTAGGCAATTCACTCCTCAGAACTACTTGCCATTCAATAATATCATGGTTGACCTAATTCCTCAAAAGGAGGAAAAGGTTAACAGCAGAAAAAACTGAGCTTTTAAACAGGAGTGTCATAACTTCTGGATGTAGGTTTGCTCGCTGAGCTGCAAGGTTTGATTTTAAACGTTTCATCACCACTTTAGATAACATCTTCAGTGGGCATCCGAATGAAGTGGTGTAGTCCGCTTTCTGTTTATATGTTTGAGTTTCCTAGGGTTGGTGACATCATTTCCACTAGTGATGTCATTTCCTGTTCTTTTTCTCAGGGGGTGGTGAATGGGATCCAAGTCAATGTATTTGTTGATAGAGTTCTGGTTGGAATTCCATGCTTCTATGAATTCTCATGTGTGTCTCTGTTTGGTTTGTCCTAGGATGGATGTATTGTCCCAGTCAAAGTGGTGTCCTTCCTCATCTGTATTTAAGAATACTATTGAGAGTGCATCATGTCGTTTTGTGGCAAGTTGATATTATGTATCCTGGTGGCTATTTTCTGCCTGTTTATCCAATGTAGTGTTTGTTACAGTTCTTGCAAGATATTTTTTAATGCATTAGTTTTACTTGTTGTCTGTATAGGGTCTTAAGAGTTCATTAGCTGCTGTTTTAGTGTGTTGGTGGTTTGAGAGCTACCATGATGCCAAAGGGTCTGAGTAGTCTGGCAGTCATTTCCGAGATGTCGTTGATGGAGGGGCTAGTGGCTAGGATTTCTGGATGTGTTTTGTCTGCATGTTTGGGTTTGATGCTCAGAAATTAGCAGACTGTGTTAATTGGATACCCGTTCTGTTCGAATACACTGTATAGGTGATTTTCCTCTGCTCTACGTAGTTCCGCTGTGCTGCAATGTGTGGTGGCCTATTGAAATAATGTTCTAATGCAGCTTCGTTTGTGGATGTTGGGATGATTGCTTCTGTAGTTCAATATTTGGTCCATATCAGTTGTTTTCCTGTAGACGCTGGTTTGAAGTTCCCCATTGGATGTTCGCTCTACGGCGACATCTAGGAATGGCAGTTTGTTGTTGTTTTCCTCCTCTTTAGTGAATTTTATGCCAATAAGGGTATTATTGATGGTCTTGAAGGTTTCCTCTAATTTATTTTGTTTAGTGATGACAAAGGTGTCATTCACGTAGTGGACCCAAAGTTTGGGTTGGATGGTTGGCAGAGCTGTTTGTTCGAGTCTCTGCATTACTGCCTTGCTAAGAACCATGATATTAGATTAGATTGCTTACAGTGTGGAAACAGGCCCTTCGGCTCAACAAGTCCACACTGACTGCCGAAGCGCAACCCAGCCAGACCCTTACATTTACGCCTTCACCTAACACTACGGGCAATTTAGCATGGCCAATTCACCGGACCTGCACATTTTTGTGATGTGGGAGGAAACCGGAGCACCCGGAGGGGACACACACAGACACGGGGAGAATGTGCAAACTCCACACAGTCAGTCGCCTGAGGCAGGAATTGAACTGGGTCTCTGGCGCTGTGAGGCAGCAGTGCTAACCACTGTGCCACTGTGCCGCCCATGGGTCTTCCATTGGTTTCTCTGTAGCTTTGTTGTTGAAGGTGAAGTGGGTGGTAAGGCATAGGTCCACTAGCTTGATGATACTGTCATAGAGTCATAGAGATGTACAGCATGGAAACAGACCCTTCGGTCTAACCCATGCATTCCGACCAGATATCCCAACCCAATCTAGTCCCATCTGCCAGCACCATATCCCTCCAAACCCTTCCTATTCATATACCCGTCCACATGCCTCTTAAATGTTGCAATTGTACCAGCCTCCACCACATCTTCTGGCAGCTCATTCCATACACGTACCACCCTCTGCGTGAAAAAGTTGCCCCTTAGGTCTCTTTTATATCTTTCCCCTCTCACCCTAAACCTATGCCCTCTAATTCTGGACTCCCCAACCCCAGGGAAAAGACTTTGCCTATTTATCCTATTCATGCCCCTCATAATTTTGTAAACCTCTATAAGGTCACCCCTCAGCCTCCGACGCTCCAGGGAAAACAGCCCCAGC